>NW_027457870.1:0-300000 GCF_050624435.1 Tenrec ecaudatus
CACACCTAGGCTTAGGCTAGGGCTCCCCAACCCTTAGGTTTAGGCACCCCGAGGCTTAGGCTAGGGCTTCCCTAGGCTTAGGATAGGTCTCCCCTAGCCTTTGGCTAGGGCACCCCTAGGCTTAGGCTAGGACTCCCCTGGCCTTTGGTTAGGGCACCCCTAGGCTTTGGCTAGGCTTCCCTTAGCCTTAGGCTAGGGCTCCCCTAGCCTTAGGCTAGGGCACCCCTAAACATAGGCTAAGGCTAGGGCTCCCCTATTCTTTGGCTCTTGCTCCCTTAGCCTTACGTTAGGGCACCCCTAGGCTTAGGCTAAGGCTAGGGCTCCCGTAGCCTTAGGCTAGGGCTCCCCTAGCCTTAGGCTAGGGCTCCCGTAGCCTTAGGCTAGGGCAACCCTAGGCTTAGGCTAGGGCTCCCCTCACCTTATGCTAGGGCACCCCTAGGCTTTGGCTAAGGCTAGGTCTCCCCTAGTCTTAGGCTAGGACACCCCAAGGCTTAGGCTAAGGCTAGGGCTCCCCTAGCCTCCGGTTCGGGCTCAACTAGCCTTAGGCTAGGGCAGCCCTAGGCTTAGGCTAAGGCTAGGGCTCCCCTAGCCTTGGATAGGGCACCCCTAGGGCTAGGCTAACGCTAAGGCTCCCCAAGCCTTAGGCTAGGGCACCCATAGGCTTAGGCTAAGGCTAGGGCTCCCCTAGACTTAGGCTAGGGCTACCCTAGACTTAGGCTAGGGCTCCCCTATTCTTAGGCAAGGGCTCCCCTAGGCTTAGGCTAGGGCACCCCTAGGCTTAGGCTAAGGTTAGGGCTCCCCTAGCCTTAGGCTAGGGCACCCCAAGGCTTAGGCAAGGGCTCCCCTAGCATTGGATAGGGAACCCCTAGGCCTAGGCTAACGCTACTGCTACCCTAGCCTTAGGCTAGGGCACCCCTAGGCTTAGGCTAGGACTCCCCTGGCCTTAGGTTAGGGCACCCCTAGGCTTAGGCTAAGGCTAGGGCTCCCCTAGCCTTAGGCTACGGCACCCATAGGCTTAGGCTAGGGCACCCATACGCTTAGGCTAAGGCTAGGGCTCCCCTAGCCTTAGGCTAGGGCTCCCCTATCCTTTGGATAGGGCTCCCCTAGCCTTGGGCTAGGGCACCCCTAGGCTTAGGCTAATGCTAGAGCTCTCCTAGCATTAGGCTAGTGCACCCCTAGTCTTAGGCTAGGGCTCCCCTAGCCTTAGGCTCGGGCTCCCCTGGCCTTAGGCTCGTGCTCCCCTAGCCTTAAGCTCGGGCACCCCTAGCCTTAGTCTAGGCTTCCCCTAGACTTAGGCTAGGGCTTTCTTAGCCTTAGGCTAGTGTTCCCCTATCCTTAGGCCAGGGGACCCCTGGTCTAAGTCCAGGGCTCCCGTAGCCTTAGGCTAGGGCTCCCCTAGCCTTGGGCTAGGGCACCTCTAGGCTTAGGCTAAGACTAGCGCTCCACTAGCCTTTGGCTAGGGCTCCCCTAGCCTTAGGCTAGGGAACCTTTAGGCTTAGGCTAGGGCTCCCCTAGCCTTAGGCTAGGGCACCCCTAGGCTTAGGCTAGGGCTCCCCTAGCCTTGGATAGGGCACCCCTAGGCGTAGGCTAACGCTACTGCTACCCTAGCCTTAGGCTAGGGCAACCCTAGGCTTAGGCTAAGGCTAAGGCTCCCCTAGCCTTAGGCTAGGGCTCCCCTAGCCTTAGGCTAGGGCACCCCTAGGCTTAGGCTAAGGCTAAGGCTCCCCTAGCCTTAGGCTAGGGCACCCGTAGGCTTAGGCTAGGGCTCCCCTAGCCTTAGGTTCGGGCATCCCTAGGCTTAGGCTAAGGCTAGGGCTCCCCTAGCCTTAGGCTAGGGCTCCCCTCACCTTATGCTAGGGCACCCCTAGGCTTTGGCTAAGGCTAGGTCTCCCCTAACCTTAGGCTAGGGCTCTCCTAGCCTTAGGCTTGGGCACCCCTAGGCTTAGGCTAGGGCTCCCCTAGCCTTAGGTTCGGGCACCCCTAAGCTTAGGATAAGGCTAGGGCTCCCCTAGCCTTAGGCTAAGGCACCCATAGGCTTAGGCTAGGGCACCCATAGGCTTAGGCTAATGCTAGGGCTCCCCTAGCCTTAGGCTAGGGCACCCCTAGGCTTAGGCTAAGGCTAGGGATCCCCTAGTCTTAGGCTAGGGCACCCCTAAGCTTAGGCTAAGGCTAGGGCTCGCCTAGCCTTAGGCTAGGGCTCCCCTATCCTTAGGCTAGGGCTCCCCTAGGCTTAGGCTAAGGCTAGGGCTCTCCTAGCCTTAGGTAGGGCACCCCTAGGCTTAGGCTAGGGCTCCCCTGCCTTAGGTTCGGGCAACCCTAGCCTTAGGCTAGGGCTCACCTAGACTTAGGCTAGGGCTCCCCTAGCCTTAGGCTAGTGCTCCGGTATCCTTAGGCCAGGGCACCCCTAGGCTTAATCCAGGGCTCCCATAGCCTTCGGCTTGGGCTCCCCTATCCTTAGGCTAGTGATCCCCTAGCCTTAGGCTCGGGCAACCCTAGGCTTAGGCTAGGGCTAGGGCTCCCGTAGCCTCCGGCTAGGGCTCCCCTAGCCTTAGGGTAGGTCACCCCTAGGCTTAGGCTAAGTCTAGGGCTCCACTAGCCTTAGG
This sequence comes from Tenrec ecaudatus, assembly GCF_050624435.1. Taxonomy (NCBI): domain Eukaryota; kingdom Metazoa; phylum Chordata; class Mammalia; order Afrosoricida; family Tenrecidae; genus Tenrec; species Tenrec ecaudatus. The sequence continues at coordinate 2,604 of NW_027457870.1, forward strand.
CTAAGGCTCCCCTATCCTTTGGCCAGGGCACCCCTAGGCTTAGGCTAGGACTCCCCTAGCCTTAGGTTAGGGCACCCCTAGGCTTAGGCTAGGGTTCCCTTAGCCTTAGTCTAGTGCTCCCCTAACCTAAGGCTAGGGCTCCCCTACCCTTAGGCTAGGGCACACCTAGGCTTAGGCTAGGGCTCCCCAACCCTTAGGTTTAGGCACCCGAGGCTTAGGCTAGGGCTTCCCTAGGCTTAGGATAGGTCTCCCCTAGCCTTTGGCTAGGGCACCCCTAGGCTTAGGCTAGGACTCCCCTGGCCTTTGGTTAGGGCACCCCTAGGCTTTGGCTAGGCTTCCCTTAGCCTTAGGCTAGGGCTCCCCTAGCCTTAGGCTAGGGCACCCCTAAACATAGGCTAAGGCTAGGGCTCCCCTATTCTTTGGCTCTTGCTCCCTTAGCCTTACGTTAGGGCACCCGTAGGCTTAGGCTAAGGCTAGGGCTCCCGTAGCCTTAGGCTAGGGCTCCCCTAGCCTTAGGCTAGGGCTCCCGTAGCCTTAGGCTAGGGCAACCCTAGGCTTAGGCTAGGGCTCCCCTCACCTTATGCTAGGGCACCCCTAGGCTTTGGCTAAGGCTAGGTCTCCCGTAGTCTTAGGCTAGGACACCCCAAGGCTTAGGCTAAGGCTAGGGCTCCCCTAGCCTCCGGTTCGGGCTCAACTAGCCTTAGGCTAGGGCAGCCCTAGGCTTAGGCTAAGGCTAGGGCTCCCCTAGCCTTGGATAGGGCACCCCTAGGGCTAGGCTAACGCTAAGGCTCCCCAAGCCTTAGGCTAGGGCACCCATAGGCTTAGGCTAAGGCTAGGGCTCCCCTAGACTTAGGCTAGGGCTCCCCTAGACTTAGGCTAGGGCTCCCCTATTCTTAGGCAAGGGCTCCCCTAGGCTTAGGCTAGGGCACCCCTAGGCTTAGGCTAAGGTTAGGGCTCCCCTAGCCTTAGGCTAGGGCACCCCAAGGCTTAGGCTCGGGCTCCCCTAGCCTTAGGTTCTGGCACCCCTAGGCTTAGGCTAAGGCTAGGGATCCCCTAGCCTTAGGCTAGGGCAACCATAGGCTTAGGCTAGGGCACCCATAGGCTTAGGCTAAGGCTAGGGATCCCCTAGCCTTAGGCTAGGGCTCCCCTATCCTTCGGATAGGGCTCGCCTAGCCTTAGGCTAGGGCACCCCTAGGCTTAGGCTAAGGCTAGAGCTCTCCTAGCTTTAGGCTAGTGCACCCCTAGTCTTAGGCTAGGGCTCCCCTAGCCTTAGGCTCGGGCTCCCCTAGCCTTAGGCTCGTGCTCCCCTAGCCTTAAGCTCGGGAACGCCTAGCCTTAGTCTAGGGTTGCCCTAGACTAAGGCTAGGGCTTCCTTAGCCTTAGGCTAGTGTTCCCCTATCCTTAGGCCAGGGGACCCCTGGTCTAAGTCCAGGGCTCCCGTAGCCTTAGGCTAGGGTTCCCCTAACATTGGGCTAGGGCACCCCTAGGCTTAGGCTAAGGCTAGGGCTCCCCTAGCCTTCGGATTGGGCTCCATAGCCTTAGGGTAGGGCTCCCCGAGCCTTAGGGTAGGTCACCCCTAGGCTTACGCTCGGGCAACCCTCGGATTAGGATAGGTCTCCCCTAGCCTTTGGCCAGGGCACCCCTAGGATTAGGCTAGGACTCCCCTAGCCTTAGGTTAGGGCACCCCTAGGCTTAGGCTAGGGTTCCCTTAGCCTTAGGCTAGGGCTCCCCTAGCCTAAGGCTAGGGCTCCCCTACCCTTAGGCTAGGGCACACCTAGGCTTAGGCTAGGGCTCCCCAACCCTTAGGTTTAGGCACCCCTAGGCTTAGGCTAGGGCTCCCCTAGGCTTAGGATAGGTCTCCCCTAGCCTTTCCTAGGGCACCCCTAGGCTTAGGCTAGGACTCCCCTGGCCTTAGGTTAGGGCACCCCTAGGCTTTGGCTAGGGTTCCCTTAGCCTTAGGCTAGGGCTCCCCTAGCCTTAGGCTAGGGCACCCCTAGACATAGGCTAAGGCTAGGGCTTCCCTAGTCTTAGGCTCTTGCTCCCTTAGCCTTACGTTAGTGCACCCCTAGGCTTAGGCTAAGGCTAGGGCTCCCGTAGCCTTGGGCTAGGGCACCCCTAAGCTTAGGCTAAGACTAGGGCTCCACTAGCCTTTGGCTAGGGCTCCCCTAGCCTTAGGCTAGGGCACCTTTAGGCTTGGGCTAGGGCTCCCCTAGCCTTAGGCTAGTGCTCCCCTAGCCTTAGGCTAGGGCACCCCAAGGCTTAGGCTAGGGCTCCCCTAGCATTGGATAGGGAACCCCTAGGCCTAGGCTAACGCTACTGCTACCCTAGCCTTAGGCTAGGGCACCCCTAGGCTTAGGCTAGGACTCCCCTGGCCTTAGGTTAGGGCACCCCTAGGCTTAGGCTAAGGCTAGGGCTCCCCTAGCCTTAGGCTACGGCACCCATAGGCTTAGGCTAGGGCACCCATACGCTTAGGCTAAGGCTAGGGCTCCCCTAGCCTTAGGCTAGGGCTCCCCTATCCTTTGGATAGGGCTCCCCTAGCCTTGGGCTAGGGCACCCCTAGGCTTAGGCTAATGCTAGAGCTCTCCTAGCATTAGGCTAGTGCACCCCTAGTCTTAGGCTAGGGCTCCCCTAGCCTTAGGCTCGGGCTCCCCTAGCCTTAGGCTCGTGCTCCCCTAGCCTTAAGCTCGGGCACCCCTAGCCTTAGTCTAGGCTTCCCCTAGACTTAGGCTAGGGCTTTCTTAGCCTTAGGCTAGTGTTCCCCTATCCTTAGGCCAGGGGACCCCTGGTCTAAGTCCAGGGCTCCCGTAGCCTTAGGCTAGGGCTCCCCTAGCCTTGGGCTAGGGCACCTCTAGGCTTAGGCTAAGACTAGCGCTCCACTAGCCTTTGGCTAGGGCTCCCCTAGCCTTAGGCTAGGGAACCTTTAGGCTTAGGCTAGGGCTCCCCTAGCCTTAGGCTAGGGCACCCCTAGGCTTAGGCTAGGGCTCCCCTAGCCTTGGATAGGGCACCCCTAGGCGTAGGCTAACGCTACTGCTACCCTAGCCTTAGGCTAGGGCAACCCTAGGCTTAGGCTAAGGCTAAGGCTCCCCTAGCCTTAGGCTAGGGCTCCCCTAGCCTTAGGCTAGGGCACCCCTAGGCTTAGGCTAAGGCTAAGGCTCCCCTAGCCTTAGGCTAGGGCACCCGTAGGCTTAGGCTAGGGCTCCCCTAGCCTTAGGTTCGGGCATCCCTAGGCTTAGGCTAAGGCTAGGGCTCCCCTAGCCTTAGGCTAGGGCTCCCCTCACCTTATGCTAGGGCACCCCTAGGCTTTGGCTAAGGCTAGGTCTCCCCTAACCTTAGGCTAGGGCTCTCCTAGCCTTAGGCTTGGGCACCCCTAGGCTTAGGCTAGGGCTCCCCTAGCCTTAGGTTCGGGCACCCCTAAGCTTAGGATAAGGCTAGGGCTCCCCTAGCCTTAGGCTAAGGCACCCATAGGCTTAGGCTAGGGCACCCATAGGCTTAGGCTAATGCTAGGGCTCCCCTAGCCTTAGGCTAGGGCACCCCTAGGCTTAGGCTAAGGCTAGGGATCCCCTAGTCTTAGGCTAGGGCACCCCTAAGCTTAGGCTAAGGCTAGGGCTCGCCTAGCCTTAGGCTAGGGCTCCCCTATCCTTAGGCTAGGGCTCCCCTAGGCTTAGGCTAAGGCTAGGGCTCTCCTAGCCTTAGGTAGGGCACCCCTAGGCTTAGGCTAGGGCTCCCCTGCCTTAGGTTCGGGCAACCCTAGCCTTAGGCTAGGGCTCACCTAGACTTAGGCTAGGGCTCCCCTAGCCTTAGGCTAGTGCTCCGGTATCCTTAGGCCAGGGCACCCCTAGGCTTAATCCAGGGCTCCCATAGCCTTCGGCTTGGGCTCCCCTATCCTTAGGCTAGTGATCCCCTAGCCTTAGGCTCGGGCAACCCTAGGCTTAGGCTAGGGCTAGGGCTCCCGTAGCCTCCGGCTAGGGCTCCCCTAGCCTTAGGGTAGGTCACCCCTAGGCTTAGGCTAAGTCTAGGGCTCCACTAGCCTTAGGCTAAGGCTCCCCTATCCTTTGGCCAGGGCACCCCTAGGCTTAGGCTAGGACTCCCCTAGCCTTAGGTTAGGGCACCCCTAGGCTTAGGCTAGGGTTCCCTTAGCCTTAGTCTAGTGCTCCCCTAACCTAAGGCTAGGGCTCCCCTACCCTTAGGCTAGGGCACACCTAGGCTTAGGCTAGGGCTCCCCAACCCTTAGGTTTAGGCACCCCGAGGCTTAGGCTAGGGCTTCCCTAGGCTTAGGATAGGTCTCCCCTAGCCTTTGGCTAGGGCACCCCTAGGCTTAGGCTAGGACTCCCCTGGCCTTTGGTTAGGGCACCCCTAGGCTTTGGCTAGGCTTCCCTTAGCCTTAGGCTAGGGCTCCCCTAGCCTTAGGCTAGGGCACCCCTAAACATAGGCTAAGGCTAGGGCTCCCCTATTCTTTGGCTCTTGCTCCCTTAGCCTTACGTTAGGGCACCCCTAGGCTTAGGCTAAGGCTAGGGCTCCCGTAGCCTTAGGCTAGGGCTCCCCTAGCCTTAGGCTAGGGCTCCCGTAGCCTTAGGCTAGGGCAACCCTAGGCTTAGGCTAGGGCTCCCCTCACCTTATGCTAGGGCACCCCTAGGCTTTGGCTAAGGCTAGGTCTCCCCTAGTCTTAGGCTAGGACACCCCAAGGCTTAGGCTAAGGCTAGGGCTCCCCTAGCCTCCGGTTCGGGCTCAACTAGCCTTAGGCTAGGGCAGCCCTAGGCTTAGGCTAAGGCTAGGGCTCCCCTAGCCTTGGATAGGGCACCCCTAGGGCTAGGCTAACGCTAAGGCTCCCCAAGCCTTAGGCTAGGGCACCCATAGGCTTAGGCTAAGGCTAGGGCTCCCCTAGACTTAGGCTAGGGCTCCCCTAGACTTAGGCTAGGGCTCCCCTATTCTTAGGCAAGGGCTCCCCTAGGCTTAGGCTAGGGCACCCCTAGGCTTAGGCTAAGGTTAGGGCTCCCCTAGCCTTAGGCTAGGGCACCCCAAGGCTTAGGCTCGGGCTCCCCTAGCCTTAGGTTCTGGCACCCCTAGGCTTAGGCTAAGGCTAGGGATCCCCTAGCCTTAGGCTAGGGCAACCATAGGCTTAGGCTAGGGCACCCATAGGCTTAGGCTAAGGCTAGGGATCCCCTAGCCTTAGGCTAGGGCTCCCCTATCCTTCGGATAGGGCTCGCCTAGCCTTAGGCTAGGGCACCCCTAGGCTTAGGCTAAGGCTAGAGCTCTCCTAGCTTTAGGCTAGTGCACCCCTAGTCTTAGGCTAGGGCTCCCCTAGCCTTAGGCTCGGGCTCCCCTAGCCTTAGGCTCGTGCTCCCCTAGCCTTAAGCTCGGGAACGCCTAGCCTTAGTCTAGGGTTGCCCTAGACTAAGGCTAGGGCTTCCTTAGCCTTAGGCTAGTGTTCCCCTATCCTTAGGCCAGGGGACCCCTGGTCTAAGTCCAGGGCTCCCGTAGCCTTAGGCTAGGGTTCCCCTAACATTGGGCTAGGGCACCCCTAGGCTTAGGCTAAGGCTAGGGCTCCCCTAGCCTTCGGATTGGGCTCCATAGCCTTAGGGTAGGGCTCCCCGAGCCTTAGGGTAGGTCACCCCTAGGCTTACGCTCGGGCAACCCTCGGATTAGGATAGGTCTCCCCTAGCCTTTGGCCAGGGCACCCCTAGGATTAGGCTAGGACTCCCCTAGCCTTAGGTTAGGGCACCCCTAGGCTTAGGCTAGGGTTCCCTTAGCCTTAGGCTAGGGCACACCTAGGCTTAGGCTAGGGCTCCCCAACCCTTAGGTTTAGGCACCCCTAGGCTTAGGCTAGGGCTCCCCTAGGCTTAGGATAGGTCTCCCCTAGCCTTTCCTAGGGCACCCCTAGGCTTAGGCTAGGACTCCCCTGGCCTTAGGTTAGGGCACCCCTAGGCTTTGGCTAGGGTTCCCTTAGCCTTAGGCTAGGGCTCCCCTAGCCTTAGGCTAGGGCACCCCTAGACATAGGCTAAGGCTAGGGCTTCCCTAGTCTTAGGCTCTTGCTCCCTTAGCCTTACGTTAGTGCACCCCTAGGCTTAGGCTAAGGCTAGGGCTCCCGTAGCCTTGGGCTAGGGCACCCCTAAGCTTAGGCTAAGACTAGGGCTCCACTAGCCTTTGGCTAGGGCTCCCCTAGCCTTAGGCTAGGGCACCTTTAGGCTTGGGCTAGGGCTCCCCTAGCCTTAGGCTAGTGCTCCCCTAGCCTTAGGCTAGGGCACCCCAAGGCTTAGGCTAGGGCTCCCCTAGCATTGGATAGGGAACCCCTAGGCCTAGGCTAACGCTACTGCTACCCTAGCCTTAGGCTAGGGCACCCCTAGGCTTAGGCTAGGACTCCCCTGGCCTTAGGTTAGGGCACCCCTAGGCTTAGGCTAAGGCTAGGGCTCCCCTAGCCTTAGGCTACGGCACCCATAGGCTTAGGCTAGGGCACCCATACGCTTAGGCTAAGGCTAGGGCTCCCCTAGCCTTAGGCTAGGGCTCCCCTATCCTTTGGATAGGGCTCCCCTAGCCTTGGGCTAGGGCACCCCTAGGCTTAGGCTAATGCTAGAGCTCTCCTAGCATTAGGCTAGTGCACCCCTAGTCTTAGGCTAGGGCTCCCCTAGCCTTAGGCTCGGGCTCCCCTAGCCTTAGGCTCGTGCTCCCCTAGCCTTAAGCTCGGGCACCCCTAGCCTTAGTCTAGGCTTCCCCTAGACTTAGGCTAGGGCTTTCTTAGCCTTAGGCTAGTGTTCCCCTATCCTTAGGCCAGGGGACCCCTGGTCTAAGTCCAGGGCTCCCGTAGCCTTAGGCTAGGGCTCCCCTAGCCTTGGGCTAGGGCACCTCTAGGCTTAGGCTAAGACTAGCGCTCCACTAGCCTTTGGCTAGGGCTCCCCTAGCCTTAGGCTAGGGAACCTTTAGGCTTAGGCTAGGGCTCCCCTAGCCTTAGGCTAGGGCACCCCTAGGCTTAGGCTAGGGCTCCCCTAGCCTTGGATAGGGCACCCCTAGGCGTAGGCTAACGCTACTGCTACCCTAGCCTTAGGCTAGGGCAACCCTAGGCTTAGGCTAAGGCTAAGGCTCCCCTAGCCTTAGGCTAGGGCTCCCCTAGCCTTAGGCTAGGGCACCCCTAGGCTTAGGCTAAGGCTAAGGCTCCCCTAGCCTTAGGCTAGGGCACCCGTAGGCTTAGGCTAGGGCTCCCCTAGCCTTAGGTTCGGGCATCCCTAGGCTTAGGCTAAGGCTAGGGCTCCCCTAGCCTTAGGCTAGGGCTCCCCTCACCTTATGCTAGGGCACCCCTAGGCTTTGGCTAAGGCTAGGTCTCCCCTAACCTTAGGCTAGGGCTCTCCTAGCCTTAGGCTTGGGCACCCCTAGGCTTAGGCTAGGGCTCCCCTAGCCTTAGGTTCGGGCACCCCTAAGCTTAGGATAAGGCTAGGGCTCCCCTAGCCTTAGGCTAAGGCACCCATAGGCTTAGGCTAGGGCACCCATAGGCTTAGGCTAATGCTAGGGCTCCCCTAGCCTTAGGCTAGGGCACCCCTAGGCTTAGGCTAAGGCTAGGGATCCCCTAGTCTTAGGCTAGGGCACCCCTAAGCTTAGGCTAAGGCTAGGGCTCGCCTAGCCTTAGGCTAGGGCTCCCCTATCCTTAGGCTAGGGCTCCCCTAGGCTTAGGCTAAGGCTAGGGCTCTCCTAGCCTTAGGTAGGGCACCCCTAGGCTTAGGCTAGGGCTCCCCTGCCTTAGGTTCGGGCAACCCTAGCCTTAGGCTAGGGCTCACCTAGACTTAGGCTAGGGCTCCCCTAGCCTTAGGCTAGTGCTCCGGTATCCTTAGGCCAGGGCACCCCTAGGCTTAATCCAGGGCTCCCATAGCCTTCGGCTTGGGCTCCCCTATCCTTAGGCTAGTGATCCCCTAGCCTTAGGCTCGGGCAACCCTAGGCTTAGGCTAGGGCTAGGGCTCCCGTAGCCTCCGGCTAGGGCTCCCCTAGCCTTAGGGTAGGTCACCCCTAGGCTTAGGCTAAGTCTAGGGCTCCACTAGCCTTAGGCTAAGGCTCCCCTAGCCTTTGGCCAGGGCACCCCTAGGCTTAGGCTAGGACTCCCCTAGCCTTAGGTTAGGGCACCCCTAGGCTTAGGCTAGGGTTCCCTTAGCCTTAGTCTAGTGCTCCCCTAACCTAAGGCTAGGGCTCCCCTACCCTTAGGCTAGGGCACACCTAGGCTTAGGCTAGGGCTCCCCAACCCTTAGGTTTAGGCACCCCGAGGCTTAGGCTAGGGCTTCCCTAGGCTTAGGATAGGTCTCCCCTAGCCTTTGGCTAGGGCACCCCTAGGCTTAGGCTAGGACTCCCCTGGCCTTTGGTTAGGGCACCCCTAGGCTTTGGCTAGGCTTCCCTTAGCCTTAGGCTAGGGCTCCCCTAGCCTTAGGCTAGGGCACCCCTAAACATAGGCTAAGGCTAGGGCTCCCCTATTCTTTGGCTCTTGCTCCCTTAGCCTTACGTTAGGGCACCCCTAGGCTTAGGCTAAGGCTAGGGCTCCCGTAGCCTTAGGCTAGGGCTCCCCTAGCCTTAGGCTAGGGCTCCCGTAGCCTTAGGCTAGGGCAACCCTAGGCTTAGGCTAGGGCTCCCCTCACCTTATGCTAGGGCACCCCTAGGCTTTGGCTAAGGCTAGGTCTCCCCTAGTCTTAGGCTAGGACACCCCAAGGCTTAGGCTAAGGCTAGGGCTCCCCTAGCCTCCGGTTCGGGCTCAACTAGCCTTAGGCTAGGGCAGCCCTAGGCTTAGGCTAAGGCTAGGGCTCCCCTAGCCTTGGATAGGGCACCCCTAGGGCTAGGCTAACACTAAGGCTCCCCAAGCCTTAGGCTAGGGCACCCATAGGCTTAGGCTAAGGCTAGGGCTCCCCTAGACTTAGGCTAGGGCTCCCCTATTCTTAGGCAAGGGCTCCCCTAGGCTTAGGCTAGGGCACCCCTAGGCTTAGGCTAAGGTTAGGGCTCCCCTAGCCTTAGGCTAGGGCACCCCAAGGCTTAGGCTCGGGCTCCCCTAGCCTTAGGTTCTGGCACCCCTAGGCTTAGGCTAAGGCTAGGGATCCCCTAGCCTTAGGCTAGGGCAACCATAGGCTTAGGCTAGGGCACCCATAGGCTTAGGCTAAGGCTAGGGATCCCCTAGCCTTGGGCTAGGGCTCCCCTATCCTTCGGATAGGGCTCGCCTAGCCTTAGGCTAGGGCACCCCTAGGCTTAGGCTAAGGCTAGAGCTCTCCTAGCTTTAGGCTAGTGCACCCCTAGTCTTAGGCTAGGGCTCCCCTAGCCTTAGGCTCGTGCTCCCCTAGCCTTAAGCTCGGGAACGCCTAGCCTTAGTCTAGGGTTGCCCTAGACTAAGGCTAGGGCTTCCTTAGCCTTAGGCTAGTGTTCCCCTATCCTTAGGCCAGGGGACCCCTGGTCTAAGTCCAGGGCTCCCGTAGCCTTAGGCTAGGGTTCCCCTAACATTGGGCTAGGGCACCCCTAGGCTTAGGCTAAGGCTAGGGCTCCCCTAGCCTTCGGATTGGGCTCCATAGCCTTAGGGTAGGGCTCCCCGAGCCTTAGGGTAGGTCACCCCTAGGCTTACGCTCGGGCAACCCTCGGATTAGGATAGGTCTCCCCTAGCCTTTGGCCAGGGCACCCCTAGGATTAGGCTAGGACTCCCCTAGCCTTAGGTTAGGGCACCCCTAGGCTTAGGCTAGGGTTCCCTTAGCCTTAGGCTAGGGCTCCCCTAGCCTAAGGCTAGGGCTCCCCTACCCTTAGGCTAGGGCACACCTAGGCTTAGGCTAGGGCTCCCCAACCCTTAGGTTTAGGCACCCCTAGGCTTAGGCTAGGGCTCCCCTAGGCTTAGGATAGGTCTCCCCTAGCCTTTCCTAGGGCACCCCTAGGCTTAGGCTAGGACTCCCCTGGCCTTAGGTTAGGGCACCCCTAGGCTTTGGCTAGGGTTCCCTTAGCCTTAGGCTAGGGCTCCCCTAGCCTTAGGCTAGGGCACCCCTAGACATAGGCTAAGGCTAGGGCTTCCCTAGTCTTAGGCTCTTGCTCCCTTAGCCTTACGTTAGTGCACCCCTAGGCTTAGGCTAAGGCTAGGGCTCCCGTAGCCTTGGGCTAGGGCACCCCTAAGCTTAGGCTAAGACTAGGGCTCCACTAGCCTTTGGCTAGGGCTCCCCTAGCCTTAGGCTAGGGCACCTTTAGGCTTGGGCTCGGGCTCCCCTAGCCTTAGGCTAGTGCTCCCCTAGCCTTAGGCTAGGGCACCCCAAGGCTTAGGCTAGGGCTCCCCTAGCATTGGATAGGGAACCCCTAGGCCTAGGCTAACGCTACTGCTACCCTAGCCTTAGGCTAGGGCACCCCTAGGCTTAGGCTAGGACTCCCCTGGCCTTAGGTTAGGGCACCCCTAGGCTTAGGCTAAGGCTAGGGCTCCCCTAGCCTTGGATAGGGCACCCCTAGGGCTAGGCTAACGCTAAGGCTCCCCAAGCCTTAGGCTAGGGCACCCATAGGATTAGGCTAAGGCTAGGGCTCCCCTAGACTTAGGCTAGGGCTCCCCTAGACTTAGGCTAGGGCTCCCCTATTCTTAGGCAAGGGCTCCCCTAGGCTTAGACTAGGGCACCCCTAGGCTTAGGCTAAGGTTAGGGCTCCCCTAGCCTTAGGCTAGGGCACCCCAAGGCTTAGGCTCGGGCTCCCCTAGCCTTAGGTTCTGGCACCCCTAGGCTTAGGCTAAGGCTAGGGATCCCCTAGCCTTAGGCTAGGGCAACCATAGGCTTAGGCTAGGGCACCCATAGGCTTAGGCTAAGGCTAGGGATCCCCTAGCCTTAGGCTAGGGCTCCCCTATCCTTCGGATAGGGCTCGCCTAGCCTTAGGCTAGGGCACCCCTAGGCTTAGGCTAAGGCTAGAGCTCTCCTAGCTTTAGGCTAGTGCACCCCTAGTCTTAGGCTAGGGCTCCCCTAGCCTTAGGCTCGGGCTCCCCTAGCCTTAGGCTCGTGCTCCCCTAGCCTTAAGCTCGGGAACGCCTAGCCTTAGTCTAGGGTTGCCCTAGACTAAGGCTAGGGCTTCCTTAGCCTTAGGCTAGTGTTCCCCTATCCTTAGGCCAGGGGACCCCTGGTCTAAGTCCAGGGCTCCCGTAGCCTTAGGCTAGGGTTCCCCTAACATTGGGCTAGGGCACCCCTAGGCTTAGGCTAAGGCTAGGGCTCCCCTAGCCTTCGGATTGGGCTCCATAGCCTTAGGGTAGGGCTCCCCGAGCCTTAGGGTAGGTCACCCCTAGGCTTACGCTCGGGCAACCCTCGGATTAGGATAGGTCTCCCCTAGCCTTTGGCCAGGGCACCCCTAGGATTAGGCTAGGACTCCCCTAGCCTTAGGTTAGGGCACCCCTAGGCTTAGGCTAGGGTTCCCTTAGCCTTAGGCTAGGGCTCCCCTAGCCTAAGGCTAGGGCTCCCCTACCCTTAGGCTAGGGCACACCTAGGCTTAGGCTAGGGCTCCCCAACCCTTAGGTTTAGGCACCCCTAGGCTTAGGCTAGGGCTCCCCTAGGCTTAGGATAGGTCTCCCCTAGCCTTTCCTAGGGCACCCCTAGGCTTAGGCTAGGACTCCCCTGGCCTTAGGTTAGGGCACCCCTAGGCTTTGGCTAGGGTTCCCTTAGCCTTAGGCTAGGGCTCCCCTAGCCTTAGGCTAGGGCACCCCTAGACATAGGCTAAGGCTAGGGCTTCCCTAGTCTTAGGCTCTTGCTCCCTTAGCCTTACGTTAGTGCACCCCTAGGCTTAGGCTAAGGCTAGGGCTCCCGTAGCCTTGGGCTAGGGCACCCCTAAGCTTAGGCTAAGACTAGGGCTCCACTAGCCTTTGGCTAGGGCTCCCCTAGCCTTAGGCTAGGGCACCTTTAGGCTTGGGCTAGGGCTCCCCTAGCCTTAGGCTAGTGCTCCCCTAGCCTTAGGCTAGGGCACCCCAAGGCTTAGGCTAGGGCTCCCCTAGCATTGGATAGGGAACCCCTAGGCCTAGGCTAACGCTACTGCTACCCTAGCCTTAGGCTAGGGCACCCCTAGGCTTAGGCTAGGACTCCCCTGGCCTTAGGTTAGGGCACCCCTAGGCTTAGGCTAAGGCTAGGGCTCCCCTAGCCTTAGGCTACGGCACCCATAGGCTTAGGCTAGGGCACCCATACGCTTAGGCTAAGGCTAGGGCTCCCCTAGCCTTAGGCTAGGGCTCCCCTATCCTTTGGATAGGGCTCCCCTAGCCTTGGGCTAGGGCACCCCTAGGCTTAGGCTAATGCTAGAGCTCTCCTAGCATTAGGCTAGTGCACCCCTAGTCTTAGGCTAGGGCTCCCCTAGCCTTAGGCTCGGGCTCCCCTAGCCTTAGGCTCGTGCTCCCCTAGCCTTAAGCTCGGGCACCCCTAGCCTTAGTCTAGGCTTCCCCTAGACTTAGGCTAGGGCTTTCTTAGCCTTAGGCTAGTGTTCCCCTATCCTTAGGCCAGGGGACCCCTGGTCTAAGTCCAGGGCTCCCGTAGCCTTAGGCTAGGGCTCCCCTAGCCTTGGGCTAGGGCACCTCTAGGCTTAGGCTAAGACTAGCGCTCCACTAGCCTTTGGCTAGGGCTCCCCTAGCCTTAGGCTAGGGAACCTTTAGGCTTAGGCTAGGGCTCCCCTAGCCTTAGGCTAGGGCACCCCTAGGCTTAGGCTAGGGCTCCCCTAGCCTTGGATAGGGCACCCCTAGGCGTAGGCTAACGCTACTGCTACCCTAGCCTTAGGCTAGGGCAACCCTAGGCTTAGGCTAAGGCTAAGGCTCCCCTAGCCTTAGGCTAGGGCTCCCCTAGCCTTAGGCTAGGGCACCCCTAGGCTTAGGCTAAGGCTAAGGCTCCCCTAGCCTTAGGCTAGGGCACCCGTAGGCTTAGGCTAGGGCTCCCCTAGCCTTAGGTTCGGGCATCCCTAGGCTTAGGCTAAGGCTAGGGCTCCCCTAGCCTTAGGCTAGGGCTCCCCTCACCTTATGCTAGGGCACCCCTAGGCTTTGGCTAAGGCTAGGTCTCCCCTAACCTTAGGCTAGGGCTCTCCTAGCCTTAGGCTTGGGCACCCCTAGGCTTAGGCTAGGGCTCCCCTAGCCTTAGGTTCGGGCACCCCTAAGCTTAGGATAAGGCTAGGGCTCCCCTAGCCTTAGGCTAAGGCACCCATAGGCTTAGGCTAGGGCACCCATAGGCTTAGGCTAATGCTAGGGCTCCCCTAGCCTTAGGCTAGGGCACCCCTAGGCTTAGGCTAAGGCTAGGGATCCCCTAGTCTTAGGCTAGGGCACCCCTAAGCTTAGGCTAAGGCTAGGGCTCGCCTAGCCTTAGGCTAGGGCTCCCCTATCCTTAGGCTAGGGCTCCCCTAGGCTTAGGCTAAGGCTAGGGCTCTCCTAGCCTTAGGTAGGGCACCCCTAGGCTTAGGCTAGGGCTCCCCTGCCTTAGGTTCGGGCAACCCTAGCCTTAGGCTAGGGCTCACCTAGACTTAGGCTAGGGCTCCCCTAGCCTTAGGCTAGTGCTCCGGTATCCTTAGGCCAGGGCACCCCTAGGCTTAATCCAGGGCTCCCATAGCCTTCGGCTTGGGCTCCCCTATCCTTAGGCTAGTGATCCCCTAGCCTTAGGCTCGGGCAACCCTAGGCTTAGGCTAGGGCTAGGGCTCCCGTAGCCTCCGGCTAGGGCTCCCCTAGCCTTAGGGTAGGTCACCCCTAGGCTTAGGCTAAGTCTAGGGCTCCACTAGCCTTAGGCTAAGGCTCCCCTAGCCTTTGGCCAGGGCACCCCTAGGCTTAGGCTAGGACTCCCCTAGCCTTAGGTTAGGGCACCCCTAGGCTTAGGCTAGGGTTCCCTTAGCCTTAGTCTAGTGCTCCCCTAACCTAAGGCTAGGGCTCCCCTACCCTTAGGCTAGGGCACACCTAGGCTTAGGCTAGGGCTCCCCAACCCTTAGGTTTAGGCACCCCGAGGCTTAGGCTAGGGCTTCCCTAGGCTTAGGATAGGTCTCCCCTAGCCTTTGGCTAGGGCACCCCTAGGCTTAGGCTAGGACTCCCCTGGCCTTTGGTTAGGGCACCCCTAGGCTTTGGCTAGGCTTCCCTTAGCCTTAGGCTAGGGCTCCCCTAGCCTTAGGCTAGGGCACCCCTAAACATAGGCTAAGGCTAGGGCTCCCCTATTCTTAGGCTCTTGCTCCCTTAGCCTTACGTTAGGGCACCCCTAGGCTTAGGCTAAGGCTAGGGCTCCCGTAGCCTTAGGCTAGGGCTCCCCTAGCCTTAGGCTAGGGCTCCCGTAGCCTTAGGCTAGGGCAACCCTAGGCTTAGGCTAGGGCTCCCCTCACCTTATGCTAGGGCACCCCTAGGCTTTGGCTAAGGCTAGGTCTCCCCTAGTCTTAGGCTAGGACACCCCAAGGCTTAGGCTAAGGCTAGGGCTCCCCTAGCCTCCGGTTCGGGCTCAACTAGCCTTAGGCTAGGGCAGCCCTAGGCTTAGGCTAAGGCTAGGGCTCCCCTAGCCTTGGATAGGGCACCCCTAGGGCTAGGCTAACGCTAAGGCTCCCCAAGCCTTAGGCTAGGGCACCCATAGGCTTAGGCTAAGGCTAGGGCTCCCCTAGACTTAGGCTAGGGCTCCCCTATTCTTAGGCAAGGGCTCCCCTAGGCTTAGGCTAGGGCACCCCTAGGCTTAGGCTAAGGTTAGGGCTCCCCTAGCCTTAGGCTAGGGCACCCCAAGGCTTAGGCTCGGGCTCCCCTAGCCTTAGGTTCTGGCACCCCTAGGCTTAGGCTAAGGCTAGGGATCCCCTAGCCTTAGGCTAGGGCAACCATAGGCTTAGGCTAGGGCACCCATAGGCTTAGGCTAAGGCTAGGGATCCCCTAGCCTTAGGCTAGGGCTCCCCTATCCTTCGGATAGGGCTCGCCTAGCCTTAGGCTAGGGCACCCCTAGGCTTAGGCTAAGGCTAGAGCTCTCCTAGCTTTAGGCTAGTGCACCCCTAGTCTTAGGCTAGGGCTCCCCTAGCCTTAGGCTCGTGCTCCCCTAGCCTTAAGCTCGGGAACGCCTAGCCTTAGTCTAGGGTTGCCCTAGACTAAGGCTAGGGCTTCCTTAGCCTTAGGCTAGTGTTCCCCTATCCTTAGGCCAGGGGACCCCTGGTCTAAGTCCAGGGCTCCCGTAGCCTTAGGCTAGGGTTCCCCTAACATTGGGCTAGGGCACCCCTAGGCTTAGGCTAAGGCTAGGGCTCCCCTAGCCTTCGGATTGGGCTCCATAGCCTTAGGGTAGGGCACCCCTAGGCTTACGCTCGGGCAACCCTCGGATTAGGATAGGTCTCCCCTAGCCTTTGGCCAGGGCACCCCTAGGATTAGGCTAGGACTCCCCTAGCCTTAGGTTAGGGCACCCCTAGGCTTAGGCTAGGGTTCCCTTAGCCTTAGGCTAGGGCTCCCCTAGCCTAAGGCTAGGGCTCCCCTACCCTTAGGCTAGGGCACACCTAGGCTTAGGCTAGGGCTCCCCAACCCTTAGGTTTAGGCACCCCTAGGCTTAGGCTAGGGCTCCCCTAGGCTTAGGATAGGTCTCCCCTAGCCTTTCCTAGGGCACCCCTAGGCTTAGGCTAGGACTCCCCTGGCCTTAGGTTAGGGCACCCCTAGGCTTTGGCTAGGGTTCCCTTAGCCTTAGGCTAGGGCTCCCCTAGCCTTAGGCTAGGGCACCCCTAGACATAGGCTAAGGCTAGGGCTTCCCTAGTCTTAGGCTCTTGCTCCCTTAGCCTTACGTTAGTGCACCCCTAGGCTTAGGCTAAGGCTAGGGCTCCCGTAGCCTTGGGCTAGGGCACCCCTAAGCTTAGGCTAAGACTAGGGCTCCACTAGCCTTTGGCTAGGGCTCCCCTAGCCTTAGGCTAGGGCACCTTTAGGCTTGGGCTCGGGCTCCCCTAGCCTTAGGCTAGTGCTCCCCTAGCCTTAGGCTAGGGCACCCCAAGGCTTAGGCTAGGGCTCCCCTAGCATTGGATAGGGAACCCCTAGGCCTAGGCTAACGCTACTGCTATCCTAGCCTTAGGCTAGGGCACCCCTAGGCTTAGGCTAGGACTCCCCTGGCCTTAGGTTAGGGCACCCCTAGGCTTTGGCTAGGGTTCCCTTAGCCTTAGGCTAGGGCTCCCCTAGTCTTAGGCTCTTGATCTCTTAGCCTTACGTTAGGGCACCCCTAGGCTTAGGCTAAGGCTAGGGCTCCCGTAGCCTTAGGCTAGGGCTCCCGTAGCCTTAGGCTAGGGCTTCCCTAGCCATAGGCTAGGGCACCCCTAGGCTTAGGCTAGGGCTCCCCTAGCCTTAGACTAGGGCTCCCCTAGGCTTAGGCTAGGGCACCCCTAGGCTTAGGCTAGGGCTCCCCTAGTCTTAGACTAGGGCTCCCCTAGGCTTAGGCTAGGGCTCCCCTAGGCTTAGGCTAGGGCACCCATAGGCTTAGGCTAAGGCTAGGGCTCCCCTATCCTTAGGCTAGGTCTCCCCTATCCTTCGGATAGGGCTCCCCTAGCCTTAGGCTAGGGCACCCCTAGGCTTAGGCTAAGGGTAGAGCTCTCCTAGCATTAGGCTAGTGCACCCCTAGTCTTAGGCTAGGGCTCCCCTAGCCTTAGGCTCGGGCTTCCCTAGCCTTAGGCTCGTGCTCCCCTAGCCTTAAGCTCGGGCACCCCTAGCCTTAGTCAAGGGTTCCCCTAGATTTAGGCTAGGGCTTCCTTAGCTTTAGGCTAGTGTTCCCCTATCCTTAAGCCAGGGGACCCTTGGTCTAAGTCCAGGGCTCCCGTAGCCTTAGGCTAGGGCTCCCCTAACCTTAGGCTAGGGCACCCCTAGGCTTAGGCTAAGGCTAGGGCTCCCCTAGCCTTCGGATAAGGCTCCCATAGCCTTAGGGTAGGGCACCCCTAACCTTAGGGTGGGTCACCCCTAGGCTTAGGCTAAGGCTAGGGCTCACCTAGCCTTAGGCTAAGGCTCCCCTAGCCTTAGGCTAGGGCTCCCCTATCCTTAGGCTAGGTCACCCCTAGACTTAGGCTCGGGCACCCCTAGGCTTAGGCTAGGGTTCCCCTAGACTTAGGCTAGGGCTCCCCTAGCCTTAGTCTAGTGCTCCCCTATCCTTAGGCCAGGGCACCCCTAGGCTTAGTCCAGGGCTCCCCTAGCCTTAGGCTAGAGCTCCCCTAGCCTTAGGCTAGGACTCCCCTAGGCTTAGGCTCGGGCACCCCTTGGCTTAGGCTAGGGCTCCCCTAGCCTTAGGCTAGGGCTCCCCTAACCTTATGCTATTGCACCCCTAGGCTTAGGCTAAGGCTAGGGCTTCGCTAGCCTTCGGATACGGGTCCCATAGCCTTAGGGTAGGGCTCCACTAGCCTTAGGGTAGGTCACCCCTAGGCTTATGCTAAGGCTAGGGCTCACTTAGCCTTAGGCTAAGGCTCCCCTAGCCTTAGGCTAGGGCTCCCCTATCCTTAGGCTAGGTCACCCCTAGGCTTAGGCTCGGGCACCCCTAGGCTTAGGCTAGGGTTCCCCTAGACTTAGGCTAGGGCTCCCCTAGCCTTAGGCTAGGACTCCCCTAGGCTTAGGCTCGGGAACCCCTTGGCTTAGGCTAGGGCTCCCCTAGCCTTAGGCTAGGGCTCCCCTAACCTTATGCTATTGCACCCCTAGGCTTAGGCTAAGGCTAGGGCTTCGCTAGCCTTCGGATAGGGGTCCCATAGCCTTAGGGTAGGGCTCCACTAGCCTTAGGGTAGGTCACCCCTAGGCTTATGCTAAGGCTAGGGCTCACCTAGCCTTAGGCTAAGGCTCCCCTAGCCTTAGGCTAGGGCTCCCCTATCCTTAGGCTAGGTCATCCCTAGGCTTAGGCTCGGGCACCCCTAGGCTTAGGCTAGGGTTCCCCTAGACTTAGGCTAGGGCTCCGCTAGCCTTAGTCTAGTGCTCCCCTATCCTTAGGCCAGGGCACCCCTAGGCTTAGTCCAGGGCTCCCTTAGCCTTAGGCTAGAGCTCCCCTAGACTTAGGCTAGGGCTCCCCTAGGCTTAGGCTCGGGCACCCCTAGGCTTAGGCTAGGGCTCCCATAGCCTTGGTCTAGGGCACCCCTAGGCTTAGGCTAAGACTAGGGCTCCACTAGCCTTTGCCTAGGGCTCCCCTAGCCTTAGGCTAGGGCCCCTTTAGGCTTAGGCTAGGGCTCCCCTAGCCTTAGGCTAGGGCTCCCCTAGCCTTAGGCTAGGGCACCCCTAGGCTTTGGCTAGGGCTCCCCTAGCATTGGATAGGGCACCCCTAGGCCTAGGCTAACGCTACTGATACCCTAGCCTTAAGCTAGGGCACCCCTAGGCTTAGGCTAAGGCTAAGGCTCCCCTAGCCTTAGGCTAGGGCTCCCCTAGCCTTAGGCTATGGCACCCGTAGGCTTAGGCTAGGGCTCCCCTAGCCTTAGGTTTGGGCATCCCTAGGCATAGGCTAAGGGTAGGGCTCGCCTAGCCTTAGGCTATGGCACCCCTAAGCTTAGGCTCGGGCACCCCTAGGCTTAGGCTAGGGCTCCACTAGCCTTAGGCTAGGGCTCCCCTCACCTTATGCTAGGGCACCCCTAGGCTTTGGCTAAGGCTATGTCTCCCCTAACCTTAGGCTAGGGCTCTCCTAGCCTTAGGCTAGGGCACCCCTAGGCTTAGGCTAGGGCTCCCCTAGTCTTAGTTTCGGGCACCCCTAGGTTTAGGATAAGGCTAGGGCTCCCCTAGCCTTAGGCTAGGGCACCCATAGGCTTAGGCTAGGGCACCCATAGGCTTCGGCTAATAATAGGGCTCCCCTAGCCTTAGGTATGGCAGCCCTAGGCTTAGGCTTGGGCTCCCCTAGCCTTAGGCTAGGGCACCCCTAGGCTTAGGCTAAGGCTAGGGCTCCCCTAGTCTTAGGCTAGGGCACCCCTAAGCTTAGGCTAAGGCTAGGGCTCGCCTAGCCTTAGGCTAGGGCTCCCCTAACCTTAGGCTAGGGCACCCCTAGGCTTAGGCTAAGGCTAGGGCTCCCCTAGCCTTCGGATAAGGCTCCCATAGCCTTAGGGTAGGGCACCCCTAGCCTTAGGGTGGGTCACCCCTAGGCTTAGTCTAAGGCTAGGGCTCACCTAGCCTTAGGCTAAGGCTCCCCTAGCCTTAGGCTAGGGCTCCCCTATCCTTAGGCTAGGTCACCCCTAGACTTAGGCTCGGGCACCCCTAGGCTTAGGCTAGGGTTCCCCTAGACTTAGGCTAGGGCTCCCCTAGCCTTAGTCTAGTGCTCCCCTATCCTTAGGCCATGGCACCCCTAGGCTTAGTCCAGGGCTCCCCTAGCCTTAGGCTAGAGCTCCCCTAGCCTTAGGCTAGGACTCCCCTAGGCTTAGGCTCGGGCACCCCTTGGCTTAGGCTAGGGCTCCCCTAGCCTTAGGCTAGGGCTCCCCTAACCTTATGCTATTGCACCCCTAGGCTTAGGCTAAGGCTAGGGCTTCGCTAGCCTTCGGATAGGGGTCCCATAGCCTTAGGGTAGGGCTCCACTAGCCTTAGGGTAGGTCACCCCTAGGCTTATGCTAAGGCTAGGGCTCACTTAGCCTTAGGCTAAGGCTCCCCTAGCCTTAGGCTAGGGCTCCCCTATCCTTAGGCTAGGTCACCCCTAGGCTTAGGCTCGGGCACCCCTAGGCTTAGGCTAGGGTTCCCCTAGACTTAGGCTAGGGCTCCCCTAGCCTTAGTCTAGTGCTCCCCTATCCTTAGGCCAGGACACCCCTAGGCTTAGTCCAGGGCTCCCCTAGCCTTAGGCTAGAGCTCCCCTAGCCTTAGGCTAGGACTCCCCTAGGCTTAGGCTCGGGAACCCCTTGGCTTAGGCTAGGGCTCCCCTAGCCTTAGGCTAGGGCTCCCCTAACCTTATGCTATTGCACCCCTAGGCTTAGGCTAAGGCTAGGGCTTCGCTAGCCTTCGGATAGGGGTCCCATAGCCTTAGGGTAGGGCTCCACTAGCCTTAGGGTAGGTCACCCCTAGGCTTATGCTAAGGCTAGGGCTCACCTAGCCTTAGGCTAAGGCTCCCCTAGCCTTAGGCTAGGGCTCCCCTATCCTTAGGCTAGGTCATCCCTAGGCTTAGGCTCGGGCACCCCTAGGCTTAGGCTAGGGTTCCCCTAGACTTAGGCTAGGGCTCCGCTAGCCTTAGTCTAGTGCTCCCCTATCCTTAGGCCAGGGCACCCCTAGGCTTAGTCCAGGGCTCCCTTAGCCTTAGGCTAGAGCTCCCCTATCCTTAGGCTAGGTCACCCCTAGGCTTAGGCTCGGGCACCCCTAGGCTTAGGCTAGGGTTCCCCTAGACTTAGGCTAGGGCTCCCCTAGCCTTAGGCTAGGACTCCCCTAGGCTTAGGCTCGGGAACCCCTTGGCTTAGGCTAGGGCTCCCCTAGCCTTAGGCTAGGGCTCCCCTAACCTTATGCTATTGCACCCCTAGGCTTAGGCTAAGGCTAGGGCTTCGCTAGCCTTCGGATAGGGGTCCCATAGCCTTAGGGTAGGGCTCCACTAGCCTTAGGGTAGGTCACCCCTAGGCTTATGCTAAGGCTAGGGCTCACCTAGCCTTAGGCTAAGGCTCCCCTAGCCTTAGGCTAGGGCTCCCCTATCCTTAGGCTAGGTCATCCCTAGGCTTAGGCTCGGGCACCCCTAGGCTTAGGCTAGGGTTCCCCTAGACTTAGGCTAGGGCTCCGCTAGCCTTAGTCTAGTGCTCCCCTATCCTTAGGCCAGGGCACCCCTAGGCTTAGTCCAGGGCTCCCTTAGCCTTAGGCTAGAGCTCCCCTAGACTTAGGCTAGGGCTCCCCTAGGCTTAGGCTCGGGCACCCCTAGGCTTAGGCTAGGGCTCCCATAGCCTTGGTCTAGGGCACCCCTAGGCTTAGGCTAAGACTAGGGCTCCACTAGCCTTTGCCTAGGGCTCCCCTAGCCTTAGGCTAGGGCCCCTTTAGGCTTAGGCTAGGGCTCCCCTAGCCTTAGGCTAGGGCTCCCCTAGCCTTAGGCTAGGGCACCCCTAGGCTTTGGCTAGGGCTCCCCTAGCATTGGATAGGGCACCCCTAGGCCTAGGCTAACGCTACTGATACCCTAGCCTTAAGCTAGGGCACCCCTAGGCTTAGGCTAAGGCTAAGGCTCCCCTAGCCTTAGGCTAGGGCTCCCCTAGCCTTAGGCTATGGCACCCGTAGGCTTAGGCTAGGGCTCCCCTAGCCTTAGGTTTGGGCATCCCTAGGCATAGGCTAAGGGTAGGGCTCGCCTAGCCTTAGGCTATGGCACCCCTAAGCTTAGGCTCGGGCACCCCTAGGCTTAGGCTAGGGCTCCACTAGCCTTAGGCTAGGGCTCCCCTCACCTTATGCTAGGGCACCCCTAGGCTTTGGCTAAGGCTATGTCTCCCCTAACCTTAGGCTAGGGCTCTCCTAGCCTTAGGCTAGGGCACCCCTAGGCTTAGGCTAGGGCTCCCCTAGTCTTAGTTTCGGGCACCCCTAGGTTTAGGATAAGGCTAGGGCTCCCCTAGCCTTAGGCTAGGGCACCCATAGGCTTAGGCTAGGGCACCCATAGGCTTCGGCTAATAATAGGGCTCCCCTAGCCTTAGGTATGGCAGCCCTAGGCTTAGGCTTGGGCTCCCCTAGCCTTAGGCTAGGGCACCCCTAGGCTTAGGCTAAGGCTAGGGCTCCCCTAGTCTTAGGCTAGGGCACCCCTAAGCTTAGGCTAAGGCTAGGGCTCGCCTAGCCTTAGGCTAGGGCTCCCCTAACCTTAGGCTAGGGCACCCCTAGGCTTAGGCTAAGGCTAGGGCTCCCCTAGCCTTCGGATAAGGCTCCCATAGCCTTAGGGTAGGGCACCCCTAGCCTTAGGGTGGGTCACCCCTAGGCTTAGTCTAAGGCTAGGGCTCACCTAGCCTTAGGCTAAGGCTCCCCTAGCCTTAGGCTAGGGCTCCCCTATCCTTAGGCTAGGTCACCCCTAGACTTAGGCTCGGGCACCCCTAGGCTTAGGCTAGGGTTCCCCTAGACTTAGGCTAGGGCTCCCCTAGCCTTAGTCTAGTGCTCCCCTATCCTTAGGCCATGGCACCCCTAGGCTTAGTCCAGGGCTCCCCTAGCCTTAGGCTAGAGCTCCCCTAGCCTTAGGCTAGGACTCCCCTAGGCTTAGGCTCGGGCACCCCTTGGCTTAGGCTAGGGCTCCCCTAGCCTTAGGCTAGGGCTCCCCTAACCTTATGCTATTGCACCCCTAGGCTTAGGCTAAGGCTAGGGCTTCGCTAGCCTTCGGATAGGGGTCCCATAGCCTTAGGGTAGGGCTCCACTAGCCTTAGGGTAGGTCACCCCTAGGCTTATGCTAAGGCTAGGGCTCACTTAGCCTTAGGCTAAGGCTCCCCTAGCCTTAGGCTAGGGCTCCCCTATCCTTAGGCTAGGTCACCCCTAGGCTTAGGCTCGGGCACCCCTAGGCTTAGGCTAGGGTTCCCCTAGACTTAGGCTAGGGCTCCCCTAGCCTTAGTCTAGTGCTCCCCTATCCTTAGGCCAGGACACCCCTAGGCTTAGTCCAGGGCTCCCCTAGCCTTAGGCTAGAGCTCCCCTAGCCTTAGGCTAGGACTCCCCTAGGCTTAGGCTCGGGAACCCCTTGGCTTAGGCTAGGGCTCCCCTAGCCTTAGGCTAGGGCTCCCCTAACCTTATGCTATTGCACCCCTAGGCTTAGGCTAAGGCTAGGGCTTCGCTAGCCTTCGGATAGGGGTCCCATAGCCTTAGGGTAGGGCTCCACTAGCCTTAGGGTAGGTCACCCCTAGGCTTATGCTAAGGCTAGGGCTCACCTAGCCTTAGGCTAAGGCTCCCCTAGCCTTAGGCTAGGGCTCCCCTATCCTTAGGCTAGGTCATCCCTAGGCTTAGGCTCGGGCACCCCTAGGCTTAGGCTAGGGTTCCCCTAGACTTAGGCTAGGGCTCCGCTAGCCTTAGTCTAGTGCTCCCCTATCCTTAGGCCAGGGCACCCCTAGGCTTAGTCCAGGGCTCCCTTAGCCTTAGGCTAGAGCTCCCCTAGACTTAGGCTAGGGCTCCCCTAGGCTTAGGCTCGGGCACCCCTAGGCTTAGGCTAGGGCTCCCATAGCCTTGGGCTAGGGCACCCCTAGGCTTAGGCTAAGACTAGGGCTCCACTAGCCTTTGCCTAGGGCTCCCCTAGCCTTAGGCTAGGGCCCCTTTAGGCTTAGGCTAGGGCTCCCCTAGCCTTAGGCTAGGGCTCCCCTAGCCTTAGGCTAGGGCACCCCTAGGCTTTGGCTAGGGCTCCCCTAGCATTGGATAGGGCACCCCTAGGCCTAGGCTAACGCTACTGATACCCTAGCCTTAAGCTAGGGCACCCCTAGGCTTAGGCTAAGGCTAAGGCTCCCCTAGCCTTAGGCTAGGGCTCCCCTAGCCTTAGGCTATGGCACCCGTAGGCTTAGGCTAGGGCTCCCCTAGCCTTAGGTTTGGGCATCCCTAGGCATAGGCTAAGGGTAGGGCTCGCCTAGCCTTAGGCTATGGCACCCCTAAGCTTAGGCTCGGGCACCCCTAGGCTTAGGCTAGGGCTCCACTAGCCTTAGGCTAGGGCTCCCCTCACCTTATGCTAGGGCACCCCTAGGCTTTGGCTAAGGCTATGTCTCCCCTAACCTTAGGCTAGGGCTCTCCTAGCCTTAGGCTAGGGCACCCCTAGGCTTAGGCTAGGGCTCCCCTAGCCTTAGTTTCGGGCACCCCTAGGTTTAGGATAAGGCTAGGGCTCCCCTAGCCTTAGGCTAGGGCACCCATAGGCTTAGGCTAGGGCACCCATAGGCTTCGGCTAATAATAGGGCTCCCCTAGCCTTAGGTATGGCAGCCCTAGGCTTAGGCTTGGGCTCCCCTAGCCTTAGGCTAGGGCACCCCTAGGCTTAGGCTAAGGCTAGGGCTCCCCTAGTCTTAGGCTAGGGCACCCCTAAGCTTAGGCTAAGGCTAGGGCTCGCCTAGCCTTAGGCTAGGGCTCCCCTATCCTTAGGCTAGGGCTCCCCTAGGCTTAGGCTAAGGCTAGGGCTCTCTTAGCCTTAGGTAGGGCACCCCTAGGCTTAGGCTAGGGCTCCCCTTCCTTAGGTTCGGGCACCCCTAGCCTTAGGCTAGGGCTCCCCTAGACTTAGGCTAGGGCTCCCCTAGCCTTAGGCTAGTGCTCCCGTATCCTTAGGCCAGGGCACCCCTAGGCTTAGTCCAGGGCTCCCATAGCCTTAGGCTAGGGCTCCCCTATCCTTAGGCTAGGGCTCCCCTATCCTTAGGCTAGGGATCCCCTAGCCTTAGGTATGGCAGCCCTAGGCTTAGGCTTGGGCTCCCCTAGCCTTTGGGTAGGTCACCCCTAGGCTTAGGCTAAGTCTAGAGCTCCACTAGCCTTAGGCTAAGGCTCCCCTAGCCTTAGGCTATGGCACTCCTAGGCTTACATTCGGGCAACCGTCGGATTAGGATAGGTCTCCCCTAGCCTTTGGCTAGGGCACCCCTAGGCTTAGGCTAGGGCTCCCCTAGACTTAGGCTAGGGCTCCCCTAGGCTTAGGCTAAGACTAGGGCTCCCCTAGCATTAGGTTAAGGCTCCCCAGCCTTAGGCTAGGGCTCCCCTAGCCTAAGACTAGGGCTCCCCTAGCCTTAGGCTAGGGCACCCCTAGGCTTAGGCTAAGGCTAGGGCTGTCCTAGACTTAGGCTAGGGTTCTCCTAGCCTTAGGCTAGGGCACCCCGAGGCTTAGGCTATGGCTCCCCTAGCCTTAGGCTCGTGCTCCCCTAGGCTTAGGCTCGGGCACACCTAGCCTTAGGGTAAGTCACTCCGAGGCTTAGGTTAAGGCTAGGCCTCCCCTAGCCTTAGGCTAAGGCTCCCCTATCCTTAGGCTAGGGCTCCCCTGGCCTTAGGCTAGGGCACCCCAAGTTTTAGGCTCGGGCACCCCTAGGCTAAGGCTAGGGCTCCCCTAGCCTTAGGTTCGGGCACCCCTAGGCTTAGGCTAGGGCTCCCCTACGCTTAGGCTAAGACTAGGGCTCCCCAAGCCTTAGCCTCGGGCTCCCTAGCCTTAGGTTGGGGCACCCCTAAGCGTAGGCTAAGGCTAGGGCTCCCCTAGCCTTAGGCTAGGGCTCCCCAAACCTTTTGCTAGGGCACCCCGAGGCTTAGGCTAAGGCTAAGGCTCCCATAGCCTTCGGCTAGGGTTCCCGTAGCATTAGGGTATGTCACCCCAAGGCTTAGGCTAAGGCTAGGGCTCCCCTAGCCTTAGGCTAAGGCTCCCCTATCCTTAGGCTAGGGCTTCCCTAGCCTTAGGCTAGGGCTCCCCTAGGCTTAGGCTAGGGCACACCTAGGCTTTGGATAGGGCTCCCCTAGCCTTAGGTTCGGGCACCCCTAGGCTTAGTCTTGGGCTCCCCTATCCTTAGGTTATGGGACCCCTAGGCTTAGGCTAGGACTTTCCTAGCCTTAGGTTAGGGCACCCCTAGGCTTAGGCCAGAGCTCCCCTAGCCTTAGTATAGGGCTCCCCTAGCCTTTGGCTAGGGCACCCATAGGCTTAGGCTAGGGCTCCCCTAGCCATAGGCTATGGCACCCCTAGGCTTAGGCTAAGGATAGGGCTTCCCTAGCCTTAGGCTTGGGCTCCCCTAGCCTTAGGCTAGGTCTCCCCTAGCCTTAGGCTAGGGCTCCCCTAGCCTTAGGCTAGGGCTCCCATAGGCTTAGGCTAGGGCTCCCCTAGCCTTACTTTAGGGCACCCCTAGGCTTAGGCTAAGGCTAGGGCTCCCCTAGCCTTAGGCTAGGGCACCCCTAGGCGTAGGCTAAGGCTAGGGCTCCCGTAGCCTTAGGCTAGGGCACCTTTAGGCTTAGGCTAAGGCTAGGGTTCCCCTAGCCTTAGGCTAGGGCTCCCTTAGCCTTAGGCTAGGGCACCCCTAGGCTTAGGGTAAGGCTAGGGCTCCCCTAGCCTTAGGCTTGGGTTCCCCTAGCCTTAGGCTAGGGAACGCCTAGGCTTAGGCTAGGGCTCCCCTAGCCTTAGGCTCGGGCACCCCTACCCTTAGGCTAGGGCTCCCCTATCCTTAGGACAGTTCACTCCTAGGCTTAGTCCAGGGCTCCCCTAGCCTTAGGCTAGGGCTCCCCTAGCCTAAGGCTAGGGCACACCTAGGCTTAGGCTAGGGCTCCCCTAGCCTTAGTTTCGGGCACCCCTAGGCATAGGCTAGGGCTCCCCTAGGCTTAGGATAGGTCTCCCCTAGCCTTTGGCTAGGGCACCCCTAGGCTTAGGCTAGGACTCCCCTAGCCTTAGGTTAGGGCACACCTAGGCTTAGACTAGGGCTCCCCTAGCCTTAGGCTAGCGCTCCCTTAGGCTTAGGTTAGGGCAGACCTAGACTTAGGATAGTGCTCCCCTATCCTTAGGTTCGGGCACCCCTAGGATTAGGCTAGGGCTTCCCTAGCCTTAGGCTTAGGCTCCCCTAGCCTTAGGCTAGGTCTCCCCTAGCCTTAGGCAAGGGCACCCCTAGGCTTAGGCTAAGGCTAGGGCTCCCGTAGCCTTAGGCTATGGTTCCCATAGCTTTAGGCTAGGGCACCCATAGGCTTAGGCTAGGGCACCCATAGGCTTAGGCTAAGGCTAGGGCTCCCCTAGCCTTAGGTATGGCAGCCCTTGGCTTAGGCTTGGGCTCCCCTAGCCTAAGCCTAGGGCTCCCCTAGCTTTAGGCTAGGGCTCCCCTAGCCTTACACCAGGGCACCCCTAAAATTAGGCTAAGGCTAGGGCTCCCCTAGCCTTAGGCTAGGGCTCCCCAAACCTTTTGCTAGGGCACCCCGAGGCTTAGGCTAAGGCTAAGGCTCCCATAGCCTTCGGCTAGGGTTCCCGTAGCATTAGGGTATGTCACCCCAAGGCTTAGGCTAAGGCTAGGGCTCCCCTAGCCTTAGGCTAAGGCTCCCCTATCCTTAGGCTAGGGCTTCCCTAGCCTTAGGCTAGGGCTCCCCTAGGCTTAGGCTAGGGCACACCTAGGCTTTGGATAGGGCTCCCCTAGCCTTAGGTTCGGGCACCCCTAGGCTTAGTCTTGGGCTCCCCTATCCTTAGGTTATGGGACCCCTAGGCTTAGGCTAGGACTTTCCTAGCCTTAGGTTAGGGCACCCCTAGGCTTAGGCCAGAGCTCCCCTAGCCTTAGTATAGGGCTCCCCTAGCCTTTGGCTAGGGCACCCATAGGCTTAGGCTAGGGCTCCCCTAGCCATAGGCTATGGCACCCCTAGGCTTAGGCTAAGGATAGGGCTTCCCTAGCCTTAGGCTTGGGCTCCCCTAGCCTTAGGCTAGGTCTCCCCTAGCCTTAGGCTAGGGCTCCCCTAGCCTTAGGCTAGGGCTCCCATAGGCTTAGGCTAGGGCTCCCCTAGCCTTACTTTAGGGCACCCCTAGGCTTAGGCTAAGGCTAGGGCTCCCCTAGCCTTAGGCTAGGGCACCCCTAGGCGTAGGCTAAGGCTAGGGCTCCCGTAGCCTTAGGCTAGGGCACCTTTAGGCTTAGGCTAAGGCTAGGGTTCCCCTAGCCTTAGGCTAGGGCTCCCTTAGCCTTAGGCTAGGGCACCCCTAGGCTTAGGGTAAGGCTAGGGCTCCCCTAGCCTTAGGCTTGGGTTCCCCTAGCCTTAGGCTAGGGAACGCCTAGGCTTAGGCTAGGGCTCCCCTAGCCTTAGGCTCGGGCACCCCTACCCTTAGGCTAGGGCTCCCCTATCCTTAGGACAGTTCACTCCTAGGCTTAGTCCAGGGCTCCCCTAGCCTTAGGCTAGGGCTCCCCTAGCCTAAGGCTAGGGCACACCTAGGCTTAGGCTAGGGCTCCCCTAGCCTTAGTTTCGGGCACCCCTAGGCATAGGCTAGGGCTCCCCTAGGCTTAGGATAGGTCTCCCCTAGCCTTTGGCTAGGGCACCCCTAGGCTTAGGCTAGGACTCCCCTAGCCTTAGGTTAGGGCACACCTAGGCTTAGACTAGGGCTCCCCTAGCCTTAGGCTAGCGCTCCCTTAGGCTTAGGTTAGGGCAGACCTAGACTTAGGATAGTGCTCCCCTATCCTTAGGTTCGGGCACCCCTAGGATTAGGCTAGGGCTTCCCTAGCCTTAGGCTTAGGCTCCCCTAGCCTTAGGCTAGGTCTCCCCTAGCCTTAGGCAAGGGCACCCCTAGGCTTAGGCTAAGGCTAGGGCTCCCGTAGCCTTAGGCTATGGTTCCCATAGCTTTAGGCTAGGGCACCCATAGGCTTAGGCTAGGGCACCCATAGGCTTAGGCTAAGGCTAGGGCTCCCCTAGCCTTAGGTATGGCAGCCCTTGGCTTAGGCTTGGGCTCCCCTAGCCTAAGCCTAGGGCTCCCCTAGCTTTAGGCTAGGGCTCCCCTAGCCTTACACCAGGGCACCCCTAAAATTAGGCTAAGGCTAGGGCTCCCCTAGCCTTAGGCTAGGGCACCCCTAGGCTTAGGCTAAGGCAAGGGCTCCCCTAGCCTTAGCGTAGGTCACCCCTAGGCTTAGGCTAAGTCTAGGGCTCCCCTAGTCTTAGGCTAAGGCTTCCCTACCCTTAGGCTAGGGCTCACCTAGCCTTAGGCTAGGGCACCCCTAGGCTTAGGCTCGGGCACCACTAGGCTTAGGCTAGGGCTCCCCTAGCCTTAGGCTAGGGCTCCCCTAGGCTTAGGCTAAGACTAGGGCTCCACCAACCTTAGGCAAGGGCTCCCGTACCCTTAGGCAAGGGCAACCATAGGCTTAGGCTAAGGCTGGGGCTCCCCTAACCTTAGGCAAGGGCCCCCCTAGCCTTAGACTAGGGCAACCCTAAGCTTAGGCTAAGTCTAGGGCTCCCCTAGCCTTAGGCTTGGGCTCCCCAATCCTTATGCTAGGGCTCCCATAGCCTTAGGCTACGTCACCCCTAGGCTTAGACTAAGGTAGGGCTCTCCTAGCCTTAGGCTAGGGCTCTCCTAGCCTTAGGCTAAGGCACCACTAGGCTTAGGCTAGGGCTCCCCTTGCCTTAGGCTTGGACTCCCCTAGCGTTAGGCTCGTACTCCCCTAGCCTTAGGTCGAGCACCCCTAGCCTTAGGTTAGGGCTCCCCTTGACTTAGTCCAGGGATCCCCTAGCCTTAGGCTTGGGCTCCCCTAGCTTTAGGCTAGGGCTCCCCTACCTTAGGCTAGGGCACCACTAGGCTTAGGCTAAGGCTAGGGCTCCCTTAGCCTTAGGCAAGGGCTCCCCTAGCCTTACGTATGACAGCCCTAGACTTAAGTTTGGGGTCCCCTAGCCTTAGGCTAGCGCACCCCAAGGCTTAGGCTAAGGCTAGGGCTCCCTTGGACTTAGGGTAGGGCTCCCCTAACTTTGGCTTGGGCACCCCTAGGCTTAGGCTAACGCTAGGGCTCCCATAGCCTTAGGCTAGTGCCCCCCGAGCCTTAGGCTAGGGCACCCCTAGTCTTAGGCTAAGGCTAAGGCTCCCTAAGCCTTAGGCTAGGGCACCCATAGGCTTAGGCTAAGGTTAGGGCTCCCCTAGCCTTAGGCTAGGGCACCCCTAGGCTTAGGCTAGGGTTCCTCTAGCCTGAGGTTCAGGCACCCCTAGTCTTAGGGTAAGGCTAGGGCTCCCCTAGCCTTAGGTTAGGGCTCCCCTAGCCTTAGGCTAGGGCACCCCTAGGCTTAGGCTAAGGCTAGGGTTCCCCTAGCTTTAGTCTAGGGCTCCACTAGCCTTAAGCTAGGGCACCCCTAGGCTTAGGCTAAGTCGAGGGCTCCCCTAGCCTTAGGCTAGGTCTCCCCTAGCTTTAGGCTAGGGCACCTCTAGTCTTAGGCTAGTACTCCCTTAGCCTTAGTCTAGGGCACCCCTAGGCTTAGGATAAGGCTAGGGCTCCCCTAGCCTTAGGCTAGGGCTCCCATAGCCTTAGGCTAGGGCACCCCTAGGCTTAGGGTAAGTCTAGGGCTCTCCTAGCCTTAGGCTAGGGCTCCCCTAACCTTAGGCTAGGGCTCCCCTAGCATTAGGCTAGGGCACCCGTAGGCTTAGCCTAAGGCTAGGGCTCCCCTAGCCTTAGGCTAGGGCACCACTAGGCTTAGGCTAGGCCTCCCATAACCTTTAGTTCGGGCACCCCTAGGCTTAGGCTAAGGCAATGGCTCCCCTAGGCTAAGGCTAGGGCTTCATTAGCCTTAGGCTAGGGCTCACCTAGCCTTAGGCTAGGGCACCCCTAGACTTAGGCTAAGACTAGGCCTCCCCTAGCCTTAGGCTAGGGCACCCCTAGGCTTAGGCTAGGGCTCCCCTAGCCTTTGGTTTGGGCACCCCTAGGCTTAGGCTAAGGCTAGGGCTCCCCCAGCTTAAGGCTAGGGCTCCATTAACCTTAGGCTAGGGCTCCCCTAGCCTTAGGCTTGGGCTCCCCTAGCCTTAGGCTATGGCACCCCTAGGCTTAGGCTAGGGCTCCCCTAGCCTTAGGTTGGGGCACCCCTTGGATTAGGCTAAGGCTATGGCTCCCCTAGCCTTAGATAAGGCACCCCTAGCCTTAGGCTAGGGCTCCCCTAGCCTTCGGCTAGTGCTCCCCTAGCATTAGGGTAGGTCACCCCTAGCTTTAGGCTCGTGCTCCCCTAGCCTTAGGCTCGGGCACCCCTAGGCTTATTCCAGGGCTCCCATAGCCTTAGGCTAGGGCACCCCTAGGCTTAGGCTATGGCTTGGGCTCCCCTAGCCTTAGGCTATGGCACCCCGAGGCTTAGGCTAGGGCTCCCCTAGCCTTAGGTTGGGACACCCCTAGGCTTAGGCTAAGGCTATGGCTCCCCTAGCCTTAGATAAGGCTCCCCTAGCATTAGGGTAGGGCTTCCCTAGCCTTCGGCTAGGGTTCCCCTAGCCTTCGGCTAGGGCTCCCCTAGCCTTCGGCTAGGGCTCCCCTAGCATTAGGGTAGGTCACCCCTAGGCTTAGGCTAAGGCTAGGGCTCCCCTAGCCTTAGGCTAGGGCTCCCCTAGCCTTAGGCTCGGGCACCCTTAGGCTTAGGCTCAGACACCCCTAGGCGTAGGCTAGGGCTCCATTAGCCTTATCCTAGAGCTCCCCTAACCTTAGGCTTGGCCACTGCTAGGCTTACGCTCGGGCACCCCTAGGCTTAAGCTAAGGTTCCCCTAGCCTTAGGCTAGGGCTCCCCTAGGCTTATGCTAAGATTAAGGCTCCCCAAGCCTTAGGTTAAGGCTCCCCAGCCTTAGGCTAGGGCTCCCCTAGCCTTGGGCAAGGGCACCCTTAGGCTTAGGCTAAGGCTAGGGCTCCCCTAGCCTAAGACTAGGGCTCCCCTAACCTTGGGCAAGGGCACCCCTAGACTTAGGCTAAGGCTAGGGTTCCCCTAGCCTAAGACTAGGGCTCCCCTAGCCTTAGGCTAGGACACCCATAGGCTTAGGCTAGGGCACCCATATGCTTAGGCTAAGGCTAGGGCTCCCCTAGCCTTAGGTATGGCAGCCCTAGGCTTAGGCTTGGGCTCCCCTAGTCTTAGGCAAGGGCACCCCTAAGCTTAGGCTAAGGCTAGGGCTCCCTTATCCTTAGGCTAGGGCTCCCCTAGCCTTAGGCTAGGGCAGCCCTAGGCTTAGGCTAAGGCTAGGGCTCTCCTTGACTTATGCTAGTGTTCTCCTAGCCTTAGGCTAGGGCACCCCGAGGCTTAGGCTATGGCTCCCCTAGCCTTAGGCTGGGGCTCCCCTAGCCTTAGGCTCGTCCTCCCCTAGCCTTAGGCTCGGGCACCCCTAGCCTTAGGCTAGGGATCCCCTAGACTTAGGCTAGGGCTCTCCTAGCCTTAGGCTAGTGCTCCCCTATCCTTAGGCCAGGGCATCCCTAGGCTTAGTCCAGGGCTCCCATAGCCTTAGGCTATGTCACCCCTAGGCTTAGGATAGGGCTCCCTTAGCCTTAGTTTCGGACAACACTAGGCTTAGGCTAGGGCTCCACTAGGCTTAGGCTAAGAGTAGGTCTCCCCTAACCTTAGGCTAAGGCTCCCCTAGCCTTAGGCTAGGGCACCTTTAGGTTTAGGCTAAGGCTAGGGCTCCACTAGCCTTAGGCTAGGGCACCCGAGGCTTAGGCGAGGGCACCCCTAGGCTTATGTGAGGGCTCCCCTAGCCTTAGGCTAGTGCTCCCCTAGGCTGAGGCTAAGACTAGGGCTCCACTAGCCTTAGGCTAGGGATCCCCTAGCCTTAGGCTAGGGCACCTTTAGGCTTAGGCTACGTCTAGGGCTCCCCTAGCCTTAGGCTAGGGCACCCCTAGGCTTAGTCTAGGGGTCCCATAACCTTAGGCTAGGGCACCCCTAGGCTTACGGTAAGGCTAGGGCTCCAACTAGCCTTAGGCTAGGGCACCCCTAGGCTTAGGCTAAGGCTAGGGCTCCTCTCGCCTTAGGCTAGGGCTCCACTAGCATTAGGCTAGGGCACCCCGAGGCTTAGGCTAAGGCTAGGGCTCCCCTAGCCTTTTGATACGGCTCCCCTAGCTTTGGATAGGGCACCCCTAGGCCTAGGCTAATGCTAGGGCTCCCCTATTCTTAGGCTAGGGCACCCTAGGCTTAGGCTAAGGCTAGGGCTCCCCTAGCCTTAGGCTAAGGAACCCCTAGCCTTAGGCTAAGGTACCCCTAGCCTTAGGCTAGGACACTCATAGGCTTAGCTAGGGCACCCATAGGCTTAGGCTAGGGCTCCCCTAGCTTTTGGTTCGGGCACCCCTAGGCTTAGGCTAGGGTTCAACTAACCTTAGGCTATGGCACCCCTAGGCTTAGGCTAACGCGAGGGCTCCCTTAGCCTTAGGCTAGGGCACCCCTAGCCTTAGGCTAGGGCTCCCCTAGTCTTAGGTTGGGGCACCCCTAGGCTTAGGCTGAGGCTAGGGCTCCCCTAGCCTTAGTCTAGGGCACCCCTAAACTTAGGCTAAGGCTAGGGCTCCCGGAGCCTTAGGCTAGGGCTCCCCTAACCTTATGCTAGGGCACCCCTAGGCTTAGGCTAAGGCTAGGGCTCCCCTAGCCTTAGGCTAGGGCTCCCCTAGCGTTAGGCTAGGGCTGCCGTAGCCTTAAGGTAGGTCACCGCTAGGCTTAGGCTAAGGCTCCCCTAGCCTTAGGATAGGGCTCCCCTAGCCTTAGGCTAGGGCACCCCTAGGCTTAGCCTCGGGCAACCCTAGGCTTAGGCTAGGGCTCCCCTAGCCTTAGGCCAGGGCACCCATAGGCTTAGGCTCGGGCACCCATAGGCTTAGGCTAGGCTTCCCCTAGCCTTAGGCTAAGGCTCCCCTAGACTTAGGCTAGGGCACACCTAGGCTTAGGATAGGGCTCCCCTAGCCTTAGGATAGGACACCCCTAGCCTAAGGCTAGGGCTCCCCTAGCCTTATGCTAGGGCACCCCTAGGCTTAGGCTAGGGCTCGCTTAGCTTTACGCTAGGGCACCCCTAGACTTTGGCTAGGACACCCCTAAGCTTAGGCTAGGGCTGCCCTAGCCATAGGCTAGGGCACCCCTAGGCTTAGGCTAAGGCTAGGGCTTCCCTAGCCTTAGGCTTGGGCTCCCCTAGCCTTAGGCTAGGTCTCCCCTAGACTTAGGCAAGGGCACCCCTAGGCTTAGGCTAGGGCTAAGCCTCCCCTAGCCTTAGGCTAGGGCACCCATAGGCTTAGGCTAAGGCTGGGCTCCCTTAGCCTTAGGCTAGGGCCCCCCTAGCCTTAGGCCAGCCTCCCCTAGCCTTAAGCTAGGGCACCCCTAGGCTTAGGCTAAGGATAGGGCTCCCCTAGCCTTAGGCTAGGGCTCCCCTAGTCTTAGGCTAGGGCTCCCCTAGCCTTAGGCTAGGGCACCCCTAGGCTTAGGCTACGGCTAGGGCTCCCGTATCCTTAGGCTAGGGCACCTTTAGGCTTAGGCTAAGGCTAGGGTTCCCCTAGCCTTAGTCTAGGGCTCCACTAGCCTTAGGCTAGGGCTCCACTAGCCTTAGGCTAGGCCACCCCTAGGCTTAGGCCAGGGCGCCCCTAGCCTTAGGGTAGGGCACCCCAAGGCTTAGGCAAAGTCTAGGGCTCCCCTAGCCTTAGGCTAGGGCTCCCCTTGCCTTAGGCTAGGTAACCCATAGGCTTAGCCTAGGACTCCCATAGCCTTAGGCTAGAGCACCCCTAGGCTAAGGGTAAGGCTAGGGCTATCCTAGCCTTAGGCTAGGGCTCCCCTAGCCTTAGGCTAGGAAACGCCTAGGCTTTGGCTAGGGCTCCCCTATCCTTAGGCTAGGGCTCCCCTAGCCTTAGGCTAGGGCACCCCTAGGCTTAGGCTAAAGCTAGGGCTCTCCTAGACTTAGGCTAGGGTTCTCCTAGCCTTAGGCTAGGGCACCCCGAGGCTTAGGCTATGGCTCCCCTAGCCTTAGGCTCGGGCTCCCCTAGCCTTAGGCTCGTGCTCCCCTAGCCTTAGGCTCGGGCACCCCTAGCCTTAGGCTAGGGCACCCCGAGGCTTAGGCCAGGGCACCCCTAGGCTTAGTCCAGGGCTCCCATAGCCTTAGGCTTGGGCTCCCCTAGCCTTAGGGTACGTCACCCCGAGGTTTAGGCTAAGGCTAGGGCTCCCCTACCCTTAGGCTATGGCACCCCTAGGCTTAGGATAGGGCTCCCCTAGCCTTAGGTTCGGGCACCACTAGGCTGAGGGTAGGGCTCCACTTGGTTTAGGCTAAGACTAGGGCTCCCCTAGCCTTAGGCTGGGTCTCCCCAAGCCTTATGCTAGGGTTCCCCTAGCCTTAGGCAAGGGCACCCCTAGGCTTAGGCTAATGCTAGGGCTTCCTTAGCCTTAGGCTAGGGCTCCCCTAGCCTTAGGCTCGGTCACCCATAGGCTGAGGCTAAGGCTAGGGCTCCCCTAGCCTTAGGTATGGCATCCCTAGGCTTAGGCTTGGGCTCCCCTAGCCTAAGCCTAGGGCTCCACTATCTTTAGGCTAGGGCTCCCCTAGCCTTACACTAGGGCACCCCTAGGCTTAGGCTAAGGCTAGGGAACCGTAGCCTTAGGCTAGGGCACCCCTGGCTTAGGCTAAGGCTAGGGCTCTCCTAGCCTTAGGCTAGTGCACCCCTAAGGTTTGGCTAGGGCTCCCCTAGCCATAGGTTCATGCACCCGTAGGCTTAGGCTAAGGCAAGGGCTCCCCTAGCCTTAGGGTAGGTCACCCCTAGGCTTAGGCTAAGGCTAGGGCTCCCCTAGCCTTAGGCTAAGGCTCCCCTAGCCTTAGGCTAGTGCTCCCCTAAGTTGAGGCTAAGACTAGGGCTCCATTAGCCTTAGGCTAGGGCTCCCCTAGGCTTAGGGTAAGGCTAGGGCTCCCCTAGCCTTAGGCCAGGGCACCACTAGGCTTAGGCTAAGGCTAGGGCTCCCCTAGCCTTTTGCTAGGGCTCCCCTCGCTTTGGATAGGGCACCCCTAGGCCTAGGCTAATGCTAGGGCTCCCCTAGCCTTAGGCTAGGGCACACCTCGGCTTATTCTAAGGCTAGGGCTCCCCTAGCCTTAGTCTATGGCACCCCTAGGCTTAGGCTAAGGCTAGGGCTCCCCTAGCCTTAAGGTAGGGTACCCCTAGCCTTAGGCTAAGGTACCCCTAGCCTTAGGCTAGGACACCCATATGCTTAGGCTAGGGCTCCCCTAGCCTTAGGTTCAGTCACCCCTAAGCTAAGGCTAGGGCTCCCCTAGCCTTAGGCTAGGGCACCTTTAGGCTTTGGCTAAGGCTAGGGCTCCCCTAGCCTTAGGCCAGGGCACACCTAGGCTTAGGATAGAGCTCCCCTAGCCTTAGGTTCTGGCACCCCTAGGCTTAGGCTAAGGCTCCCCTAGCCTTAGGCTAGGGCACCCCTAGGTTTAGGCTAGGAATCCCCTAGCCTTAGGTTAGGGCACCCTTAGGCTTAAGCTAGGGCTCCCTTAGCTTTAGGCTAGGGCACCCCTAGCCTTTGGCTAGGACACCCCTAGGTTTAGGCTAGGGCACCTTTAGGCTTTGGCTAAGGCTAGGGCTCACCTAGACTTAGGCTAGGGCTCCCGTAGCCTTAGGCTAGGGCTCCCCTAGCCTTAGGCTAGGGCACCTCTAGGCTTAGGCTAAGGCTCGGGCTCCCGTAACCTTAGGTTAGGGCACCTTTTGGCTTAGGCTAAGGCTAGGGTTCCCCTAGCGTTAGGCTATGGCTCCACTAGCCTTAGGCTAGGTCACCCCTAGGCTTAGGCTAGGGCGCCCCTATCCTTAGGCTAGGGCACCTCTAGGCTTAGGCTAAGTCTAGGGCTCCCCTAGCCTTAGGCTAAGGCTCTCCTAGCCTTAGGCTAGGGCACCCCTAGGCTTAGGCTGGGACTCCCATAGCCTTAGGCTAGGGCACCCCTAGGCTTATGGTAAGGCTAGGGCTCCCCTTACCTTAGACTAGGGCTCCCCTAGACTTAGGGTACGTCACCCCGAAGCTTAGGCTAAGGCTAGGGCTCCTCTAGCCTTAGGCTAAGGCTCCCCTATCCTTAGGCTAGGACTCCCCTAGCCTTAGGTTAGGACACCCCTAAGCTTAGGCTCGGGCACGCCTAGGCTTAAGCTAGGGCTCCCCTAGCCTTAGGCTAGGGCTCCCCTAGGCTTAGGCTAGGGCACCCCTAGGCTTTGGCTAAGGCACCCCTAGGCTTAGGCTAAGGCGAGGGCTCCCCTAGCCTAAGGCTAGGGCTCCCCTAGCCTTAGGCTCGGGCACCCCTAGGCTTAGGCTCAGACACCCCTAGGCTTAGGCTAGGGCTCCATTAGCCTTCGACTAGGGCTCCCCTAGCCTTAGGGTAGGTCACCCCTAGGCTTAGGCGAAGGCTCGGGCTCCCCTAGCCTTAGGCTAAGGCTCCCCTAGCCTTAGGCTAGGGCACCCCTAGGCTTAGCCTCGGTGACCCCTAGGCTTAGGCTAGGGCTCCCCTAGCCTTAGGCTAGGGATCCCCAGCCTTAAGCTAGGGCTCCCCTAGCCTTAGCAAGTGTACCCCTAGGCTTAGGATAAGGCTAGGGCTCCCATAGCCTAAGACTAGGGCTCCCCTAGCCTTAGGCCAGGGCACCCATAGGCTTAGACTCGGGCACCCATAGGCTTAGGCTAGGGCTCCCCTAGCCTTAGGCTAGGGCTCCCCTAGGCTTAGGCTAGGGAACACCTTGGCTTAGGATAGGGCTCCCCTAGCCTTAGGTTCGGGCACGCCTAGGCTTAGGCTAGGGCTCCCCTAGCCTTAGGCTAGGGCACCCCTAGGTTTAGGCTAGGACTCCCCTAGCCTTAGGTTAGGGCACCCCTAGGCTTAGGCTTGGACTCCCCTAGCCTAAGCCTAGGGCTCCCCTAGCCTTAGTCTAGGGCACCCCTAAACTTAGGCTAAGGCTAGGGCTCCCGTAGCCTTAGGCTAGGGCTCCCCTAACCTTATGCTAGGGCACCCCTAGGCTGAGGCTAAGGCTAGGGCTCCCCTAGCCTTAGGCTAGGGCTACCCTAGCCTTAGGCTAGGGCTCCCCTAGCATTCGACTAGGGCTCCCCTAGCCTTAGGGTAAGTCACCCCTAGACTTAGTCTAATGCTAGGGCTCCCCTAGCCTTAGGGTAGGTCATCCCTAGGCTTAGGCTAAGGCTAGGGCTCCCCTAGCCTTAGGCTAAGGCTCCCCTAGCCTTAGGCTAGGGCTCCCGTACCCTTAGGCTGGGGCACCCCTAGGCTTAGGCTCGGGCAACCCTAGGCTAAGGGTAGGGCTCCCCTAGCCTTAGGCTAGGGCTCCCCTAGGCTTAGGATAGGGCTCCCCTAGCCTTAGGTTCGGGCCCATAGGCTTAGGCTAGGGCTCCGCTAGGCTTAGGCTAAGACTAGGGCTCCCCTAGTCTTAGGCTAGTGCTCCCCAGCCTTAGGCTAGGGGTCCCCTAGCCTTAGGCAAGGGCACCCCTAGTCTTAGGCTAAGGCTAGGGCTCCCCTAGCCTGAGGCTAGAGTTCCCCTAGCCTTAGGCTCGGGCACCCCTAGGCTTAGGCTCGGGCATCCCTAAGCTTTGGCTAGGGCTCCATTAGCCTTAGGCTAGTGCTCCCCTAGCCTTAGGCTAGGGCTACCCTAGCCTTAGGCTAGGTCTACCCTAGCCTTAGGGTATGTCACCCCGATGCTTAGGCTAAGGCTAAGGCTTCTCTAGCCTTAGGCTAAGGCTCCCCTATCCTTAGGCTAGGGCTCCCCTAGCCTTAGGCTAGCGCACCCCTAGGCTTAGGCTCGGGCACCCCTAGGCTAAGGCTAGGGCTCCCCTAGCCTTAGGCTAGGGATCCCCTAGCCTTAGACTAGGGCACCCCTAGGCTTAGGATAGGGCTCCCCTAGCCTTAGGTTCGGGGACCCCTAGGCTTACTGTAGGGCTCCCCTAGGCTTAGGCTAAGACTACGGCTCCCCTAGCCTTAGGCTAGGGCTCCCCAAGCCATAGGCTAGGGGTCCCCTAGCCTTAGGCAAGGGCACCCCTAGGCTTAGGCTCGGGCACCCCTAGGCTTAGGCTAGTTCTCCATTAGCCTTAGGCTAGGGCTCCCCTAACCTTAGGCCAGGGCTCACCTAGCCTTAGGTTGGGGCACCCCTAAACTTAGGCTAAAGCTAGGGCTCCCCTAACTGTAGGCTAAGGCTCTGCTATCCTTAAGCTAGGGCTCCCCTAGCATTAGGCTAGGGCACACTTAAGCTTAGGCTCGGGCACCCCTAGGCTTAGGCTAGGGCTCCCCTAAGCTTAGGCTAGGGCACACCTAGGCTTAGGATAGGGCTCCCTTAGCCTTTGGTTCAGGCACCCCTAGGCTTAGGCTAGGGCTCCCCTAGCCTTAGGCTTGGGCACACCTAAGCTTAGGCTAGGACTCCCCTAACCTTTGGCTAGGGCACCCCTAGGCTTAGGCTAGGGCTTCCCTAGCCTTAGGTTCGGGCACCCCTAGGCTTAGGCTAAGGCAAGGGTTCCCCTAGCCTTAGGGTAGGTCACCCCTAGGCTTATGCTAAGGCTAGGGCTCCCGGAGCCTTAGGCTAAGGCTCCCCTAGCCTTAGGCTAGCGCTCCCCTAGCCTTAGGCTAGGGCTCCCCTAACCTTAGGCTAGGGCTCCCCCCTTCTTTGGCTAGGGCACCCCTAGGCTTAGGCTAGGGCTCCCCTAGCCTTAGGCTAGGGCTCCCCTAGCCTTAGGCTAGGGCACCCCTAGGCTTAGGGTAAGGCTAGGGCTCCCCTAGCCTTAGGCTAGGGCACCCCTAGGTTTAGGCTAAGGCTAGGGCTCCCCTCGCCTTTGGCTAGGGCTCCCTTAGCCTTGGATAGGGCACCCCTAGGCCTAGGCTAACGCTACGGCTCCACTAGCCTTAGGCTAGGGCACCCCTAGCCTTAGGCTTAGGTACCCTTATCCTTAGGCAACGACACCCATAGGCTTCGGTTAGGGCTCCCCTAGTCTTAGGCTAGGACTCCATTACCCTTAGGCTAGGGATCCCCAAGCCTTAGGCTGGGACTCACCTAGCCTTAGGCTATGGCACCCCTAGGCTTAGGCTATCGCTAGGGCTCCCCTAGCCTTAGGCT
Organism: Tenrec ecaudatus; assembly: GCF_050624435.1. Taxonomy (NCBI): domain Eukaryota; kingdom Metazoa; phylum Chordata; class Mammalia; order Afrosoricida; family Tenrecidae; genus Tenrec; species Tenrec ecaudatus. The sequence goes on from NW_027457870.1 coordinate 41,779, forward strand.
AGGGCACACTTAGGCTTAGGCTAGGGCACCCCTAGGCTTAGGCTAGGGCTCCCCTAGCCTTAGGTTGGGGCACCCCTAAGTTTAGGGTAGGTCACCCCTAGGATTAGGCTAAGGCTAGGGCTCCAAAGCCTTAGGCTAAGGCTCCCCTAGCCTTAGGCTAGGGCTACCCTATCCTTAGGCTAGGGCTCCCCTAGCCTTCGACTTGGGCTCCCCTAGCCTTAGGGTAGGTCACCCCTAGGATTAGGCTAAGGCTAGGGCTCCCCTAGCCTTAGGCTAAGGCTCCCATAGCCTTAGTCTAGGGCTCCCCTAGCCTTCGGATAGGGCTCCCTAGCCTTAGGGTAGGTCACCCCTAGCCTTAGGCTAAGGCTCCCCTAGCCTTAGGCTAGGGCACCCCTAGGTTTAGGCTAAGGCTAGGGCTCCCCTCACCTTAGGCTAGGGCTCCCCTAGCATTAGGCTAGGGCTCCCCGCCTTAGGCTAGGGCTCCCATATCCTAAAGCAAGGGCACCTCTAGGCTTAGGGAAAGGCTAGGGATCCCCTAGCCTAAGACTAGGAGACTCCCCTAGCCTTAGGCTTGGGCACCCGTAGGCTTAGGCTCGGGCAACGCTAAGCTTTGGCTAGGGCTCCATTAACCTTAGGCTAGTGCTCCCCTAGCCTTAGGCTAGGGCTCCCCTAGCCTTAGTGTATGTCACCCGAGGCTTAGGCTAAGGCTAGGGCTCCCCTAGCCTTAGGCTAAGTCTCCCCTATCCTTAGGCTAGGGCTCCCCTAGCCTTAGGCTAGGGAACCCCTAGGCTTAGGCTCGGGCACCCCTAGGCTAAGGCTAGGGCTCCCCTAGCCTTAGGCTAGGGATCCCCTAGCCTTAGGCTAGGGCACCCCTAGGCTTAGGATAGGGCTCCCCTAGCCTTAGGTTCGGGCACCCCTAGGCTTAGGGTAGGGCTCCCTTTGGCTTAGGCTAAGCCCAGGGTTCCCCTAGCCTTAGGCTAGAGATCCCCAAGCCTTTGGCTAGAGCACCCCTATGCTTAGGCTAGGGCTCCCCTACCCTTAGGCAAGGGCACCACTAGGCTTAGGCTCAGGCACCAATAGGCTTAGGCTAGGGCTCCATTAGCCTTAGGCTAGGGCTCCCCTAGCCTTTGGCTAAGGCTCCCCTAGCCTTAGGTTATGACACCCCTATGCTTAGGCTAAGGTTAGGGCTCCCCTACCCTTAGGCTATGGCACCCCTATGCTTAGGCTAGGGCTTCCCTAGGCTTAGGTTGGTGCACCCCTAAGCTTAGGCTAATGCTAGGGCTCCCCTAGTCTTCGGCTAGGGCTCCCCTAGCCTTAGGGTAAGTCACCCCGAGGCTTAGGCTAAGGCTAGGGCTCCCCTAGCCTTAGGCTAAGGCTCCCCTATCCTTAGGCTAGGGCTCCCTAGCCTTAGACTAGGGCACCCATAGGCTTAGGCTTGGGCACCCCTTTGCTTAGGCTTGGGCTCCCCTAGCCTTAGGCGAGGGATCCCCTATGCTTAGGCTAGGACTCCCATAGCCTTAGGCTAGGGCACCCATAGGCTTAGGCTAGGGCACCCCTAGGCTTAGGCTAAGGCTAGGGCTCCACTAGCCTTAGTCTAGGGCACCCCTAACTTAGGCTAGGGCTCCCTTAGCCTTAGGTTCGGGCACCCATAGGCTAAGGCTAAGGCAAGGGTTCCCCTAGCCTTAGGGTAGGTCACCCCTAGGCTTATGCTAAGGCTAGGGCTCCCCGAGCCTTAGGCTAAGGCTCCCCTAGCCTTAGGCTAGGGCTCCCCTCTTCTTTGGCTAGGGCACCCCTAGGCTTAGGCTAGGGCTCCCCTAGCCTCAGGCTAGGGCTCCCCTAGGCTTAGGCAAAGACTAGGGCTCCACTAGCCTTAGGCTAGGGCTCCCCTAGCCTTAGGCTAGGGCACCCCTAGGCTTAGGGTAAGGCTAGGGCTCCCCTAGTCTTAGGCTAGGGCTCCCCTAGCCTTAGGCTAGGGCACCCCTAGGTTTAGGGTAAGGCTAGGGCTCCCCTCGCCTTAGGCTAAGGCTCCCCTAGCATTAGGCTAGGGCACCCCTAGGCTTAGGCTAAGGCTAGGGCTCCCCTAGCCTTTGGCTAGGGCTCCCCTAGCCTTGGATAGGGAACTCCTAGGCCTAGGCTAACGCTAGGGCTCCCCTAGCCTTAGGCTAGGGCATCCTTAGCATTAGGCTAAGGCTAGGGCTCCCCTAGCCTTAGGCTAAGGTACCCCTAGCCTTAGGCTTAAGTACCCTTAGCCTTACGCTACCACACCCATAGGCTTAGGTTAGGGCAACCCTAGGCTTAGGCTAGGGCTCCCCTAGCCTTTTGTTCGGGCACCCCTAGTCTTAGGCAAAGGCTAGGGCTCCCCTAGGCTAACGCTAGGGCTCCATTACCCTTAGGCTGGGGCTCCCCTAGCCTTAGGCTAGAGCACCCCTAGGTTTAGGCTAAGGCTAGGGCTCCCCTCGCCTTAGGCAAGGGCTCCCCTAGCATTAGGCTAGGGCACCCCTAGGCTTAGGCTAAGGCTAGGGCTCCCCTAGCCTTTGGCTAGGGCTCCCCTAGCCTTGGATAGGGAACTCCTAGGCCTAGGCTAATGCTAGAGCTCCCCTAGCCTTAGGCTAGGGCACCCCTAGGCTTAGGCTAAGGCTAGGGCTCCCCTAGCCTTAGGCTAGGGCACCCTTAGCCTTAGGCTAAGGCTAGGACTCCCCTAGCCTTAGGCTAAGGTACCCCTAGCCTTAGGCTTAGGTACCCTTAGCCTTAGGCTACCACACCCATAGGCTTAGGTTAGGGCAACCCTAGGCTTAGGGTAGGGCTCCCCTAGCCTTTTGTTCGGGCACCCCTAGGCTTAGGCTAAGGCTAGGGCTCCCCTAGGCTAAGGCTAGGGCTCCATTACCCTTAGGCTAGGGATCCCCTAGCCTTAGGCTAGGGCTCACCTAGCCTTCGACTTGGGCTACCCTAGCCTTAGGTTGGGGCACTCCTAGGCTTAGCGTAGGTCACCCCTAGGCTTAGGCTAAGGCTAGGGCTCCCATAGCCTAAGGCTAAGGCTCCCCTAGCCTTAGGCTAGGGCTCCCCTATCCTTAGGCTAGCGCTCCCTTAGCCTTCGACTTGGGCTCCCCTAGCCTTAGGGTAGATCACCCCTAGGCTTAGGCTAAGGCTAGGGCTCCCCTAGCCTTAGGCTAAGGCTCCCATAGCCTTAGGCTAGGGCTCCCCTAGCCTTCGGATAGGGCTCCCTAGCCTTAGGGTAGGTCACCCCTAGTCTTAGGCTAAGGCTAGGGCTCCCCTAGCCTTAGGCTAAGGCTCTCCTAGCCTTAGGCTAGGGCACCCCTAGGCTTAGGCTCGGGCACCCCCAGCCTTAGGCTAGGGCTCCCATAGCCTTAGGCTAGGGCTCCCCTAGCCTTCGGATAGGGCTCCCTAGCCTTAGGGTAGGTCACCCCTAGTCTTAGGCTAAGGCTAGGGCTCCCCTAGCCTTAGGCTAAGGCTCTCCTAGCCTTAGGCTAGGGCACCCCTAGGCTTAGGCTCGGGCACCCCCAGCCTTAGGCTAGGGCTCCCCTAGCCTTAGGCAAGGGCACCCCTAGGCTTAGGGTAAGGCTAGGGCTCCCCTAGCCTAAGACTAGGGCTCCCCTAGCCTTAGCCTCGGGCACCCCTAGGCTTAGGCTGGGGCAACGCTAAGCTTTGGCTAGGGCTCCATTAGCCTAAGGCTAGTGCTCCCCTAGCCTTAGGCTAGGGCTACGCTAGCCTTAGGCTAGGGCTCCCCTAGCCTTAGGGTATGTCACCCCGAGGCGTAGGCTAAGGCTAGGGCTCCCCTAGCCTTAGGCTAAGGCTCCCCTATCCTTAGGCTAGGGCTCCCCTATGCTTAGGCTAGGGCTCCCCTATCCTTAGGCTAGGGTTCCCCTAAACTTAGGCTAGAGCACCCCTAGGCTTAGGCTAAGACAAGGGCTCTGTTAGACTTATCTAGCGTTCTCGTAGCCTTAGGCTAGGGCACCCCGAGGCTTAGGCTATGGCTCTCCTAGCCTTAGGCTAGGGCTCCCCTTGCCTTAGGCTAGTGCTCCCCTATCCTTAGGCCAGGGCACCCCTAGGCTTAGTCCAGGGCTCCCATAGCCTTAGGGTAGGGCTCCCCTAGCCTTAGGCTATGGCTCCCCTAGGCTTAGGCTCGGGAACCCCTGGCCTTAGGCTAGGGCTCCCCTAGCCTTAGGGTAAGTCACCCCGAGGCTTAGGCTAAGGCTAGGGCTCCCCTAGCCGTAGGCTAAGGCTCCCCTAACCTTAGGCTAGGGCTCCTCTAGCCTTAGGCTAGGGCTCCCCTAGCCTTAGGCTAGGGCACCCCTAGGCTTAGGCTCGGGCACCCCTAGGCTTAGGCTAGGGCTCCATTATCCTTAGGCTAGTGCTCCCCTAGCCTTAGGCTAGGGCTACCCTAGCCTTAGGCTAGGGCTCCCCTAGCCTTAAGGTACGTCACCCCGAGGCTTACGCTAAGGCTAGGTCTCCCCTAGCCTTAGGCTAAGGCTCCCCTCTCCTTAGGCTAGGGCTCCCCTAGCCTTAGGCTAGGGCTCCCAAAGCCTTAGGCTAGGCTTCCCTTAGCCTTAGGCAAGGGCACCCCTAGGCTTAGGCTCGGGCATCCCTAGGATTAGGCTAGGGCTCCATTAGCCTTAGGCTAGGGCTCCCCTAGCCTTAGGCTAGGGCTCTCCGAGACTTAGGCTAGGGCACCCCTATGCTTAGGGTAAAGCTAGGGCTCCCAGAGCCTTAGGCTAAGGCTCCCCTCTCCTTAGGCTAGGGCTCCCCTAGCCTTAGGCTAGGGCACCCCTAGGCGTAGGCTCGGGTACCCCTAGGCTAAGGCTAGGGCTCCCCGAGCCTTAGGCTAGGGCACCCCTAGGCTTAGGATAGGGCTCTCCTAAGCCTAGGCTAAGACTAGAGCTCCCCTAGACTTAGGCTAGGGCTCCCCAAGCCTTAGTCTAGGGATTCCTAGCCTTAAGCTCGGGCACCCCTAGGCTTAGGCTCGGGCACCCTAGGCTTAGGCTAGGGCACCCCTATGCTTAGGCTAAGGCTAGTGCTCCCCTAGCCTTAGGCTCAGGCTCCCCTATCCTTAGGCTAGGGCTCCCCTAGCCTTAGGCCAGGGCACCCCTAGGCTTAGGCTCGGGCACCACTAGGCTTAGGCTAGTGCTCCCCTAGCCTTAGGCTAGGGCTCCCCTAGGTTTAGGCTAGGGCACACCTAGGCTTAGGATAGGGCTCCCCTAGCCTTAGGTTCGGACACCACTAGGCTTAGGCCAGGGCTCCCTTAGCCTTAGGCTAGGGCAACCCTAGGCTTAGGCTAGGACTCCCCTAGCCTTAGGTTAGGGCACTCCTAGGCTTAGGCAAGCGCTCCCCTAGGCTTAGGATAGGGCTCCCGTAGCTTAAGGCTAGGGCTCCCCTAGCTTTAGGCTAGGGCTCCCCTAGGCTTAGGCTAGGGCTTCCTTAGCTTTAGGCCAGGGCACCCCTAGCCTTTGGCTAGGGCACCCCTAGGCTTAGGCTAGGGCTCCCCTAGCCATAGGCTAGGGCACCCCTGGGCTTAGGCTAAGGCTAGGGCTTCCCAGCCTTAGGCTTGGGCTCCCCTTGCCTTAGGCTAGGTCTCCCCGAGCCTTAGGCAATGGCACCCCTAGGCTTAGGATAAGGCTAGGGCTCCCCTAGCCTTAGGCTAGGGCTCCCATAGCCTTAGGCTACGGCTCCCATAGCCTTAGGCTAGGGCACCCATAGGCTTAGGCTAGGGCTCCCCTAGCCTTAGGTATGGCAGCCCTAGGCTTAGGCTTGGGCTCCCCTAGCCTAAGCCTAGGGCTCCCCTTGCTTTTGGCTAGGGCTCCCCTAGCCTTACACTAGGGCACCCCTAGGCTTAGGCTAAGGCTAGGGCTCCCCTAGCCTTAGGCTAGGGCACCCCTAGCCTTAGGCTAAGGCTAGGGCTCCTCTAGCCTTAGGTTCGGGCACCCCTAGGCTTAGGCTAAGGCTAGGTCTCCCCTAGCCTTAGGCTAGGGTGCACTAACCTTAGGCTAGGGCACCTTTGTGCTTAGGCTAAGACTAGGGCTCCCCTAGCCTTAGGCTATGGCTCCCCTAGCCTTAGGCTAGGGCTCCCCTAGCCTTAGGCTAGGGCACCCCTAGGCTTAGGCTAAGTCTAGGGCTCCCATAGCCTTAGGCTAAGGTACCCCTAGCCTTAGGCTAAGGTACCCCTAGCCTTAGGCTGGGACACCCATAGGCTTAGGCTAGGGCACCACTAGGCTTAGGCTAGGGTTCCCCTAGCCTTTGGTTCGGGCAACCCTAGGCTTAGGCTAAGGCTAGGGCTCTCCTAGACTTAGGCCAGGGTTCTCCTAGCCTTAGGCTAGGGCACCCCGAGGCTTAGGCTAAGGTACCCCTAGCCTTAGGCTTAGGTACCCTTAGCCTTAGGCTAGAACACCCATAGGCTTAGGTTACGGCACCCCTAGGCTTAGGCTACGGCTCCCCTAGCCTTTGGTTAGGGCACCCATAGGCTTAGGCTAAGGCTAGGGCTCACCTAGGCTAAGGCTAGGGCTCCATTAGCCTTAGGCTAGGGCTTCCATAGCCTTAGGCTAGGGCTCACTTAGCCTTAGGCTAGGGCACCCCTAGGCTTAGGCTAGGGCTCCCCTAGCCTTAGGTTGGGGCACTCATAGGCTTAGGGTAGGTCACCCCTAGGCTTAGGCTAAGGTTAGGGCTCCCCTAGCCTTAGGCTAAGGCTCCCCTAGCCTTAGGCTAGGGCTCCCCTAGCCTTAGGGTAGGTCACCCCTAGGCTTAGGTAAGGCTAGGACTCCACTAGCCTTAGGCTAACGCTCCCCTAGCCTTAGGCTAGGGCTCCCCTAGCCTTAGGCTAGGGCACCCCTAGGGTTAGGCTCGGGCACCCCTAGGCTTAGGCTAGGGCTCCCCTAGCCTTAGGCTAGGGCTCCCCTAGGCTTAGGCTAAGACTAGGGCTCCCCTAGCCTTAGGCTAGGGCTCTCCAGCCTTAGGCTAGGGCTCCCCTAGCCTTAGGCAAGGGCACCCCTAGGCTTAGTGTAAGGCTAGGGTTCCCCTAGCCTAAGACTAGGGCTTTCCTAGCCTTAGGCTCAGGCACCCCTAGGCTTAGGCTCGGGCACCCCTAAGCTTTGGCGAGGGCTCCATTAGCTTTAGGCTAGTGCTCCCCTAGCCTTAGGCTAGGGCTACCCTAGCCTTAGGGTATGTCACCCCGAGGCTTAGGCTAAGTCTAGGGCTCCCCTAGCCTTAGGCTAAGGCTCCCCTATCCTTAGGCTAGGGCTCCCCCAGCCTTAGGCTAGGGCACCCCTAGGCTTAGCCTCGGGCACCCCTAGGCTAAGACTAGGGCTACCGTAGCCTAAGGCTAGGGATCCCCTAGCCTTAGGCTAGGGCACCCCTAGGCTTAGAATAGGGCTCCCCTATCCGTAGGTTCGGGCACCCCTAGGCTTAGGCTATGGTACCCCTATGCTTAGGCTAAGGTTAGGGCTACCCTAGCCTTAGGCTATGGCACCCCTAGGCTTAGGCTAGGGATCCACTAGCCTTAGGTTGTGGCACCCCTAAGCTTAGGCTAAGGCTAGGGCTCCCCTAGCTTTAGGCTAGGGCTCCCCTAGCCTTTCACTAGGGCACCCCTTGGCTTAGGCTAAGGCAAGGGCTCCACTAGCCTTAGGTTAGGGTACCCCTAAGCTTAGGCTAGGGCTCCCCTAGCCTTAGGTTCAGGCACCCATAGGCTTAGGCAAAGGCAAGGGTTCCCCTAGCCTTAGGGTAGGTCACCCCTAGGCTTAGGCTAAGGCTAGGGCTCCCCGAGCTTTAGGCTAAGGCTCCCTTAGACTTAGGCTAGGGCTCCCCTAGACTTAGGCTAAGGTTCCCCTAGCCTTAGGCTAGTGCTCCCCTATCCTTAGGCCAGGGCATCCCTAGGCTTAGTCCAGGGCTCCCATAGCCTTAGGCTAGGGCTCCCCTAGCCTTAGGCTAGGGCTCCCCTAGCCTTAGGCTAGGGCTCCCCTAGCCTTAGGGTAAGTCACCCCGAGGCTTAGGCTAAGGCTAATGCTCCCCTAGCCTTAGGCTAAGGTTCCCATATCCTTAGTCTAGGTCTCCCCTAGCCTTAGGCTAGGGCAACCCTAGGCTTAAGCTCATGAACCCCTAGGCTAAGGCTAGGGCTCCCGTAGCCTTAGGATAGAGCTCCCCTAGCCTTAGGATAGGGCACCCCTAGGGTTAGGGTAGGGCTCCCCTAGCCTTAGGTTCGGGCACCCCCAGGGTTAGGCTAGGGTTCCCCTAGGCTTAGGCAAAGTTTAGGGCTCCCCTAGACTTAGGGTAGGGCTCCACTAACCTTAGGCTCGGGCACCCCTAGGCTTAGGCTCGGGCACCCCTAAGCTTAGGCTAGGGCACCCCTAGGCTTAGGCTGGGGCACCCCATAGGCTTAGGTTAGGGCACCGCTAGGCTTAGGCTAGGGCACCCCTAGGCTTAAGCTAGGTCACCCCTAGGCTTAGTCTAAGGCTAGGGCACCCCTAGGCTTAGGCTTGGGCACCCCTAGGCTTAGGCTTTGGCACCCCTAGGCTTTGGCTGGGGCACCCCTAGGCTTAGGCTAAGGCTAGAGCTCCCCTAGCCTAAGGCTAGGGCACCCCTGGGCTTAGGCTAGGGCACCCCTAGGCTTAGTCTTGGGCACCCCTAGGCTTAGGCTAGGGCACCCCTAGGCTTAGGCTAAGGCTGTGGCTCCCCTAGCCTTAGGCTAGGGCACCCCTAAGCTTAGGCTAGGGCAGCCCTAGGCTTGGGCTAGGGCACGCCTAGGCTAAGGCTAGGAAACCCCTAGGCTTAGGCTAAGGCTAGGGCTCCCCTAGCCTAGGGCTAGGGAACCCCTAGGCTTAGGCTAGGACACCCCTAGACTTAGGCTAGGGCACCCCTAGGCTTAGGCTAAGGCTAGGGCTCTCCTAGCTTTAGACTAGGGCACCCCTAGGCTTAGGCTAGGGCAGCCCTAAGCTTAGGCTAAGGCTAGGGCTCCCCTAGCCTAAGGCTAGGGCACCCCTAGGCTTAGGCTAGGGCACCCCTAGGCTTAGGCTAGGGCACCCCTAGGCTTAGTCTAAGGCTAGGGCCCCCCTAGGCTTAGTCTAAGGCTAGGGCACCCCTAGGCTTAGGCTAGGCACCCCTAGGCTTAGGCTAGGAAACCCCTAGGCTTAGGCTAGGGCACCCCTAGCCTTAGGCTAGGGCACCCCTAGGCTTAGGCTAAGTCTTGGGCTCCCCTAGCCTAAGCTAAGGCACCCCTAGGCTTAGGCTAGGGCACACCTAGGCTTAGGCTAGGACACCCCTATGCTTAGGCTAAGGCTAGGGCTCCCCTAGCCTAAGGCTAGGGCACCCCTAGTCTTAGGCTAGGGCAGGCCTAGGCTTAGGCTAAGGCTAGGTCTCGCCTAGCCTAAGGATAGGGCACCCCTATGCTTAGGGTAGAGCATCCCTAGGCTTAGGCTAGGGCACCCCTAGACTTTTCTAAGGCAACGGCTCCCCTAGCCTCAGGCTAGGGCACCCCTAGACTGAGGCTAGGGCACCCCTAGGCTGAGGCTAGGGCACCCCTAGGCTTAGGCTTGGGCACCCCTGGACTTGGCTAAGGCAACTGCTTCCCTAGCCTCAGGCAATGGCACCCCTAGACTGAGGCTAGGGCACCCCTAGGCTTAGGCTAGGGCAATCCTTGGCTTAGGCTAAGGCTAGGGCTCCCCTAGCCTCAGGCTAGGGCACTCCTAGGCTTAGGTTAGGGCACCCCTAGGCTTAGGCTAGGACACCCCTAGGCTTAGACTAGGACACCCCTAGGCTTAGGCTAGGGCAGCCCTAGGCTTAGGCTAATGCTAGGGCTCTCCTAGCCTTAGGCTAGGGCACCCCTAGGCTTAGGCTAGGGCAATCCCTAGGCTTAGGCTAAGGCTAGGGCTCCCCTAGCCTAAGGCTAGGGCACCCCTTGGCTTAGGCTAGCTCACCACTAGGCTTAGGCTAGGGCACCCCTAGGCTTAGTCTAAGGCTAGGGCACCCCGAGGCTTAGTCTAATGCTAGGGCACCCCTAGGCTTAGGCTAGGCACCCCTAGGCTTTGGCTAGGGCACCCCTAGGCTTAGGCTAGGGCACCCCTAGCCTTAGGCTAGGGCACCCCTAGGATTAGGCTAGGACACCCCTATGCTTATGCTAAGGCTAGGGCTCCCCTAGCCTAAGGCTAGGGCACCCCTAGGCTTAGGCTAGGGCAGGCCTAGGCTTAGGCTAAGGCTAGGTCTCGCCTATCCTAAGGATAGGGCACCCCTATGCTTAGGGTAGAGCATCCCTAGGCTTAGCCTAGGGCACCTATCGACTTTTCTAAGGCAACGGCTCCCCTAGACTCAGGCTAGGGCACCCCTAGACTGAGGCTAGTGCACCACTAGGCTTAGGCTAGGGCACCCCTAGTCTTAGGCTTTGGCACCCCTAGACTTGGCTAAGGCAACCGCTTCCCTAGCCTCAGGCGAGGGCACCCCTAGACTGAGGCTAGGGCACCCCTAGGCTTAGGCTAGGGAAATCCTTGGCTTAGGCTAAGGCTAGGGCTCCCCTAGCCTCAGGCTAGGGCACTCCTAGGCTCAGGCAAGGACACCCCTTTGCTTAGGCTAAGGCTAGGGCTCGCCTAGCCTAAGGCTAGGGCACCCCTAGGCTTAGGCTAGGGCACCCCTAGGCTTAGGTTTGGGCACCCCTAGGCTTAGGCTGGGGCACCCCTAGGCTTAGGCTAAGGCTAGGGCTCCCCTAGCCTAAGGCTAGGGCACCCCTAGGCTTAGGCTAGGGCACGCCTAGGCTTAGGCTAGGGCACACCTAGGCTTAGGCTACGGTTAGGGCTCCCCTAGCCTACGGCTAGGGCACCCCTAGGCTTAGGTTAGGGCACCCCTAGGCTTAGGTTAGGACACCCCTAGGCTTAGGCTAGGACACCCCTAGGCTTAGGCTAGGGCAGCCCTAGGCTTAGGCTAAGGCTAGGGCTCCCCTAGCCTTAGGCTAGGGCACCCCTAGGCTTAGGCTAGGGCATCCCTAGGCTTAGGCTTAGGCTAGGGCTCGCCTAGCTTAAGGCTAGGGCAGCCCTAGGCTTAGGCTTGGGCACCACCATGCTTAGGCTGGGACACCCCTAGGCTTAAGCTAAGGCTAGGGCTCCCCTAACCTAAGCTAGGGCACCCCTAGGCTTAGGTTAGGGCACCCCTAGGCTTAGGCTAGGGCACCCCTAGGCTTAGGCTAGGGCACCCCTAGGCTTAGGCTAGGGCACCCCTAGGCTTAGGCTAGGGCACCCCTAGGCTTAGGATAGGGCACCCCTATGCTTAGGCTAGGGAACCCCTAGGCTTAGGCTAAGGCTTGGGCTCCCCTAGCCTAAGCTAGGGCACCCCAGGCTTAGGCTAGGGCACCCCTAGGCTTAGGCTAGGGCACCCCTATGCTTAGGCTAAAGCTAGGGCTCCCCTAGCCTAAGGCTAGGGCACCCCTAGGCTTATGCTAGGGCAGCCCTAGGCTTAGGCTAAGGCTAGGTCTCGCCTAGCCTAAGGATAGGGCACACCTAGTCTTAGGCTAGGACACCCCTAGGCTTAGGCTAGGGCACTCCTAGACTTTTCTAAGGCAACGGCTCCCCTAGCCTCAGGCTAGGGCACCCCTAGACTGAGGCTAGGGCACCCCTAGGCTTAGGCTAGGGCAATCCTTGGCTTAGGCTAAGGCTAGGACTCCACTAGCCTCAGGTTAGGGCACCCCTAGGCTCAGGCTAGGGCTCCCCTAGTCTTAGGCTAAGGCTAGTGCTCCCCTAGCCTAAGGCTCTGGCACCCCTAGGCTTAAGCTAGGGCAGCCCTAAGCTTATGCTAAGCCTAGGGCTCGCCTAGCCTAAGGCTAGGGCACCCCTAGGCTTAGGCTGGGGCACCCCTAGGCTTATGTTAGGGCACCCCTAGGCTCAGGCTGGGGCACCCCTAGGCTTAGGTTAGGGCACCCCTAGGCTTAGGCTAGGTCACCCCTAGGCTTAGGCTAGGGCACCCCTAGGCTTAGTCTAGGGCACCCCTAGGCTTAGGCTAGGGCACCCCTATGCTTAGTCTAAGGCTAGGGCACCCCTAGGCTTAGGCTACGGCACCCCTAGGCTTAGGCTTGGGCACCCCTAGGCTTAGGCTGGGGCACCCGTAGGCTTAGGCTAGGGCACCCCTAGGCTTAGGCTAGGGCACCCCTAAGCTTAGGCCAGGGCACCCCTAGGCTTAGGCTAAAGCTGTGGCTCCCCTAGCCTTAGGCTAGGGCACCCCTAAGCTTAGGCTAGGGCAGCCCTAGGCTTAGGCTAGGGCACGCCTAGGCTTAGGCTAGGGCACCCCTAGGCTTAGGCTAAGGCTAGGGTTCTCCTACCCTTAGGCTAGGGCACCCGTAGGCTTAGGCTAGGGCAGCCCTAGGCTTAGGCTAGGGCACCCCTAGGCTTAGTCAAGGCTAGGGCACCCCTAGGCTTAGTCTAAGGCTAGGGCACCCCTAGGCTTAGGCTAGGCACCCCTAGGCTTAGGCTAGGGCACCCCTAGCCTTGGGCTAGGGCACCCCTAGGCTTAGGCTAAGTCTTGGGCTCCCCTAGCCTAAGCTAGGGCACCCCTAGGCTTAGGCGAGGGCACCCCTAGGCTTAGGCTAGGGCACCCCTATGCTTAGGCTAAGGCTAGGGCTCCCCTAACCTAAGGCTAGGGCACCCCAAGGCTTAGGCTAGGGTAGGCCTAGGCTTAGGCTAAGGCTAGGTCTCGCCTAGCCTAAGGATAGGGCAACCCTAGGCTTAGGGTAGAGCATCCCTAGGCTTAGGCTAGGGCACTCCTAGACTTTTCTAAGGCAACGGCTCCCCTAGCCTCAGGCAAGGGCACCCCTAGACTGAGGCTAGGGCACCCCTAGGCTTCGGCTAGGGCAATCCTTTGCTTAGGCAAAGGCTAGGGCTCCCCTAGTCTCAGGCTAGGGCACCCCTAGGCTCAGGCTTGGGCACCCCTAGGCTTAGGCTAAGGCTAGGGCTCCCGTAGCCCTAGGCTATGGCACCCCTAGGCTAAAGCTAGGGCAGCCCTAAGCTTAGGCTAAGGCTAGGGCTTGCCTAGCCTAAGGCTAGGGCACCCCTAGGCTTAGGCTAGGGCAGCCCTAGGATTAGGCTTGGGCACCCCTAGGCTTAGGCTGTGCACCCCTAGGCTTAGGCTAGGGCATCCCTAGGCTTAGGCTATGGCACCCCTAGGCTTAGTCTAAGGCTAGGGCACCCCTAGGCTTAGGCTAGGGCACCCCTATTCTTAGGCTAGGGCACCCCTAGGCTTAGGCTAGGGCACACCTAGGCTTAGGCTAAGGCTAGGGCTCCCCTAGCCTATGGCTAGGGCACCCCTATGCTTAGGCTAGTGCACGCCTAGGCTTAGGCTGGGCAGCCCTAGGCTTAGGCTAAGGCTTGGGCTCCCCTAGCCTAAGGCTAGGGCACCCCAAGGCTTAGGCTAGGGCAACCCTAGGCTTAGGCTAGGGAACCCCTATGCTTAGGCTCAGGCTAGGGCTCCCCTTGCCTAAGGCTAGGGCACCCTTAGGCTTAGGCTAGGGCAGCCCTAGGCTTAGGCTAAAGCTAGGTCTCGCCTAGCCCAAGGGTAGGGCACCCCTAGGCTTAAGCTAGGACACCCCTAGTCTTAGGCTAGGGCACCCCTAGGCTTAGGCTAGGGCACCCCTAGGAGTAGGCTAGGGCACCCCTAGACTTAGGCTATGGCAGCCCTAGGCTTAGGCTAAGGCTAGGTCTCGCCTATCCTAAGGATAGGGCACCCCTAGGCTTAGGTTGGGCACCCCTAGTCTTAGGCTAGGACACCCCTAGGCTTAGGGTAGGGCACCCCAAGGATTAGGCTAGGGAACCCCTAGGCTTAGGCTATGGCACCCCTAGGCTTAGGCGAGTGCACCCCTAGGCTTAAGCTAGGGCACCCCTAGGATTAGGCTTGGGCACCCCTAGGCTTAGGCTGTGCACCCCTAGGCTTAGGCTAGGGCACACCTAGGCTTAGGCTATGGCACCCCTAGGCTTAGTCTAAGGCTAGGGCACCCCTAGGCTTAGGCTAGGGCACCCCTATTCTTAGGCTAGGGCACCCCTAGGCTTAGGCTAGGGCACACCTAGGCTTAGGCTAAGGCTAGGGCTCCCCTAGCCTATGGCTAGGGCACCCCTATGCTTAGGCTAGTGCACGCCTAGGCTTAGGCTGGGCAGCCCTAGGCTTAGGCTAAGGCTAGGGCTCGCCTAGCCTAAAGCTAGTGCACCCCTAGGCTTAGGCTAGGTACCCCTAGGCTTAGGCTAGGGCACCCCTAGGCTTAGGCTAAGGCTTGGGCTCCCCTAGCCTAAGGCTAGGGCTCCCCAAGGCTTAGGCTAGGGCACCCCTAGGCTTATGCTAGGGCACCCCTAGGCTTAGTCTAGGGCACCCCTAGGCTTAGGCTAGGGCACCCCTATGCTTAGTCTAAGGCTAGGGCACCCCTAGGCTTAGGCTATGGCACCCCTAGGCTTAGGCTTGGGCACCCCTAGGCTTAGGCTAGGGCACCCCTAAGCTTAGGCCAGGGCACCCCTAGGCTTAGGCTAAAGCTGTGGCTCCCCTAGCCTTAGGCTAGGGCACCCCTAAGCTTAGGATAGGGCAGCCCTAGGCTTAGGCTAGGGCACGCCTAGGCTTAGGCTAGGGCACCCCTAGGCTTAGGCTAAGGCTAGGGTTCTCCTACCCTTAGGCTAGGGCACCCGTAGGCTTAGGCTAGGGCAGCCCTAGGCTTAGGCTAGGGCACCCCTAGCCTTAGTCAAGGCTAGGGCACCCCTAGGCTTAGTCTAAGGCTAGGGCACCCCTAGGCTTAGGCTAGGCACCCCTAGGCTTAGGCTAGGGCACCCCTAGCCTTGGGCTAGGGCACCCCTAGGCTTAGGCTAAGCCTTGGGCTCCCCTAGCCTAAGCTAGGGCACCCCTAGGCTCAGGCGAGGGCACCCCTAGGCTTAGGCTAGGGCACCCCTATGCTTAGGCTAAGGCTAGGGCTCCCCTAACCTAAGGCTAGGGCACCCCAAGGCTTAGGCTAGGGTAGGCCTAGGCTTAGGCTAAGGCTAGGTCTCGCCTAGCCTAAGGATAGGGCACCCCTAGGCTTAGGGTAGAGCATCCCTAGGCTTAGGCTAGGGCACCCCTAGACTTTTCTAAGGCAACGGCTCCCCTAGCCTCAGGCAAGGGCACCCCTAGACTGAGGCTATTGCACCCCTAGGCTTCGGCTAGGGCAATCCTTTGCTTAGGCAAAGGCTAGGGCTCCCCTAGTCTCAGGCTAGGGCACCCCTAGGCTCAGGCTTGGGCACCCCTAGGCTTAGGCTAAGGCTAGGGCTCCCGTAGCCCTAGGCTATGGCACCCCTAGGCTAAAGCTAGGGCAGCCCTAAGCTTAGGCTAAGGCTAAGGCTTGCCTAGCCTAAGGCTAGGGCACCCCTAGGCTTAGGCTAGGGCACCCCTAGGATTAGGCTTGGGCACCCCTAGGCTTAGGCTGTGCACCCCTAGGCTTAGGCTAGGGCATCCCTAGGCTTAGGCTATGGCACCCCTAGGCTTAGTCTAAGGCTAGGGCACCCCTAGGCTTAGGCTAGGGCACCCCTATTCTTAGGCTAGGGCACCCCTAGGCTTAGGCTAGGGCACACCTAGGCTTAGGCTAAGGCTAGGGCTCCCCTAGCCTATGGCTAGGGCACCCCTATGCTTAGGCTAGTGCACGCCTAGGCTTAGGCTGGGCAGCCCTAGGCTTAGGCTAAGGCTTGGGCTCCCCTAGCCTAAGGCTAGGGCACCCCAAGGCTTAGGCTAGGGCACCCCTAGGCTTAGGCTAGGGAACCCCTATGCTTAGGCTCAGGCTAGGGCTCCCCTTGCCTAAGGCTAGGGCACCCTTAGGCTTAGGCTAGGGCAGCCCTAGGCTTAGGCTAAAGCTAGGTCTCGCCTAGCCCAAGGGTAGGGCACCCCAAGGCTTAAGCTAGGACACCCCTAGTCTTAGGCTAGGGCACCCCTAGGCTTAGGCTAGGGCACCCCTAGGAGTAGGCTAGGGCACCCCTAGACTTAGGCTATGGCAGCCCTAGGCTTAGGCTAAGGCTAGGTCTCGCCTATCCTAAGGACAGGGCACCCCTAGGCTTAGGTTGAGCACCCCTAGTCTTAGGCTAGGGCACCCCTAGGCTTAGGGTAGGGCACCCCAAGGATTAGGCTAGGGAACCCCTAGGCTTAGGCTATGGCACCCCTAGGCTTAGGCGAGTGCACCCCTAGGCTTAAGCTAGGGCACCCCTAGGATTAGGCTTGGGCACCCCTAGGCTTAGACTGTGCACCCCTAGGCTTAGGCTAGGGCACACCTAGGCTTAGGCTATGGCACCCCTAGGCTTAGTCTAAGGCTAGGGCACCCCTAGGCTTAGGCTAGGGCACCCCTATTCTTAGGCTAGGGCACCCCTAGGCTTAGGCTAGGGCACACCTAGGCTTAGGCTAAGGCTAGGGCTCCCCTAGCCTATGGCTAGGGCACCCCTATGCTTAGGCTAGTGCACGCCTAGGCTTAGGCTGGGCAGCCCTAGGCTTAGGCTAAGGCTAGGGCTCGCCTAGCCTAAAGCTAGTGCACCCCTAGGCTTAGGCTAGGTACCCCTAGGCTTAGGCTAGGGCACCCCTAGGCTTAGGCTAATGCTTGGGCTCCCCTAGCCTAAGGCTAGGGCACCCCAAGGCTTAGGCTAGGGCACCCCTAGGCTTAGGCTAGGGCACCCCTATGCTTAGGCTCAGGCAAGGGCTCCCCTAGCCTAAGGCTAGGGCACCCCTAGGCTTAGGCTAGGGCAGCCCTAGGCTTAGGCTAAAGCTAGGTCTCGCCTAGCCCAAGGGTAGGGCACCCCTAGGCTTAGGCTAGGACACCCCTAGTCTTAGGCTAGGGCACCCCTAGGCTTAGGCTAGGGCACCCCTAGGAGTAGGCTAGGGCACCCCTAGACTTAGGCTTAGGCAGCCCTAGGCTTAGGCTAAGGCTAGGTCTCGCCTATCCTAAGGATAGGGCACCCCTAGGCTTAGGTTGGGCACCCCTAGGCTTAGTCTAAGGCTAGGGCCCCCCGAGGCTTAGTCTAATGCTAGGGCACCTCTAGGCTTAGGCTAGGGCACCCCTAGGATTAGGCTTGGGCACCCCTAGGCTTAGGCTGTGCACCCCTAGGCTTAGGCTAGGGCACACCTAGGCTTAGGCTATGGCACCCCTAGGCTTAGTCTAAGGCTAGGGCACCCCTAGGCTTAGGCTAGGGCACCCCTATTCTTAGGCTAGGGCACCCCTAGGCTTAGGCTAGGGCACACCTAGGCTTAGGCTAAGGCTAGGGCTCCCCTAGCCTATGGCTAGGGCACCCCTATGCTTAGGCTAGTGCACGCCTAGGCTTAGGCTGGGCAGCCCTAGGCTTAGGCTAAGGCTAGGGCTCGCCTAGCCTAAAGCTAGTGCACCCCTAGGCTTAGGCTAGGTACCCCTAGGCTTAGGCTAGGGCACCCCTAGGCTTAGGCTAAGGCTTGGGCTCCCCTAGCCTAAGGCTAGGGCTCCCCAAGGCTTAGGCTAGGGCACCCCTAGGCTTATGCTAGGGCACCCCTAGGCTTAGTCTAGGGCACCCCTAGGCTTAGGCTAGGGCACCCCTATGCTTAGTCTAAGGCTAGGGCACCCCTAGGCTTAGGCTATGGCACCCCTAGGCTTAGGCTTGGGCACCCCTAGGCTTAGGCTAGGGCACCCCTAAGCTTAGGCCAGGGCACCCCTAGGCTTAGGCTAAAGCTGTGGCTCCCCTAGCCTTAGGCTAGGGCACCCCTAAGCTTAGGATAGGGCAGCCCTAGGCTTAGGCTAGGGCACGCCTAGGCTTAGGCTAGGGCACCCCTAGGCTTAGGCTAAGGCTAGGGTTCTCCTACCCTTAGGCTAGGGCACCCGTAGGCTTAGGCTAGGGCAGCCCTAGGCTTAGGCTAGGGCACCCCTAGCCTTAGTCAAGGCTAGGGCACCCCTAGGCTTAGTCTAAGGCTAGGGCACCCCTAGGCTTAGGCTAGGCACCCCTAGGCTTAGGCTAGGGCACCCCTAGCCTTGGGCTAGGGCACCCCTAGGCTTAGGCTAAGCCTTGGGCTCCCCTAGCCTAAGCTAGGGTACCCCTAGGCTCAGGCGAGGGCACCCCTAGGCTTAGGCTAGGGCACCCCTATGCTTAGGCTAAGGCTAGGGCTCCCCTAACCTAAGGCTAGGGCACCCCAAGGCTTAGGCTAGGGTAGGCCTAGGCTTAGGCTAAGGCTAGGTCTCGCCTAGCCTAAGGATAGGGCACCCCTAGGCTTAGGGTAGAGCATCCCTAGGCTTAGGCTAGGGCACCCCTAGACTTTTCTAAGGCAACGGCTCCCCTAGCCTCAGGCAAGGGCACCCCTAGACTGAGGCTATTGCACCCCTAGGCTTCGGCTAGGGCAATCCTTTGCTTAGGCAAAGGCTAGGGCTCCCCTAGTCTCAGGCTAGGGCACCCCTAGGCTCAGGCTTGGGCACCCCTAGGCTTAGGCTAAGGCTAGGGCTCCCGTAGCCCTAGGCTATGGCACCCCTAGGCTAAAGCTAGGGCAGCCCTAAGCTTAGGCTAAGGCTAAGGCTTGCCTAGCCTAAGGCTAGGGCACCCCTAGGCTTAGGCTAGGGCACCCCTAGGATTAGGCTTGGGCACCCCTAGGCTTAGGCTGTGCACCCCTAGGCTTAGGCTAGGGCATCCCTAGGCTTAGGCTATGGCACCCCTAGGCTTAGTCTAAGGCTAGGGCACCCCTAGGCTTAGGCTAGGGCACCCCTATTCTTAGGCTAGGGCACCCCTAGGCTTAGGCTAGGGCACACCTAGGCTTAGGCTAAGGCTAGGGCTCCCCTAGCCTATGGCTAGGGCACCCCTATGCTTAGGCTAGTGCACGCCTAGGCTTAGGCTGGGCAGCCCTAGGCTTAGGCTAAGGCTTGGGCTCCCCTAGCCTAAGGCTAGGGCACCCCAAGGCTTAGGCTAGGGCACCCCTAGGCTTAGGCTAGGGAACCCCTATGCTTAGGCTCAGGCTAGGGCTCCCCTTGCCTAAGGCTAGGGCACCCTTAGGCTTAGGCTAGGGCAGCCCTAGGCTTAGGCTAAAGCTAGGTCTCGCCTAGCCCAAGGGTAGGGCACCCCAAGGCTTAAGCTAGGACACCCCTAGTCTTAGGCTAGGGCACCCCTAGGCTTAGGCTAGGGCACCCCTAGGAGTAGGCTAGGGCACCCCTAGACTTAGGCTATGGCAGCCCTAGGCTTAGGCTAAGGCTAGGTCTCGCCTATCCTAAGGACAGGGCACCCCTAGGCTTAGGTTGAGCACCCCTAGTCTTAGGCTAGGGCACCCCTAGGCTTAGGGTAGGGCACCCCAAGGATTAGGCTAGGGAACCCCTAGGCTTAGGCTATGGCACCCCTAGGCTTAGGCGAGTGCACCCCTAGGCTTAAGCTAGGGCACCCCTAGGATTAGGCTTGGGCACCCCTAGGCTTAGGCTGTGCACCCCTAGGCTTAGGCTAGGGCACACCTAGGCTTAGGCTATGGCACCCCTAGGCTTAGTCTAAGGCTAGGGCACCCCTAGGCTTAGGCTAGGGCACCCCTATTCTTAGGCTAGGGCACCCCTAGGCTTAGGCTAGGGCACACCTAGGCTTAGGCTAAGGCTAGGGCTCCCCTAGCCTATGGCTAGGGCACCCCTATGCTTAGGCTAGTGCACGCCTAGGCTTAGGCTGGGCAGCCCTAGGCTTAGGCTAAGGCTAGGGCTCGCCTAGCCTAAAGCTAGTGCACCCCTAGGCTTAGGCTAGGTACCCCTAGGCTTAGGCTAGGGCACCCCTAGGCTTAGGCTAATGCTTGGGCTCCCCTAGCCTAAGGCTAGGGCACCCCAAGGCTTAGGCTAGGGCACCCCTAGGCTTAGGCTAGGGCACCCCTATGCTTAGGCTCAGGCAAGGGCTCCCCTAGCCTAAGGCTAGGGCACCCCTAGGCTTAGGCTAGGGCAACCCTAGGCTTAGGCTAAAGCTAGGTCTCGCCTAGCCCAAGGGTAGGGCACCCCTAGGCTTAGGCTAGGACACCCCTAGTCTTAGGCTAGGGCACCCCTAGGCTTAGGCTAGGGCACCCCTAGGAGTAGGCTAGGGCACCCCTAGACTTAGGCTTAGGCAGCCCTAGGCTTAGGCTAAGGCTAGGTCTCGCCTATCCTAAGGATAGGGCACCCCTAGGCTTAGGTTGGGCACCCCTAGGCTTAGTCTAAGGCTAGGGCCCCCCGAGGCTTAGTCTAATGCTAGGGCACCTCTAGGCTTAGGCTAGGGCACCCCTAGGCTTAGGCTAGGGCACCTCTAGCCTTAGGCTACGGCACCCCTAGGCTTAGGCTAAGTCTTGGGCTCCCCTAGCCTAAGCTATGGCACCCCTAGGCTTAGGCTAGGGCACCCCTAGGCTTAGGCTAGGACACCCCTATGCTTATGCTTAGGCTAGGGCTCCCCTAGCCTAAGGCTAGGGCACCCCTAGGCTTAGGCTAGGGCAGGCCTAGGCTTAGGCTAAGGCTAGGTCTCGCCTATCCTAAGGATAGGGCACCCCTAGGCTTAGGGTAGAGCATCCCTAGGCTTAGGCTAGGGCACCCATAGACTTTTCTAAGGCAACGGCTCCCCTAGACTCAGGCTAGGGCACCCCTAGACTGAGGCTAGGGCACCCCTAGGCTTAGGCTAGGGCACCCCTAGGCTTAGGCTTGGGCACCCCTAGACTTGGCTAAGGCAACCGCTTCCCTAGCCTCAGGCTAGGGCACCTCTAAACTGAGGCTAGGGCACCCCTAGGCTTAGGCTAGGGCAATCCTTGGCTTAGGCTAAGGCTAGGGCTCCCCTAGCCTCAGGCTAGGGCACTCCTAGGCTCAGGCTAGGACACCCCTAGGCTTAGGTTTGGGCACCCCTAAGCTTAGGCTGGGGCACCCCTAGGCTTAGGCTAAGGCTAGGGCACCCCTAGGCTTAGGTTAGGGCACCCCTAGGCTTAGGCTAGGACACCCCTAGGCTTAGGCTAGGGCAGCCCTAGGCTTAGGCTAAGGCTAGGGCTCTCCTAGCCTTAGGCTAGGGCACCCTTAGGCTTAGGCTAGGGCATCCCTAGGCTTAGGCTTAGGCTAGGGCTCGCCTAGCTTAAGGCTAGGGCAGCCCTAGGCTTAGGCTTGGGCACCACCAGGCTTAGGCTGGGACACCCCTAGGCTTAGGCTAGGGCACCCCTAGGCTTAGGCTAGGGCACCCCTATGCTTAGGCTAGGGCACCCCTAGGCTTAGGCTAAGGCTTGGGCTCCCCTAGCCTAAGCTAGGGGACCCCAGGCTTAGGCTAGGGCACCCCTAGGCTTAGGCTAGGGCACCCCTATGCTTATGCTAGGGCAGCCCTAGGCTTAGGCTAAGGCTAGGTCTCGCCTAGCCTAAGGATAGGGCACACCTAGTCTTAGGCTAGGACACCCCTAGGCTTAGGCTAGGGCACTCCTAGACTTTTCTAAGGCAACGGCTCCCCTAGCCTCAGGCTAGGGCACCCCTAGACTGAGGCTAGGGCACCCCTAGGCTTAGGCTAGGGCAATCCTTGGCTTAGGCTAAGGCTAGGACTCCACTAGCCTCAGGTTAGGGCACCCCTAGGCTCAGGCTAGGGCTACCCTAGGCTTAGGCTAAGGCTAGTGCTCCCCTAGCCTAAGGCTCTGGCACCCCTAGGCTTAAGCTAGGGCAGCCCTAAGCTTATGCTAAGGCTAGGGCTCGCCTAGCCTAAGGCTAGGGCACCCCTAAGCTTAGGCTGGGGCACCCCTAGGCTTAGGTTAGGGCACCCCTAGGCTTAGGCTGGGGCACCCCTACGCTTAGGTTAGGGCACCCCTAGGCTTAGGCTCGGGCACCCCTAGGCTTAGGCTAGGGCACCCCTAGGCTTAGTCTAGGGCACCCCTAGGCTTAGGCTCGGGCACCCCTAGGCTTAGTCTAAGGCTAGGGCACCCCTAGGCTTAGGCTAGGGCAGGCCTAGGCTTAGGCTAAGGCTAGGTCTCGCCTATCCTAAGGATAGGGCACCCCTAGGCTTAGGGTAGAGCATCCCTAGGCTTAGGCTAGGGCACCCATAGACTTTTCTAAGGCAACGGCTCCCCTAGACTCAGGCTAGGGCACCCCTAGACTGAGGCTAGGGCACCCCTAGGCTTAGGCTAGGGCACCCCTAGGCTTAGGCTTGGGCACCCCTAGACTTGGCTAAGGCAACCGCTTCCCTAGCCTCAGGCTAGGGCACCCCTAGACTGAGGCTAGGGCACCCCTAGGCTTAGGCTAGGGCAATCCTTGGCTTAGGCTAAGGCTAGGGCTCCCCTAGCCTCAGGCTAGGGCACTCCTAGGCTCAGGCTAGGACACCCCTAGGCTTAGGTTTGGGCACCCCTAAGCTTAGGCTGGGGCACCCCTAGGCTTAGGCTAAGGCTAGGGCACCCCTAGGCTTAGGTTAGGGCACCCCTAGGCTTAGGCTAGGACACCCCTAGGCTTAGGCTAGGGCAGCCCTAGGCTTAGGCTAAGGCTAGGGCTCTCCTAGCCTTAGGCTAGGGCACCCTTAGGCTTAGGCTAGGGCATCCCTAGGCTTAGGCTTAGGCTAGGGCTCGCCTAGCTTAAGGCTAGGGCAGCCCTAGGCTTAGGCTTGGGCACCACCAGGCTTAGGCTGGGACACCCCTAGGCTTAGGCTAGGGCACCCCTAGGCTTAGGCTAGGGCACCCCTATGCTTAGGCTAGGGCACCCCTAGGCTTAGGCTAAGGCTTGGGCTCCCCTAGCCTAAGCTAGGGCACCCCAGGCTTAGGCTAGGGCACCCCTAGGCTTAGGCTAGGGCACCCCTATGCTTATGCTAGGGCAGCCCTAGGCTTAGGCTAAGGCTAGGTCTCGCCTAGCCTAAGGATAGGGCACACCTAGTCTTAGGCTAGGACACCCCTAGGCTTAGGCTAGGGCACTCCTAGACTTTTCTAAGGCAACGGCTCCCCTAGCCTCTGGCTAGGGCACCCCTAGACTGAGGCTAGGGCACCCCTAGGCTTAGGCTCGGGCAATCCTTGGCTTAGGCTAAGGCTAGGACTCCACTAGCCTCAGGTTAGGGCACCCCTAGGCTTAGGCTAGGGCACCCCTAGGCTTAGGCTAGGGCACCCCTAGGCTTAGTCTAGGGCACCCCTAGGCTTAGGCTCGGGCACCCCTAGGCTTAGTCTAAGGCTAGGGCACCCCTAGGCTTAGGCTACGGCACCCCTAGGCTTAGGCTTGGGCACCCCTAGGCTTAGGCTGGGGCACACCTAGGCTTAGGCTAAGGCTAGGGCTCCCCTAGCCTAAGGGTAGGGCACCCCTAGGCTTAGGCTAGGGCACCCCTAGGCTTAGGCTAGGGCACCCCTAGGCTTAGGCTAGGGCACCCCTAGGCTTAGGGTAGGGCACCCCTAAGCTTAGGCTAGGGCACCCCTAGGCTTAGGCTAAGGCTGTGGCTCCCCTAGCCTTAGGCTTGGGCACCCCTAAGCTTAGGCTAGGACAGCCCTAGGCTTAAACTAGGGCACGCCTAGACTTAGGCTAGGGCACCCCTAGGCTTAGGCTAAGGCTAGGGTTCTCCTAGCCTTAGGCTAGGGCACCCCTAGGCTTAGGCTAGGGCAGCCCTAGGCTTAGGCTAGGGCACCCCTAGGCTTAGTCAAAGGCTAGGGCACCCCTAGGCTTAGTCTAAGGGTAGGGCACCCCTAGGCTTAGGCTAGGCACCCCTAGGCTTAGGCTAGGGCACCCCTAGCCTTGGGCTAGGGCACCCCTAGGCTTAGGCTAAGTCTTGGGCTCCCCTAGCCTAAGCTAGGGCACCCCTAGGCTTAGGCTAGGGCACCCCTATGCTTAGGCTAAGGCTAGGGCTCCCCTATCCTAAGGCTAGGGCACCCCTAGGCTTAGGCTAGGGTAGGCCTAGGCTTAGGCTAAGGCTAGGTCTCGCCTGGCCTAAGGATAGGGCACCCCTAGGCTTAGGGTAGAGCATCCCTAGGCTTAGGCTAGGGCACCCCTAGACTTTTCTAAGGCAATGGCTCCCCTAGCCTCAGGCTAGGGCACCCCTAGACTGAGGCTAGGGCACCCCTAGGCTTCGGCTAGGGCAATCCTTTGCTTAGGCAAAGGCTAGGGCTCTCCTAGTCTCAGGCTACGGCACCCCTAGGCTCAGGCTTGGGCACCCCTAGGCTTAGGCTAAGGCTAGGGCTCCCGTAGCCCTAGGCTATGGCACCCCTAGGCTAAAGCTAGGGCAGCCCTAAGCTTAGGCTAAGGCTAGGGCTTGCCTAGCCTAAGGCTAGGGCACCCCTAACTTAGGCTAGGGCACCCCTAGGCTTAGGCTATGGCACCCCTAGGCTTAGTCTAAGGCTAGGGCACCCCTAGGCTTAGGCTAGGGCACCCCTATTCTTAGGCTAGGGCACCCCTAGGCTTAGGCTAGGGCACACCTAGGCTTAGGCTAAGGCTAGGGCTCCCCTAGCCTAAGGCTAGGGCACCCCAAGGCTTAGGCTAGGGCACCCCTAGGCTTAGGCTAGGGAACCCCTATGCTTAGGCTCAGGCTAGGGCTCCCCTAGCCTAAGGCTAGGGCACCCCTAGGCTTAGGCTACGGCAGCCCTAAGCTTAGGCTAAAGCTAGGTCTCGCCTAGCACAAGGGTTGGGCACCCCTAGGCTTAGGCTAGGACACCCCTAGTCTTAGGCTAGGGAACCCCTAGGCTTAGGCTAGGGCACCCCTAGGAGTAGGCTAGGGCACCCCTAGACTTAGGCTATGGCAGCCCTAGGCTTAGGCTAAGGCTAGGTCTCGCCTATCCTAAGGATAGGGCACCCCTAGGCTTAGGTTGGGCACCCCTAGTCTTCGGCTAGGGCACCCCTAGCCTTAGGGTAGGGCACCCCAAGGATTAGGCTAGGGCACACCTAGGCTTAGGCTAAGGCTAGGGCTCCCCTAGCCTATGGCTAGGGCACCCCTATGCTTAGGCTAGTGCACGCCTAGGCTTAGGCTAGGGCACCCCTAGGCTTATGCTAGGGCACCCCTAGGATTAGGCTTGGGCACCCCTAGGCTTAGGCTGTGCACCCCTAGGCTTAGGCTAGGGCACCCCTAGGCTTAGGCTATGGCACCCCTAGGCTTAGTCTAAGGCTAGGGCACCCCTAGGCTTAGGCTAGGACACCCCTATTCTTAGGCTAGGGCACCCCTAGGCTTAGGCTAGGGCACACCTAGGCTTAGGCTAAGGCTAGGGCTCCCCTAGCCTATGGCTAGGGCACCCCTATGCTTAGGCTAGTGCACGCCTAGGCTTAGGCTGGGCAGCCCTAGGCTTAGGCTAAGGCTACGGCTCGCCTAGCCTAAAGCTAGTGCACACCTAGGCTTAGGCTAGGTACCCCTAGGCTTAGGCTAGGGCACCCCTAGGCTTAGG
This sequence comes from Tenrec ecaudatus, assembly GCF_050624435.1. Lineage (NCBI taxonomy): Eukaryota > Metazoa > Chordata > Mammalia > Afrosoricida > Tenrecidae > Tenrec > Tenrec ecaudatus. The sequence goes on from NW_027457870.1 coordinate 67,015, forward strand.
CTAAGGCTTGGGCTCCCCTAGCCTAAGGCTAGGGCACCCCAAGGCTTAGGCTAGGGAACCCCTAGGCTTAGGCTAGGGAATCCCTATGCTTAGGCTCAGGCTAGGGCTCCCATAGCCTAAGGCTAGGGCACCCCTAGGCTTAGGCTAGGGCAGCCCTAGGCTTAGGCTAAAGCTAGGGCTCGCCTAGCCCAAGGGTAGGGCACCCCTAGGCTTAGGCTAGGACACCCCTAGTCTTAGGCTAGGGCACCCCTAGGCTTAGGCTAGGGCACCCCTAGGAGTAGGCTAGGGCACCCCTAGACTTAGGCTATGGCAGCCCTAGGCTTAGGCTAAGGCTAGGTCTCGCCTATCCTAAGGATAGGGCACCCCTAGGCTTAGGTTGGGCACCCCTAGTCTTAGGCTAGGGCACCCCTAGGCTTAGGGTAGGGCACCCCAAGGATTACGCTAGGGAACCCCTAGGCTTAGGCTATGGCACCCCTAGGCTTAGGCGAGTGCACCCCTAGGCTTATGCTAGGGCACCCCTAGGCTTATGCTAGGGCACCCCTAGGCTTAGGCTTGGGCACCCCTAATCTTAGGCCGGGGCACCCCTAGGCTTAGGCTGGGGAACCCCTAGGCTTAGGCTAGGGTAGCCCTAGGTTTAGGCTAAGGCTACGGCTCCCCTAGCCTAAGACTAGGGCACCCCTAGGCTTAGGCTAAGGCACCCCTAATCTTAGGCTAGGGCAACCCTAGGCTTAGGCTAAGACTAGGGCTCCCCTAGCCTAAGGCTAGGGCACCCCTAGGCTCAGGCTAGGGCACCCCTAGGCTTAGGCTAGGGCCCATAGCCAAAGGCTAAGGCACCCCTAGGCTTAGGCTAGGGCACCCTAGGCTTAGGCTAAGGCTAGGGCTCCCCTATCCTATAGCTAGGGCACCCCTAGGCTTAGGCTAGTGCACCCCTAGGCTTAGGCTAGGGCACCCCTAGCCTTAGATTAAGGCTATGGCTCCCCTAGCCTAAGGCTAGGGCACCCCTAGGCTCAGGCTAGGGCACCCCTAGGCTTAGGCTAGGGCACCCTTAGGCTTAGGCAATGGCACGCCAGGTCTTACCTAAGGCTACGGCTCCCCTAGCCATTGGCTAGTGCACCCCTAGACTCAAGCTAGTGCACCCCTAGGCTTAGGCTAGGGCACCCCTAGGCTTAGGCTAAGGCTAGGGCTCCCCTAGCCTAAGGCTAGGGCACCCCTAGGCTTTGGCTAGGGCACCCCTAGGCTTAGGCTAGGGGACCCCTAGGCTTAGGCTAGGGAAACCCTAGGCTTAGGGTAAGGCTAGGGCTCCCCTAGCCTAAGGCTAGGGCACCCCTAGGCTTAGGCTAGGGCACCCCCAGGCTTAGGCTAGGGCACCCGTAGGCTTAGGCTATGGCAAACCTAGGATTAGGCGAGGGCACTCCTAGGCTTATGCTAGGGCACCCCTAGGCTTATGCTAGGGCACCCCTAGGCTTAGGCTTGGGCACCCCTAAGCTTAGGCTGGGGCAGCCCTAGGCTTAGGATGGGAAACCCCTAGGCTTAGGCTAGGGCACCCCTAGGCTTAGGCTAAGGCTAGGGCTCCCCTAGCCTAAGTCTAGGGCACCCCTAGGCTTAGGCTAAGGCACCCCTAGGCTTAGGCTAAGGCTAGGGCTCCCCTAGCCTAAGGCTAGGGCACCTCTAGGTTTAGGCTAGGGCACCCCTAGGCTTAAGCTAGGGCACCCCTAGGCTTAGGGTAGGGCACCCCTAGGCTTAGGCTAGGGCACCTGTACTCTTAGGCTAGGGCACCCCTAGGCTTATGCTAAGGCTAGGGCTCCCCTAGCCTAAGGCTAGGGCACCCCAAGGCTTAGGCTACGGCACCCCTAGGCTTAGGCTAGGGCACCCCTAGGCTTAGGCTCGCGCACCCCTAGGCTTAGGCTAGGGTAGGCCTAGGCTTAGGCTAAGGCTAGGTCTCGCCTAGCCTAAGGATAGGGCACCCCTTGGCTTAGGGTAGAGCATCCCTAGGCTTAGGCTAGGGCACCCCTAGACTTTTCTAAGGCAATGGCTCCCCTAGCCTCAGGCTAGGGCACCCCTAGACTGAGGCTAGGGCACCCCTAGGCTTCGGCTAGGGCAATCCTTTGCTTAGGCAAAGGCTAGGGCTCTCCTAGTCTCAGGCTAGGGCACCCCTAGGCTCAGGCTTGGGCACCCCTAGGCTTAGGCTAAGGCTAGGGCTCCCGTAGCCCTAGGCTATGGCACCCCTAGGCTAAAGCTAGGGCAGCCCTAAGCTTAGGCTAAGGCTAGGGCTTGCCTAGCCTAAGGCTAGGGCACCCCTAACTTAGGCTAGGGCACCCCTAGGCTTAGGCTATGGCACCCCTAGGCTTAGTCTAAGGCTAGGGCACCCCTAGGCTTAGGCTAGGGCACCCCTATTCTTAGGCTAGGGCACCCCTAGGCTTAGGCTAGGGCACACCTAGGCTTAGGCTAAGGCTAGGGCTCCCCTAGCCTAAGGCTAGGGCACCCCAAGGCTTAGGCTAGGGCACCCCTAGGCTTAGGCTAGGGAACCCCTATGCTTAGGCTCAGGCTAGGGCTCCCCTAGCCTAAGGCTAGGGCACCCCTAGGCTTAGGCTACGGCAGCCCTAAGCTTAGGCTAAAGCTAGGTCTCGCCTAGCACAAGGGTTGGGCACCCCTAGGCTTAGGCTAGGACACCCCTAGTCTTAGGCTAGGGCACCCCTAGGCTTAGGCTAGGGCACCCCTAGGAGTAGGCTAGGGCACCCCTAGACTTAGGCTATGGCAGCCCTAGGCTTAGGCTAAGGCTAGGTCTCGCCTATCCTAAGGATAGGGCACCCCTAGGCTTAGGTTGGGCACCCCTAGTCTTCGGCTAGGGCACCCCTAGCCTTAGGGTAGGGCACCCCAAGGATTAGGCTAGGGCACACCTAGGCTTAGGCTAAGGCTAGGGCTCCCCTAGCCTATGGCTAGGGCACCCCTATGCTTAGGCTAGTGCACGCCTAGGCTTAGGCTAGGGCACCCCTCGGCTTATGCTAGGGCACCCCTAGGATTAGGCTTGGGCACCCCTAGGCTTAGGCTGTGCACCCCTAGGCTTAGGCTAGGGCACCCCTAGGCTTAGGCTATGGCACCCCTAGGCTTAGTCTAAGGCTAGGGCACCCCTAGGCTTAAGCTAGGACACCCCTATTCTTAGGCTAGGGCACCCCTAGGCTTAGGCTAGGGCACACCTAGGCTTAGGCTAAGGCTAGGGCTCCCCTAGCCTATGGCTAGGGCACCCCTATGCTTAGGCTAGTGCACGCCTAGGCTTAGGCTGGGCAGCCCTAGGCTTAGGCTAAGGCTACGGCTCGCCTAGCCTAAAGCTAGTGCACACCTAGGCTTAGGCTAGGTACCCCTAGGCTTAGGCTAGGGCACCCCTAGGCTTAGGCTAAGGCTTGGGCTCCCCTAGCCTAAGGCTAGGGCACCCCAAGGCTTAGGCTAGGGAACCCCTAGGCTTAGGCTAGGGAATCCCTATGCTTAGGCTCAGGCTAGGGCTCCCATAGCCTAAGGCTAGGGCACCCCTAGGCTTAGGCTAGGGCAGCCCTAGGCTTAGGCTAAAGCTAGGGCTCGCCTAGCCCAAGGGTAGGGCACCCCTAGGCTTAGGCTAGGACACCCCTAGTCTTAGGCTAGGGCACCCCTAGGCTTAGGCTAGGGCACCCCTAGGAGTAGGCTAGGGCACCCCTAGACTTAGGCTATGGCAGCCCTAGGCTTAGGCTAAGGCTAGGTCTCGCCTATCCTAAGGATAGGGCACCCCTAGGCTTAGGTTGGGCACCCCTAGTCTTAGGCTAGGGCACCCCTAGGCTTAGGGTAGGGCACCCCAAGGATTAGGCTAGGGAACCCCTAGCTTAGGCTATGGCACCCCTAGGCTTAGGCGAGTGCACCCCTAGGCTTATGCTAGGGCACCCCTAGGCTTATGCTAGGGCACCCCTAGGCTTAGGCTTGAGCACCCCTAATCTTAGGCCGGGGCACCCCTAGGCTTAGGCTGGGGAACCCCTAGGCTTAGGCTAGGGTAGCCCTAGGTTTAGGCTAAGGCTACGGCTCCCCTAGCCTAAGACTAGGGCACCCCTAGGCTTAGGCTAAGGCACCCCTAATCTTAGGCTAGGGCAACCCTAGGCTTAGGCTAAGACTAGGGCTCCCCTAGCCTAAGGCTAGGGCACCCCTAGGCTCAGGCTAGGGCACCCCTAGGCTTAGGCTAGGGTCCATAGCCAAAGGCTAAGGCACCCCTAGGCTTAGGCTAGGGCACCCTAGGCTTAGGCTAAGGCTAGGGCTCCCCTATCCTATAGCTAGGGCACCCCTAGGCTTAGGCTAGTGCACCCCTAGGCTTAGGCTAGGGCACCCCTAGCCTTAGATTAAGGCTATGGCTCCCCTAGCCTAAGGCTAGGGCACCCCTAGGCTCAGGCTAGGGCACCCCTAGGCTTAGGCTAGGGCACCCTTAGGCTTAGGCAATGGCACGCCAGGTCTTACCTAAGGCTACGGCTCCCCTAGCCATTGGCTAGTGCACCCCTAGACTCAAGCTAGTGCACCCCTAGGCTTTGGCTAGGGCACCCCTAGGCTTAGGCTAGGGGACCCCTAGGCTTAGGCTAGGGAAACCCTAGGCTTAGGGTAAGGCTAGGGCTCCCCTAGCCTAAGGCTAGGGCACCCCTAGGCTTAGGCTAGGGCACCCCTAGGCTTAGGCTAGGGCACCCCTAGGCTTAGGCTATGGCAAACCTAGGATTAGGCGAGGGCACTCCTAGGCTTATGCTAGGGCACCCCTAGGCTTATGCTAGGGCACCCCTAGGCTTAGGCTTGGGCACCCCTAAGCTTAGGCTGGGGCAGCCCTAGGCTTAGGATGGGAAACCCCTAGGCTTAGGCTAGGGCACCCCTAGGCTTAGGCTAAGGCTAGGGCTCCCCTAGCCTAAGTCTAGGGCACCCCTAGGCTTAGGCTAAGGCACCCCTAGGCTTAGTCTAGGGCAACCCTAGACTTAGGCTAGGGCCCCTAGCCTAAGGCTAGGGCACCTCTAGGTTTAGGCTAGGGCACCCCTAGGCTTAAGCTAGGGCACCCCTAGGCTTAGGGTAGGGCACCCCTAGGCTTAGGCTAGGGCACCTGTACTCTTAGGCTAGGGCACCCCTAGGCTTATGCTAAGGCTAGGGCTCCCCTAGCCTAAGGCTAGGGCACCCCAAGGCTTAGGCTACGGCACCCCTAGGCTTAGGCTAGGGCACCCCTAGGCTTAGGCTAGCGCACCCCTAGGCTTAGGCCAAGGCTAGGGCACCCCTAGCCTTAGGCTAGGGAAACCCTAGGCATAGGCTAAGGCTAGGGCTCCCCTAGCCTAAGGCTAGGGCACCCCTAGGCTTAGGCTAGGGCATCCCTAGGCTTAGGCTCGGGCAGCCCTAGGCTTAGGCTAAGGCTACGTCTCGCCTAGCCTAAGGCTAGGGCACCCCTAGGCTTAGGCAAAGGCACCCCTAGGCTTGGGCTAGGGCACCCCTAGGCTTAGGCTAGGGCACCCCTAGGCTTAGGCTAGGGCACCCCTAGGCTTAGACTAAGGCTACGGCTCCCCTAGCCTAAAGATAGGGCACCCCAAGGCTTAGGCTGGGGCATCCCTAGGCTTAGGCTAAGGCTAGGTCTCGCCTAGCCTAAGGCTAGGGCACCCGTAGGCTCAGGCTAGGGCATCCCTGGGCTTAGGCTAGGGCAGCCCTAGGCTTAGGCTAAGGCTAGGTCTCTCCTAGCCTAAGGCTAGGGCACCCCTAGGTTTAGGCGAGGGCACCCCTAGGCTCAGGCTAGGGCATCCCTGGGCTTAGGCTAGGGCAGCCCTAGGCTTAGGCTAAGGCTAGGTCTCGCCTAGCCTAAGGCTAGGGCACCCCTAGGCTTAGGCTAGGGCACCCCTAGGCTTAGGCTAAGGCTAGGGCTCCTCTAGCCTTAGGCTAGGGCACCCCAAGGCTTAGGCAAGGGCAGCCCTAGGCTTAGGCTAAGGTTAGGGCTCGCGTAGCTTAAGGCTAGGGCAGCTCTAGGCTTAGCCTTGGGCACCCCTAGGCTTAGGCTGGGGCACCCCTAGGCTTAGGCTAAGGCTAGGGCTCCCCTAGCCTAAGGCTAGGGCATCCCTAGGCTTAGGCTAGGGCACCCCTAGGCTTAGGCTAGGGCACCCCTAGGCTTAGTCTAAGGCTAGGGCACCCCTAGGCTTCGTCTAAGGCTAGGGCACCCCTAGGCTTAGGCTAGGGCACCCCTAGGCTTAGGCTAAGGCTTGGGCTCCCCTAGCCTAAGCTAGGGCACCCCTAGGCTTAGCCTAGGGCACCCATAGGCTTAGGATAGTGCACCCCTAGGCTTAGCCTAACGCTAGGGTTCCACTAACCTCAGGTTAGGGCACCCCTAGACTCAGGCTTGGGCACCCCTAAGCTTAGGCTAGGGCAATCGTAGGCTTAGGCTAAGGCTAGGGCTCCCCTAGCCTCAGACAAGGGCACCCCTAGGCTTAGACTAGGGCACCCTTAGGCTTAGGCTAAGGCTAGGGCTCCCCTAGCCTATGGCTACGGCACCCCTAGGCTCAGGCTAGGGCACCCCTAGGCTTAGACTAGGGTACCCCTAGGCTTAGGAAAAGGCTAGGTCTCCCCTAGCCTAAGGCTAGGGCACCCCTAGGCTTAGGCTAGGGCTCCCCAAGCCTATGGCTATGGCACCCCTAGGCTCAGGCTAGGGCACCGCTAGGCCTAGACTAGTGCACCCCTAGGCTTAGGCTAAGGCTAACGCTCCCCTAGCCTCAGGCTAGTGCACCCCTAGACTCAGGCTATGACACCCCTTGGCTTAGGCTAGGGCAATCCTAGGCTAGACTAACGCTAGAGCTCCCCTATCGTTAGGCTAGGACACCCGTAGGCTCAGGCTAGGGCACCCCTAGGCTCAGGATAGGGCACCCCTAGGCTTAGGCTAGTGTACCCCTAGGCTTAGGCTAAGGCTAGGGATCCCCTAGCCTCAGGCTAGGCCACCCCTAGGCTCAGGCTAGGGCACCCCTAGGCTTAGTTTAAGGCTAGGGCTCCCCTAGCCTAAGGCTAGGGCACCCCAAGGCTTAGGCTACGGCACCCCTAGGCTTAGGCTAGGGCACCCCTAGGCTTAGGCTAGCGCACCCCTAGGCTTAGGCCAAGGCTAGGGCACCACTAGCCTTAGGCTAGGGAAACCCTAGGCATAGGCTAAGGCTAGGGCTCCCCTAGCCTAAGGCTAGGGCACCCCTAGGCTTAGGCTAGGGCATCCCTAGGCTTAGGCTCGGGCAGCCCTAGGCTTAGGCTAAGGCTACGTCTCGCCTAGCCTAAGGCTAGGGCACCCCTAGGCTTAGGCAAAGGCACCCCTAGGCTTGGGCTAGGGCACCCCTAGGCTTAGGCTAGGGCACCCCTAGGCTTAGGCTAGGGCACCCCTAGGCTTAGACTAAGGCTACGGCTCCCCTAGCCTAAAGATAGGGCACCCCAAGGCTTAGGCTGGGGCATCCCTAGGCTTAGGCTAAGGCTAGGTCTCGCCTAGCCTAAGGCTAGGGCACCCGTAGGCTCAGGCTAGGGCATCCCTGGGCTTAGGCTAGGGCAGCCCTAGGCTTAGGCTAAGGCTAGGTCTCTCCTAGCCTAAGGCTAGGGCACCCCTAGGTTTAGGCGAGGGCACCCCTAGGCTCAGGCTAGGGCATCCCTGGGCTTAGGCTAGGGCAGCCCTAGGCTTAGGCTAAGGCTAGGTCTCGCCTAGCCTAAGGCTAGGGCACCCCTAGGCTTAGGCTAGGGCACCCCTAGGCTTAGGCTAAGGCTAGGGCTCCTCTAGCCTTAGGCTAGGGCACCCCAAGGCTTAGGCAAGGGCAGCCCTAGGCTTAGGCTAAGGTTAGGGCTCGCCTAGCTTAAGGCTAGGGCAGCTCTAGGCTTAGCCTTGGGCACCCCTAGGCTTAGGCTGGGGCACCCCTAGGCTTAGGCTAGGGCACCCCTAGGCTTCGTCTAAGGCTAGGGCACCCCTAGGCTTAGGCTAGGGCACCCCTAGGCTTAGGCTTAGGCTAAGGCTTGGGCTCCCCTAGCCTAAGCTAGGGCACCCCTAGGCTTAGCCTAGGGCACCCATAGGCTTAGGATAGTGCACCCCTAGGCTTAGCCTAACGCTAGGGTTCCACTAACCTCAGGTTAGGGCACCCCTAGACTCAGGCTTGGGCACCCCTAAGCTTAGGCTAGGGCAATCGTAGGCTTAGGCTAAGGCTAGGGCTCCCCTAGCCTCAGACAAGGGCACCCCTAGGCTTAGACTAGGGCACCCTTAGGCTTAGGCTAAGGCTAGGGCTCCCCTAGCCTATGGCTACGGCACCCCTAGGCTCAGGCTAGGGCACCCCTAGGCTTAGACTAGGGTACCCCTAGGCTTAGGAAAAGGCTAGGTCTCCCCTAGCCTAAGGCTAGGGCACCCCTAGGCTTAGGCTAGGGCTCCCCAAGCCTATGGCTATGGCACCCCTAGGCTCAGGCTAGGGCACCGCTAGGCCTAGACTAGTGCACCCCTAGGCTTAGGCTAAGGCTAACGCTCCCCTAGCCTCAGGCTAGTGCACCCCTAGACTCAGGCTATGACACCCCTTGGCTTAGGCTAGGGCAATCCTAGGCTAGACTAACGCTAGAGCTCCCCTATCGTTAGGCTAGGACACCCGTAGGCTCAGGCTAGGGCACCCCTAGGCTCAGGATAGGGCACCCCTAGGCTTAGGCTAGTGTACCCCTAGGCTTAGGCTAAGGCTAGGGATCCCCTAGCCTCAGGCTAGGCCACCCCTAGGCTCAGGCTAGGGCACCCCTAGGCTTAGTTTAAGGCTAGGGCTCCCCTAGCCTAAGGCTAGGGCACCCTAGGCTTCGCTAGGGCACCCCTAGGCTTAGGCTTGGGCACCCCTAGGCTTAGGCTAGGGCACCCCTAGGCTTAGGCTAGGGCACCCCTTGGCTTAGGCTAGGGCACCACTAGGCTTTGGCTAGGGCACCCCTAGGCTTAGGCTAAGGCTAGGGCTCCCCTAGCCTAAGGTTAGGGCACCCCTAGGCTTAGGCTAGGACACCCTAGGCTTAGGCTAGGGCACCCCTAAGCTTAGGCTAGGGCACCCCTAAGCTTAGGCTAGGGCACCCCTAAGCTTAGGCTAGGGCACCCCTAGGCTTATGCTAGGGCACCCCTAGGCTTTGGATAGGGCACTCCTAAGCTTAGGCTAGGGCACCCCTAGTCTTAGGCTAGGGCACCCCTAGGCTTAGGGTAAGGCTAGGGCTCCCATAGCCTAAGGCTAGGGCACCCCTAGGCTTAGGCTAGGGCACCCCTAGGCTTTGGCTAAGGCTAGGGCTCCCCTAACCTAAGGCTAGGGCACCCCTAGGCTTAGGCTAGGGCACCCCTAGGGATAGGACACCCCTAGGCTTAGGCTAGGGCACCCCTAGGCTTAGGCTACGGCACCCCTAGGCTTAGGCTAAGGCTAGGGCTCCACTAGACTAAGGCTAGGGCACCCCTAACCTTAGGCTAGGGCACCCCGAGGCTTAGGCTAGGGCACCCCTAGGCTTAGGGTAGGGCACCCCTAAGCTTAAGTTAGGGCACCCCTAGGCTTAGGCTAGGGCACCCTAGGCTTAGGCTAAGGCTAGGGCTCCCCTATCCTATAGCTAGGGCACCCCTAGGCTTAGGCTAGTGCACCCCTAGGCTTAGGCTAGGGCACCCCTAGCCTTAGACTAAGGCTATGGCTCCCCTAGCCTAAGGCTAGGGCACCCCTAGGTCAGGCTAGGGCACCCCTAGGCTTAGGCTAGGGCACCCTTAGGCTTAGGCAATGGCACGCCAGGGCTTACCTAAGGCTACGGCTCCCCTAGCCATTGGCTAGTGCACCCCTAGACTCAAGCTAGTGCACCCCTAGGCTTAGGCTAGGGCACCCCTAGGCTTAGGCTAAGGCTAGGGCTCCCCTAGCCTAAGGCTAGGGCACCCCTAGGCTTTGGCTAGGGCACCCCTAGGCTTAGGCTAGGGGACCCCTAGGCTTAGGCTAGGGAAACCCTAGGCTTAGGGTAAGGCTAGGGCTCCCCTAGCCTAAGGCTAGGGCACCCCTAGGCTTAGGCTAGGGCACCCCTAGGCTTAGGCTATGGCAAACCTAGGATTAGGCGAGGGCACTCCTAGGCTTATGCTAGGGCACCCCTAGGCTTATGCTAGGGCACCCCTAGGCTTAGGCTTGGGCACCCCTAAGCTTAGGCTGGGGCAGCCCTAGGCTTAGGATGGGAAACCCCTAGGCTTAGGCTAGGGCACCCCTAGGCTTAGGCTAAGGCTAGGGCTCCCCTAGCCTAAGTCTAGGGCACCCCTAGGCTTAGGCTAAGGCACCCCTAGGCTTAGTCTAGGGCAACCCTAGACTTAGGCTAGGGCCCCTAGCCTAAGGCTAGGGCACCTCTAGGTTTAGGCTAGGGCACCCCTAGGCTTAAGCTAGGGCACCCCTAGGCTTAGGGTAGGGCACCCCTAGGCTTAGGCTAGGGCACCTGTACTCTTAGGCTAGGGCACCCCTTGGCTTATGCTAAGGCTAGGGCTCCCCTAGCCTAAGGCTAGGGCACCCCAAGGCTTAGGCTACGGCACCCCTAGGCTTAGGCTAGGGCACCCCTAGGCTTAGGCTAGCGCACCCCTAGGCTTAGGCCAAGGCTAGGGCACCCCTAGGCTTAGGCTAGGGAAACCCTAGGCATAGGCTAAGGCTAGGGCTCCCCTAGCCTAAGGCTAGGGCACCCCTAGGCTTAGGCTAGGGCATCCCTAGGCTTAGGCTCGGGCAGCCCTAGGCTTAGGCTAAGGCTACGTCTCGCCTAGCCTAAGGCTAGGGCACCCCTAGGCTTAGGCTGGGGCAGCCCTAGGCTTAGGCTAAGGCTAGGTCTCGCCTAGCCTAAGGCTAGGGCACCCGTAGGCTCAGGCTAGGGCATCCCTGGGCTTAGGCTAGGGCAGCCCTAGGCTTAGGCTAAGGCTAGGTCTCTCCTAGCCTAAGGCTAGGGCACCCCTAGGCTTAGGCCAGGGCACCCCTAGGCTCAGGCTAGGGCATCCCTGGGCTTAGGCTAGGGCAGCCCTAGGCTTAGGCTAAGGCTAGGTCTCGCCTAGCCTAAGGCTAGGGCACCCCTAGGCTTAGGCTAGGGCACCCCTAGGCTTAGGCTAAGGCTAGGGCTCCTCTAGCCTTAGGCTAGGGCACCCCAAGGCTTAGGCAAGGGCAGCCCTAGGCTTAGGCTAAGGCTAGGGCTCGCCTAGCTTAAGGCTAGGGCAGCTCTAGGCTTAGCCTTGGGCACCCCTAGGCCAGGCTGGGGCACCCCTAGGCTTAGGCTAAGGCTAGGGCTCCCCTAGCCTAAGGCTAGGGCATCCCTAGGCTTAGGCTAGGGCACCCCTAGGCTTAGGCTAGGGCACCCCTAGGCTTAGGCTAAGGCTTGGGCTCCCCTAGCCTAAGCTAGGGCACCCCTAGGCTTAGCCTAGGGCACCCATAGGCTTAGGATAGTGCACCCCTAGGCTTAGCCTAACGCTAGGGTTCCACTAACCTCAGGTTAGGGCACCCCTAGACTCAGGCTAGGGCACCCCTAAGCTTAGGCTAGGGCAATCGTAGGCTTAGGCTAAGGCTAGGGCTCCCCTAGCCTCAGACAAGGGCACCCCTAGGCTTAGACTAGGGCACCCTTAGGCTTAGGCTAAGGCTAGGGCTCCCCTAGCCTATGGCTACGGCACCCCTAGGCTCAGGCTAGGGCACCCCTAGGCTTAGACTAGGGTACCCCTAGGCTTAGGAAAAGGCTAGGTCTCCCCTAGCCTAAGGCTAGGGCACCCCTAGGCTTAGGCTAGGGCTCCCCAAGCCTATGGCTACGGCACCCCTAAGCTCAGGCAAGGGCACCGCTAGGCTTAGACTAGTGCACCCCTAGGCTTAGGCTAAGGCTAACGCTCCCCTAGCCTCAGGCTAGTGCACCCCTAGACTCAGGCTATGACACCCCTTGGCTAAGGCTAGGGCAATCCTAGGCTAGACTAACGCTAGAGCTCCCCTATCGTCAGGCTAGGACACCCGTAGGCTCAGGCTAGGGCACCCCTAGGCTCAGGATAGGGCACCCCTAGGCTTAGGCTAGGGTACCCCTAGGCTTAGGCTAAGGCTAGGGATCCCCTAGCCTCAGGCTAGGCCACCCCTAGGCTCAGGCTAGGGCACCCCTAGGCTTAGTTTTAGGCTAGGGCTCCCCTAGCCTAAGGCTAGGGCACCCTAGGCTTCGCTAGGGCACCCCTAGGCTTAGGCTTAGGCTAGGGCTCCCCTAGGTTTAGGCTTGGGCACCCCTAGGCTTAGGCTAGGGCACCCGTAGGCTTAGGCTAGGGCACCCCTTGGCTTAGGCTAGGGCACCACTAGGCTTTGGCTAGGGCACCCCTAGGCTTAGGCTAAGGCTAGGGCTCCCCTAGCCTAAGGTTAGGGCACCCCTAGGCTTAGGCTAGGACACCCTAGGCTTAGGCTAGGGCACCCCTAAGCTTAGGCTAGGGCACCCCTAAGCTTAGGCTAGGGCACCCCTAAGCTTAGGCTAGGGCACCCCTAGGCTTATGCTAGGGCACCCCTAGGCTTTGGATAGGGCACTCCTAAGCTTAGGCTAGGGCACCCCTAGTCTTAGGCTAGGGCACCCCTAGGCTTAGGGTAAGGCTAGGGCTCCCATAGCCTAAGGCTAGGGCACCCCTAGGCTTAGGCTAGGGCACCCCTAGGCTTTGGCTAAGGCTAGGGCTCCCCTAACCTAAGGCTAGGGCACCCCTAGGCTTAGGCTAGGGCACCCCTAGGGATAGGACACCCCTAGGCTTAGGCTAGGGCACCCCTAGGCTTAGGCTACGGCACCCCTAGGCTTAGGCTAAGGCTAGGGCTCCACTAGACTAAGGCTAGGGCACCCCTAACCTTAGGCTAGGGTACCCCGAGGCTTAGGCTAGGGCACCCCTAGGCTTAGGGTAGGGCACCCCTAAGCTTAAGTTAGGGCACCCCTAGGCTTAGGCTAGGGCACCCCTAGGCTTAGGCTAAGGCTTGGGCACCCCTAGCCTAAGGCTAGGGCACCCCTAGGCTTAGGTTAGGGCACCCCTAGGCTTAGGCTAGGGCATCCCTAGACTTAGACTAGGGAACCCCTAAGCTTAGGCTAAGGCTAGGGCTCCCCTAGCCTAAGGCTAGGGCACCCCTAGGATTAGGCTTATTCTAGGGCTCCCCTAGCCTAAGGCTAGGGCACCCCTAGGTTTAGACTAGGGCACCCCTAGGCTTAGGCTAGGGCAATCCTAGGTTTAGGCTTAGGCTAGGGCACCCCTAGGCTTAGGCTAGGGCACCCCTAGGCTTAGGCTAGGGCACCCCTAGCCTTAGGCTAGGGCACCCCTAGGCTTTGGCTAGGGCACCCCAAGGCTTTGGCTAGGGAACCCCTAGGCTTAGGCTAAAGCTAGGGTTCCCCTAGCCTAAGGCTAAGGCACCCCTAGGTTTAGGCTAGGGCACCCATAGGCTTAGGCTAGGGCAACCGTAGACTTAGGCTAGGTCACCCCTAGGCAAAGGCTAGGGCATCCCTAGGCTTGGGCTAGGGCACCCCTAGGCTTAGGCTAAGACTAGGGCTCCCCTAGCCTAAAGCTAGGGCACCCCTAGGCTTAGGCTAGGCCGCTCTAGACTTAGGCTAAGGCTAGGGCTCCCCTAGCCTAAGGCTAGGGCACACTAGACTTAGGCTAGGGCACCCCTAGGCTTAGGCTAAGTTACCCCTAGGCTTAGGATAAGGATAGGGCTCCCCTAGCCTAACCCTAGGGCACCCCTAGGCTTAGGCTAGGGCACCCATAGGCTTAGACTAGGGCACCCCTAGGCTTAGGCTAGGGCACCCCTAGGCTTAGGCTAGGGCTCCCGTAGGCTTAGTTTAAGGCTAGGGATCCCCTAGCCTTAGGCTAAGGCACCCCTAGGCTTAGGCTAGGGCACCCCTAGGCTTTGGATAGGGAACCCTTGGGCTTAGGATAAAGCTAGGGCTCCCCTACCCTAAGGCTAGGGCACCCATTGGCTTAGGCTAGGGCACCCCTAGGCTTAGCCTAGGGCACCCCTAGTTTAAGGCTTAGGGTAGGGCACACCTAGGTTAGTTTAGTGCACCCCTAGGCTTAGGCTAGGGCACCCCTAGGCTTAGGCTAGGGCACCCGTAGGCTTAGGCTAGGGCACCCCTAGACTTAGGCTAAGGCTAGGGCTTCCCTAGCCCAAGGCTAGGGCAACTCTAGGCTTAGGCTAGGGCACCCCTAGGCTTAGGTAGGGAATGTCAAGACTTTGGTTAGAGCACCCCTATGCTTAGGCTAGGGCACCCCTAGACATAGATTAGGGCACCCCTAGGCTTAGTCTGGGGCACCCCTAGGCTTAGGCTAAAGCTAGGGCTCCCCTAGCCTAAGGCTAGGGCACCCCTAGGCTTAGGCTGGGGCACCCCTAGGCTGAAGCTAAGGCTAGGGCTCAACTAGACTAAGGCTAGGGCACCCCTAGCCTTACGCTAGTGCACCCCTAGGCTTAGCGTAGGGCACCCCTAGGCTTAGGCTAGGACAGACCTAGGCTTAGGCTAGGGCAACCCTTGGCTTAGGCTAGGGCAACCCTAGGCTTAGGCTAAGGCTAGGGCTCACCTAGCCTAAGGCTACGGCACCCCTAGGCTTAGACAAGGGCACCCCTAGGCTTAGGCTAGGGCACCCCTAGGCTTAGGCTAGGGCACCCCTAGGCTTAGGCTAGGACAGACCTAGGCTTAGGCTAGGGCACCCCTAGGCTTAGGCTTGGCACCCCTAGGCTTAGGCTAGGGCACCCGTAGGCTTAGGCTAGGGCACCCCTAGGCTTAGGCTAGGGCACCCCTAGGCTTAGGCTAGGGCAACCCTTGGCTTAGGCTAGGGCAACCCTAGGCTTAGGCTAAGGCTAGGGCTCACCTAGCCTAAGGCTGCGGCACCCCTAGGCTTAGATTAGGGCACCCCTAGGCTTAGGCTAGGGTACCCCTAGGCTTAGGCTAGGGCACCCCAAGGCTTAGGTTAAGGCTAGGGCTCACCTAGCCTAAGGCTAGGGCACCCCTAGGCTTAGGCTAGGACAGACCTAGGCTTAGGCTAGGGCACCACTAGGCTTAGGCTTGGCATCCCTAGGCTTAGGCTTGGGCACCCCTAGGCTTAGGCTTGGGCACCCCTAGGCTTAGGCTAGGGCAGCCCTAGGCTTAGGCTAGCGCACCCCTAGGCTTAGGCTAGGGCACCCATAGGCTTAGGCTAAGGCTAGGGCTCACCTAGCCTAAGGCTAGGGCACCCCTAGGCTTAGACTAGGGCACCCCTAGGCTTAGGCTAGGGAATTCCTAGCCTAAGGCTAGGGCACCCCTAGGCTTAGGCTAGGGCAGCCCTAGGCTTAGGCTAGGGCAGCCCTAGGCTTAGGCTAGGGCACCCCTAGGCTTAGGCTAGGGCACCCCTAGGCTTAGGCTAGGGCAACCATAGGCTTAGGCTAAGGCTAGGGCTCACCTAGCCTAAGGCTACGGCACCCCCAGGCTTAGACTAGGGCACCCCAAGGTTTAGGTTAGGGCACCCATAGGCTTAGGCTAGGGCACCCCTAGGCTTAGGCTAAGGCTAGGGCTCGCCTAGACTAAGGCTAGGGCACCCCTAGGCTTAGGCTAGGACACACCTAGGCTTAGGCTAGGGCACCCCTAGGCTTAGTCTAGGGCACCCCTAGGCTTAGGCTAGGGCACCCCTAGGCTTAGGCTAAGGCTGTGGCTCCCCTAGCCTTTGGCTTGGGCACCCCTAAGCTTAGGCTAGGACAGCCCTAGGCTTAAACTAGGGCACGCCTAGGCTTAGGCTAGGGCACCCCTAGGCTTAGGCTAAGGCTAGGGTACTCCTAGCCTTAGGCTAGGGCACCCCTAGGCTTAGGCTAGGGCAGCCCTAGGCTTAGGCTAGGGCACCCCTAGGCTTAGTCAAAGGCTAGGGCACTCCTAGGCTTAGTCTAAGGCTAGGGCACCCCTAGGCTTAGGCTAGGCACCCCTAGGCTTAGGCTAGGGCACCCCTAGCCTTGGGCTAGGGCACCCCTAGGCTTAGGCTAAGTCTTGGGCTCCCCTAGCCTAAGCTAGGGCACCCCTAGACTTAGGCTAGGGCACCCCTAGGCTTAGGCTAGGGCACCCCTATGCTTAGGCTAAGGCTAGGGCTCCCCTAGCCTAAGGCTAGGGCACCCCTAGGCTTAGGCTAGGGCAGGCCTAGGCTTAGGCTAAGGCTAGGTCTCGCCTAGCCTAAGGATAGGGCACCCCTAGGCTTAGGGTAGAGCATCCCTAGGCTTAGGCTAGGGCACCCCTAGACTTTTCTCAGGCAATGACTCCCCTAGCCTCAGGCTAGGGCACCCCTAGACTGAGGCTAGGGCACCCCTAGGCTTCGGCTAGGGCAATCCTTTGCTTAGGCAAAGGCTAGGGCTCCCCTAGTCTCAGGCTAGGGCACCCCTAGGCTCAGGCTTGGGCAGCCCTAGGCTTAGGCTAAGGCTAGGGCTCCCGTAGCCCTAGGCTATGGCACCCCTAGTCTAAAGCTAGGGCAGCCCTAAGCTTAGGCTAAGGCTAGGGCTTGCCTAGCCTAAGGCTAGGGCACCCCTAGGCTTAGGCTAGGGCACCCCTAAGATTAGGCTTGGGCACCCCTAGGTTTAGGCTGTGCACCCCTAGGCTTAGGCTAGGGCACCCCTAGGCTTAGGCTATGGCACCCCTAGGCTTAGTCTAAGGGTAGGGCACCCCTAGGCTTAGGCTAGGGCACCCCTATTCTTAGGCTAGGGCACCCCTAGGCTTAGGCTAGGGCACACCTAGGCTTAGGCTAAGGCTAGGGCTCCCCTAGCCTAAGGCTAGAGCACCCCAAGGCTTAGGCTAGGGCACCCCTAGGCTTAGGCTAGGGAACCCCTATGCTTAGGCTCAGGCTAGGGCTCCCCTAGCCTAAGGCTAGGGCACCCCTAGGCTTAGGCTACGGCAGCCCTAAGCTTAGGCTAAAGCTAGGTCTCGCCTAGCCCAAGGGTAGGGCACCCCTAGGCTTAGGCTAGGACACCCCTAGTCTTAGGCTAGGGCACCCCTAGGCTTAGGCTAGGGCACCCCTAGGAGTAGGCTAGGGCACCCCTAGACTTAGGCTATGGAAGCCCTAGGCTTAGGCTAAGGCTAGGTCTCGCCTATCCTAAGGATAGGGCACCCCTAGGCTTAGTTTGGGCACCCCTAGTCTTAGGCTAGGGCACCCCTAGGCTTAGGGTAGGGCACCCCAAGGATTAGGCTAGGGAACCCCTAGGATTAGGCTATGGCACCCCTAGGCTTAGGCGAGTGCACCCCTAGGCTTATGCTAGGGCACCCCTAGGCTTATGCTAGGGCACCCCTAGGATTAGGCTTGGGCACCCCTAGGCTTAGGCTGTGCACCCCTAGGCTTAGGCTAGGGCACCCCTAGGCTTAGGCTATGGCACCCCTAGGCTTAGTCTAAGGCTAGCGCACCCCTAGGCTTAGGCTAGGACACCCCTATTCTTAGGCTAGGGCACCCCTAGGCTTAGGCTAGGGCACACCTAGGCTTAGGCTAAGGCTAGGGCTCCCCTAGCCTATGGCTAGGGCACCCCTATGCTTAGGCTAGTGCACGCCTAGGCTTAGGCTGGGCAGCCCTAGGCTTAGGCTAAGGCTAGGGCTCGCCTAGCCTAAAGCTAGTGCACACCTAGGCTTAGGCTAGGTACCCCTAGGCTTAGGCTAGGGCACCCCTAGGCTTAGGCTAAGGCTTGGGCTCCCCTAGCCTAAGGCTAGGGCACCCCAAGGCTTAGGCTAGGGCACCCCTAGGCTTAGGCTAGGGAACCCCTATGCTTAGGCTCAGGCTAGGGCTCCCATAGCCTAAGGCTAGGGCACCCCTAGGCTTAGGCTAGGGCAGCCCTAGGCTTAGGCTAAAGCTAGGTCTCGCCTAGCCCAAGGGTAGGGCACCCCTAGGCTTAGGCTAGGACACCCCTCGTCTTAGGCTAGGGCACCCCTAGGCTTAGGCTAGGGCACCCCTAGGAGTAGGCTAGGGCACCCATAGACTTAGGCTATGGCAGCCCTAGGCTTAGGCTAAGGCTAGGTCTCGCCTATCCTAAGGATAGGGCACCCCTAGGCTTAGGTTGGGCACCCCTAGTCTTAGGCTAGGGCACCCCTAGGCTTAGGGTAGGGCACCCCAAGGATTAGGCTAGGGAACCCCTAGGCTTAGGCTATGGCACCCCTAGGCTTAGGCGAGTGCACCCCTAGGCTTATGCTAGGGCACCCCTAGGCTTATGCTAGGGCAACCCTAGGCTTAGGCTTGGGCACCCCTAATCTTAGGCCGGGGCACCCCTAGGCTTAGGCTGGGGAACCCCTAGGCTTAGGCTAGGGTAGCCCTAGGTTTAGGCTAAGGCTAGGGCTCCCCTAGCCTAAGACTAGGGCACCCCTAGGCTTAGGCTAAGGCACCCCTAATCTTAGGCTAGGGCAACCCTAGGCTTAGGCTAAGACTAGGGCTCCCCTAGCCTAAGGCTAGGGCACCCCTAGGCTCAGGCTAGGGCACCCCTAGGCTTAGGCTAGGGCCCATAGCCAAAGGCTACGGCACCCCTAGGCTTAGGCTAGGGCACCCTAGGCTTAGGCAAAGGCTAGGGCTCCCCTATCCTATAGCTAGGGCACCCCTAGGCTTAGGCTAGTGCACCCCTTGACTTAGGCTAGGGCACCCCTAGCCTTAGACTAAGGCTATGGCTCCCCTAGCCTAAGGCTAGGGCACCCCTAGGCTCAGGCTAGGGCACCCCTAGGCTTAGGCTAGGGCACCCTTAGGCTTAGGCAATGGCACGCCAGGGCTTAGGCTAAGGCTACGGCTCCCCTAGCCATTGGCTAGTGCACCCCTAGACTCAAGCTAGTGCACCCCTAGGCTTAGGCTAGGGCACCCCTAGGCTTAGGCTAAGGCTAGGGCTCCCCCAGCCTAAGGCTAGGGCACCCCTAGGCTTTGGCTAGGGCACCCCTAGGCTTAGGCTAGGGGACCCCTAGGCTTAGGCTAGGGAAACCCTAGGCTTAGGGTAAGGCTAGGGCTCCCCTAGCCTAAGGCTAAGGCACCCCTAGGCTTAGGCTAGGGCACCCCTAGGCTTAGGATATGGCACCCCTAGGCTTAGGCGAGGGCACTCCTAGGCTTATGCTAGGGCACCCCTAGGCTTATGCTAGGGCACCCCTAGGCTTAGGCTTGGGCACCCCTAAGCTTATGCTGGGGCAGCCCTAGGCTTAGGATGGGAAACCCCTAGGCTTAGGCTAGGGAACCCCTAGGCTTAGGCTAAGGCTAGGGCTCCCCTAGCCTAAGTCTAGGGCACCCCTAGGCTTAGGCTAAGGCACCCCTAGGCTTAGTCTAGGGCAGCCCTAGACTTAGGTTAGGGCCCCTAGCCTAAGGCTAGGGCACCTCTAGGTTTAGGCTAGGGCACCCCTAGGCTTAAGCTAGGGCACCCCTAGGCTTAGGGTAGGGCACCCCTAGGCTTAGGCTAAGGCACCCCTAGGCTTAGGCTAGGGCACCCCTAGGCTTAGGCTAGGGCAACCCTAGGCTTAGGCTAAGGCTAGAGCTTGCCTAGCCTAAGGCTAGGGCACCCCTAGGCTTAGGCTAGGACAGACCTAGGCTTAGGCTTGGTACCCCTAGGCTTAGGTTTGGGCACCCCTAGGCTTAGGCAAGGGCAGTCCTAGGCTTAGGCTAGGGCACCCCTAGGCTTAGGCTAGGGCACCCCTAGGCTTAGGCTTGGCACCCCTAGGCTTAGGCTAGGGCACCCCTAGGCTTAGGCTAGGGCAGCCCTAGGCTTAGGCTAGGGCACCCCTAGGCTTAGGCTAGGGCACCCCTAGGCTAAGGCTAGGGCACCCCTAGGCTCAGGCTAGGGAACCAGTAGGCGTAGGCTAGGGCACCCCTAGGCTTAGGCTAAGGCTAGGGCTCCCCTAGCCTAAGGCTAGAGCACCCCTAGGCTTAGGCTAGGGCACCCCTAGGCTTTGGCCAGGGCACCCCTTGCCTTAGGTTAAGGCTATGGTCCCCTAGCCTAAGGCTAGGGCATCCCTAGGCTTAGGCTAGGGAACCCCTAGGCTTAGGCTTAGGCTAGGGCTCCCCTAGCCTAAGGCTAGGGCACCCCTAGGCTTAGGCTAGGGCACCCCTAGGCTTAGGCCAGGGCACCCGTAGGCTTAGGCTAGGGCACCCCTAGGCTTAGGCTAGGGCACCCCTAGGCTTAGGCTAGGGCAGCCATAGGCTTAGGCTAAGGCTAGGGCTCCCCTAGCCTAAGGCTTGGGCACCCCTAGGCTTAGGGTAGGGCACCCCTAGGCTTAGGCTAGGGCACCCCTAGGCTTAGGCTAGGACAGACCTAGGCTTAGGCTAGGGCACCCCTAGGCTTAGGCTTGGCACCACTAGGCTTAGGCTTGGGCACCCCTAGGCTTAGGCTAGGGCAGCCATAGGCTTAAGCTAAGGCTAGGGGCTCGCCGAGCCTAAGGCTTGGGCACCCCTAGGCTTAGGCTAGAGCACCCCTAGACTTAGGATAGGGAACCCCTAGCCTAAGGCTAGGGCACCCCTAGGCTTAGGCTAGGGCAACCCTAGGTTTAGTTTAAGGCTAGGGCTCCCCTAGCCTAAGGCAAGGGCACCCCTATGCTTAGGCCAGGGCACCCCTAGCTTTAGGCTAGGGCACCCCTAGGCTTAGGCTAGGGCACTCCTAGGCTTAGGCTAGGGCACCCCTAGGCTTAGGCTAGGGCACGCCTAGGCTTACGCTAAGGCTAGGGCTCTCCTAGTCTAAGGCTAGGGCACCCCTAGGCTTAGGCTAGGGCACCCCTAGGCGTAGGCTACGGAACCCCTTAAGTAAGGCCAGGGCACGCCTAGGCTTAGGCTAGGACAATCCTAGGCTAGAGTAAGGCTTGGGCTCCCCTAGCCTCAGGTTAGGGCACCCGTAGGCTCAGGCTAGGGCACCCCTAGGCTCAGGATAAGGCAGCCGTAGGCTTAGGCTAGGGCACCCCTAGGCTTAGGCTAGGGCACCCCTAGGCTTAGGCTAGGGCACCCCTAGGCTTAGGCTAGGGCAGTCATAGGCTTAGGCTAAGGCTAGGGCTCCCCTAGCCTAAGGTCTGGACACCCCTAGGCTTAGGTTAAGGCACCCCTAGGCTTAGGCTACGGCACCCCTAGGCTTAGGCTAGGGCAGCCCTAGGCTTAGGCTAAGGCTAGGGCTCGCCTAGCCTAAGGGTAGGGCACCCCTAGGCTTAGGCTAGGGAACCCCGAGGCTTAGGCTTGGGCTGCCCTAGGCTTAGGCTAGGGCACCCCTAGGCGTAGGCTAGGGCACCCCTAGGCTTAGGCTAGGGCAACCTTGGCTTAAGCTAGGGCAACCTTAGGCTTAGGCTAAGGCTAGGGCTCACCTAGCCAAAGGCAAGGGCACCCCTATGCTTAGGCTAGGACAGACCTAGGCTTAGTCTAGGGCACCCTAGGCTTAGCCTTGGCACCCCTAGGCTTAGGCTTGTGCACCCCTAGGCTTAGGCAAGGGCAGCCCTAGGCTTAGGCTAGGGCACCCCTAGGCTTAGGCTAGGGCACCACTAGGCTTAGGCTTGGCATCCCTAGGCTTAGGCTTGGGCACCGCTAGGCTTAGGCTAGGGCACCCCTAGGCTTAGGCTAGGGCACCCCTATGCTTAGTATAAGGCTAGGGCTCAGCTAGCCTAAGGCTAGGGCACCCCTAGACTTAGGCTAGGACAGACCTAGGCTTTGTCTAGGGCACCCCTAGGCTTAGGCTTGGCACCCCTAGGCTTAGGCTAGGGCAGACCTAGGCTTAGGCAAGGGTAGCCCTAGGCTTCGGCTAGGGCACCCCTAGGCTTAGGCTAGGGCACCCCTAGGCTTAGGCTTGGCACCCCTAGGCTTAGGCTTGGGCACCCCTAGGCTTAGGCTAGGGCACCCCTAGGCTTAGGCTAGGGCACCCCTAGGCTTAGTATAAAGCTAGGGCTCACCTAGCCTAAGGCTACGGCACCCCTACGCTTAGACTAGGGCACACCTAGGCTTAGGCTAGGGAACCTCTAGCCTAAGGCTAGGGCACCCCTAGGATTAGGCTAGGGCACCCCTAGGCTTAGGCTAGGGCAGCCCTAGGCTTAGGCTAGGGCACCCCTAGGCTTAGGCTAGGGCACCCCTAGGCTTAGGCTAGGGCACCCCTAGGCTCAGGCTAGGGAACCCCTAGGCTTAGGCTAGGGCACCCCTAGGCTTAGGCTAAGGCTAGGGCTCCCCTAGCCTAAGGCTAGAGCAGCCCTAGGCTTAGGGTAGGGCACCCCTAGGCTTTGGCCAGGGCACCCCTTGCCTTAGGTTAAGGCTAGGGTCCCCTAGCCTAAGGCTAGGGCATCCCTAGGCTTAGGCTAGGGAACCCCTAGGCTTAGGCTTAGGCTAGGGCTCCCATAGCCTAAGGCTAGGGCACCCCTAGGCTTAGGCTAGGGCACTCCTAGGCTTAGGCCAGGGCACCCGTAGGCTTAGGCTAGGGCACCCCAAGGCTTAGGCTAGGGCACCCCTAGGCTTAGGCTAGGGCAGCCATAGGCTTAGGCTAAGGCTAGGGCGCCCCTAGCCTAAGGCCTGGGCACCCCTAGGCTTAGCGTAGGGCACCCCTAGGCTTAGGCTAGGGCACCCTTAGGCTTAGGCTAGGACAGACCTAGGCTTAGGCTAGGGCACCCCTAGGCTTAGGCTTGGCACCCCTAGGCTTAGGCTTGGGCACCCCTAGGCTTAGGCTAGGGCAGCCCTAGGCTTAAGCTAAGGCTAGGGCTCGCCTAGCCTAAGGCTTGGGCACCGCTAGGCTTAGGCTAGGGCACCCCTAGGCTTAGGATAGGGCAACCCTAGGCTTAGGCTAAGGCTAGGGCTCCCCTAGCCTAAGGCCTGGGCACCCCTAGGCTTAGGGTAGGGCACCCCTAGGCTTAGGCTAGGGCACCCTTAGGCTTAGGCTAGGACAGACCTAGGCTTAGGCTAGGGCACCCATGGCTTAGGCTTGGCACCCCTAGGCTTAGGCTTGGGCACCCCTAGGCTTAGGCTAGGGCAGCCCTAGGCTTAAGCTAAGGCTAGGGCTCGCCTAGCCTAAGGCTTGGGCACCGCTAGGCTTAGGCTAGGGCACCCCTAGGCTTAGGATAGGGCAACCCTAGGCTTAGGCTAAGGCTAGGGCTCCCCTAGCTTTAGGCTAGGACACCCCTAGGCTTAGGCTAGGGCACTCCTAGGCTTAGGCTAGGGCACCCCTAGGCTTAGGCTAGGGCACGCCTAGGCTTACGCTAAGGCTAGTGCTCTCCTAGCCTAAGGCTAGGGCACCCCTAGGCTTAGGCTAGGGCACCCCTAGGCGTAGGCTACGGAACCCCTTGCCTAAGGCCAGGGCACCCCTAGGCTTAGGCTAGGACAATCCTAGGCTAGAGTAAGGCTTGGGCTCCCCTAGCCTCAGATTAGGGCACCCGTAGGCTCAGGCTAGGGCACCCCTAGGCTCAGGATAAGGCAGCCGTAGGCTTAGGCTAGGGCACCCCTAGGTTTAGGCTAGGGCACCCCTAGGCTTAGGCTAGGGGACCCCTAGGCTTAGGCTAGGGCAGTCATAGGCTTAGGCTAAGGCTAGGGCTCCCCTAGCCTAAGGTCTGGGCACCCCTAGGCTTAGGTTAAGGCACCCCTAGGCTTAGGCTACGGTACCCCTAGGCTTATTCTAGGGCAGCCCTAGGCTTAGGCTAAGGCTAGGGCTCGCCTAGCCTAAGGGTAGGGCACCCCTAGGCTTAGGCTAGGGAACCCCTAGGCTTAGGCTTGGGCTGCCCTAGGCTTAGTCTATGGCACCCCTAGGCTTAGGCTAGGGCACCCATAGGCTTAGGCTAGGGCAACCCTTGGCTTAGGCTAGGGCAACCTTAGGCTTAGGCTAAGGCTAGGGCTCACCTAGCCAAAGGCAAGGGCACCCTTATGCTTAGGCTAGGACAGACCTAGGCTTAGTCTAGGGCACCCTAGGCTTAGCCTTGGCACCCCTAGGCTTAGGCTTGGGCACCCCTATGTTTAGGCAAGGGCAGCCCTAGGCTTAGGCTAGGGCACCCCTAGGCTTAGGCTAGGGCACCCCTAGGCTTAGGCTTGGCATCCCTAGGCTTAGGCTTGGGCACCCCTAGGCTTAGGCTAGGGCAGCCCTAGGCTAAGGCTAGGGCACCCCTAGGCTTAGTATAAGGCTAGGGCTCAGCTAGCCTAAGGCTAGGGCACCCCTAGGCTTAGGCTAGGACAGACCTAGACTTTGTCTAGGGCACCCCTAGGCTTAGGCTTGGCACCCGTAGGCTTAGGCTAGGGCACCCCTAGGCTTAGGCAAGGGTAGCCCTAGGCTTAGGCTAGGGCACCCCTAGGCTTAGGCTAGGGCACCCCTAGGCTTAGGCTTGGCACCCCTAGGCTTAGGCTTGGGCACCCCTAGGCTTAGGCTAGGGCACCCCTAGGCTTAGGCTAGGGCACCCCTAGGCTTAGTATAAGGCTAGGGCTCACCTAGCCTAAGACTACGGCACCCCTACGCTTAGACTAGGGCACACCTAGGCTTAGGCTAGGGAACCTCTAGCCTAAAGCTAGGGCACCCCTAGGATTAGGCTAGCGCACCCCTAGGCTTAGGCTAGGGCAGCCCTAGGCTTAGGCTAGGGTACCCCTAGGTTTAGGCTTGGGCACCCCTAGGCTTAGGCTAGGGCACCCCTAGGCTCAGGCTAGGGAACCCCTAGGCTTAGGCTAGGGCACCCCTAGGCTTAGGCTAAGGCTAGGGCTCCCCTAGCCTAAGGCTAGAGCACCCCTAGGCTTAGGCTAGGGCACCCCTAGGCTTTGGCCAGGGCACCCCTTGCCTTAGGTTAAGGCTAGGGTCCCCTAGCCTAAGGCTAGGGCACCGCTCGGCTTCGGCTAGGGCACCCCTAGGCTTAGGCTAGGGCACCCCTAGGCTTAGGCTAGGGCTCCCCTTGGCTTAGGCTAGGGCTCCCCTAGGCTTAGGCTAAGGCTAGGGATCTCCTAGCCTAAGGCTAAGGCACCCCTAAGCTTAGGCTAGGGCACCCCTAGACTTTGGCTAGGGAACCCCTAGACTTAGGCTAAAGCTAGGGCTCCCCTAGCCTAATGTTAGGGCACCCATAGGCTTAGGCTAGTGCACCCCTTGGCTTAGGCTAGGGCACTCCTAGGCTTAGGCCAGGGCACCCGTAGGCTTAGGCTAGGGCACCCCAAGGCTTAGGCTAGGGCACCCCTAGGCTTAGGCTAGGGCAGCCATAGGCTTAGGCTAAGGCTAGGGTTCCCCTAGCCTAAGGCCTGGGCACCCCTAAGCTTAGGGTAGGGCTCCCCTAGCCTAAGGCAAGGGCACCCCTATGCTTAGGCTAGGGCACCCCTAGCTTTAGGCTTGGGCACCCCTAGGCTTAGGCTAGGGCACTCCTAGGCTTAGGCTAGGGCACGTCTAGGCTTACGCTAAGGCTAGGGCTCACCTAGCCTAAGGCTAGGGCACCCCTAGGCTTAGGCTAGGGCACCCCTAGGCTTAGGCTACGGAACCCCTTGCCTAAGGCCAGGGCACCCCTAGGCTTAGGCTAGGGCAATCCTAGGCTAGAGTAAGGCTAGGGTTCCCCTAGCCTCAGGTTAGGGCACCCGTAGTCTCAGGCTAGGGTACCCCTAGGCTCAGGATAGGGCAGCCATAGTCTTAGGCTAGGGCACCCCTAGACTTAGGCTAGGGCACCCCTAGGCTTAGGCTAGGGCACCACTAGGCTTAGGCTAGGGCAACCCTAGGCTTAGGCTAAGGCTAGGGCTCCCCTAGCTTTAGGCTAGGACACCCCTAGGCTTAGGCTAGGGCACTCCTAGGCTTAGGCTAGGGCACCCCTAGGCTTAGGCTAGGGCACGCCTAGGCTTACGCTAAGGCTAGGGCTCTCCTAGCCTAAGGCTAGGGCACCCCTAGGCTTAGGCTAGGGCACCCCTAGGCGTAGGCTACGGAACCCCTTGCCTAAGGCCAGGGCACCCCTAGGCTTAGGCTAGGACAATCCTAGGCTAGAGTAAGGCTTGGGCTCCCCTAGCCTCAGATTAGGGCACCCGTAGGCTCAGGCTAGGGCACCCCTAGGCTCAGGATAAGGCAGCCGTAGGCTTAGGCTAGGGCACCCCTAGGTTTAGGCTAGGGCACCCCTAGGCTTAGGCTAGGGGACCCCTAGGCTTAGGCTAGGGCAGTCATAGGCTTAGGCTAAGGCTAGGGCTCCCCTAGCCTAAGGTCTGGGCACCCCTAGGCTTAGGTTAAGGCACCCCTAGGCTTAGGCTACGGTACCCCTAGGCTTATTCTAGGGCAGCCCTAGGCTTAGGCTAAGGCTAGGGCTCGCCTAGCCTAAGGGTAGGGCACCCCTAGGCTTAGGCTAGGGAACCCCTAGGCTTAGGCTTGGGCTGCCCTAGGCTTAGTCTATGGCACCCCTAGGCTTAGGCTAGGGCACCCATAGGCTTAGGCTAGGGCAACCCTTGGCTTAGGCTAGGGCAACCTTAGGCTTAGGCTAAGGCTAGGGCTCACCTAGCCAAAGGCAAGGGCACCCTTATGCTTAGGCTAGGACAGACCTAGGCTTAGTCTAGGGCACCCTAGGCTTAGCCTTGGCACCCCTAGGCTTAGGCTTGGGCACCCCTATGTTTAGGCAAGGGCAGCCCTAGGCTTAGGCTAGGGCACCCCTAGGCTTAGGCTAGGGCACCCCTAGGCTTAGGCTTGGCATCCCTAGGCTTAGGCTTGGGCACCCCTAGGCTTAGGCTAGGGCAGCCCTAGGCTAAGGCTAGGGCACCCCTAGGCTTAGTATAAGGCTAGGGCTCAGCTAGCCTAAGGCTAGGGCACCCCTAGGCTTAGGCTAGGACAGACCTAGACTTTGTCTAGGGCACCCCTAGGCTTAGGCTTGGCACCCGTAGGCTTAGGCTAGGGCACCCCTAGGCTTAGGCAAGGGTAGCCCTAGGCTTAGGCTAGGGCACCCCTAGGCTTAGGCTAGGGCACCCCTAGGCTTAGGCTTGGCACCCCTAGGCTTAGGCTTGGGCACCCCTAGGCTTAGGCTAGGGCACCCCTAGGCTTAGGCTAGGGCACCCCTAGGCTTAGTATAAGGCTAGGGCTCACCTAGCCTAAGACTACGGCACCCCTACGCTTAGACTAGGGCACACCTAGGCTTAGGCTAGGGAACCTCTAGCCTAAAGCTAGGGCACCCCTAGGATTAGGCTAGCGCACCCCTAGGCTTAGGCTAGGGCAGCCCTAGGCTTAGGCTAGGGCACCCCTAGGTTTAGGCTTGGGCACCCCTAGGCTTAGGCTAGGGCACCCCTAGGCTCAGGCTAGGGAACCCCTAGGCTTAGGCTAGGGCACCCCTAGGCTTAGGCTAAGGCTAGGGCTCCCCTAGCCTAAGGCTAGAGCACCCCTAGGCTTAGGCTAGGGCACCCCTAGGCTTTGGCCAGGGCACCCCTTGCCTTAGGTTAAGGCTAGGGTCCCCTAGCCTAAGGCTAGGGCACCGCTCGGCTTCGGCTAGGGCACCCCTAGGCTTAGGCTAGGGCACCCCTAGGCTTAGGCTAGGGCTCCCCTAGGCTTAGGCTAAGGCTAGGGATCTCCTAGCCTAAGGCTAAGGCACCCCTAAGCTTAGGCTAGGGCACCCCTAGACTTTGGCTAGGGAACCCCTAGACTTAGGCTAAAGCTAGGGCTCCCCTAGCCTAATGTTAGGGCACCCATAGGCTTAGGCTAGTGCACCCCTTGGCTTAGGCTAGGGCACTCCTAGGCTTAGGCCAGGGCACCCGTAGGCTTAGGCTAGGGCACCCCAAGGCTTAGGCTAGGGCACCCCTAGGCTTAGGCTAGGGCAGCCATAGGCTTAGGCTAAGGCTAGGGTTCCCCTAGCCTAAGGCCTGGGCACCCCTAAGCTTAGGGTAGGGCTCCCCTAGCCTAAGGCAAGGGCACCCCTATGCTTAGGCTAGGGCACCCCTAGCTTTAGGCTTGGGCACCCCTAGGCTTAGGCTAGGGCACTCCTAGGCTTAGGCTAGGGCACGTCTAGGCTTACGCTAAGGCTAGGGCTCACCTAGCCTAAGGCTAGGGCACCCCTAGGCTTAGGCTAGGGCACCCCTAGGCTTAGGCTACGGAACCCCTTGCCTAAGGCCAGGGCACCCCTAGGCTTAGGCTAGGGCAATCCTAGGCTAGAGTAAGGCTAGGGTTCCCCTAGCCTCAGGTTAGGGCACCCGTAGTCTCAGGCTAGGGTACCCCTAGGCTCAGGATAGGGCAGCCATAGTCTTAGGCTAGGGCACCCCTAGACTTAGGCTAGGGCACCCCTAGGCTTAGGCTAGGGCACCACTAGGCTTAGGCTAGGGCAGTCATAGGCTTAGGCTAAGGCTAGGGCTCCCCTAGCCTAAGGTCTGGGCACCCCTAGGCTTAGGTTAAGGCACCCCTAGGCTTAGGCTACGCCACCCCTAGGCTTAAGCTAGGGCAACCCTAGGCTTAGGCTAAGGCTAGGGCTCGCCTAGCCTAAGGGTAGGGCCCCCCTAGGCTTAGGCTAGGGCACCCCTAGGCTTAGGCTTGTGCTGCCCTAGGCTTAGGGTAGGGCACCCCTAGGCTTAGGCTAGGGCACCCCTAGGCTTAGGCTAGGGGAACCCTTGGCTTAGGCTAGGGCAACCTTAGGCTTAGGCTAAGGCTAGGGCTCACCTAGCCAAAGGCAAGGGCACCGCTATGCTTAGGCTAGGACAGACCTAGACTTAGTCTAGGGCACCCTAGGCTTAGCCTTGGCACCCCTAGGCTTAGGCTTGGGCACCCCTAGGCTTAGGCAAGGGCAGCCCTAGGCTTAGGCTAGGGCACCCCTAGGCTTAGGCTAGGGCACCCCTAGGCTTAGGCTTGGCATCCCTAGGCTTAGGCTTGGGCACCCCTAGGCTTAGGCTAGGGCAGCGCTAGGCTAAGGCTAGGGCACCCCTAGGCTTAGGCTAGGGCACCCCTAGGCTTAGGCTAGGGCACCCCTAGGCTTAGTATAAGGCTAGGGCTCAGCTAGCCTAAGGCTAGGGCACCCCTAGGCTTAGGCTAGGACATACCTATGCTTTGTCTAGGGCACCCCTAGGCTTAGGCTTGGCACCCCTAGGCTTAGGCTTGGGCACCCCTAGGCTTAGGCAAGGGTAGCCCTAGGCTTAGGCTAGGGCACCCCTAGGCTTAGGCTAGGGCACCCCTAGGCTTAGGCTTGGCACCCCTAGGCTTAGGATAGGGAACCCCTAGCCTAAGGCTAGGGCACCCCTAGGCTTAGACTAGGGCAACCCTAGGCTTAGGCTAGGGCACCCCTAGGCGTAGGCTAGGGAACCCCTTGCTAAGGCCAGGGCACCCCTAGGCTTAGGCTAGGGCAATCCTAGGCTAGAGTAAGGCTAGGGCTCCCCTAACCTCAGGTTAGGGCACCCGTAGGCTCAGGCTAGGGCACCCCTAGGCTCAGGATAGGGCAGCCGTGGCTTAGGCTAGGGCACCCCTAGGCTTAGGCTAGGGCACCCCTAGGCTTAGGCTAGGGCACCCCTAGGCTTAGGCTAGGGCAGTCATAGGCTTAGGCTAAGGCTAGGGCTCCCCTCGCCTATGGTCTGGGCACCCCTAGGCTTAGATTAAGGCACCCCTAGGCTTAGGCTACGGCACGCCTAGGCTTAGGTTAGGGCAGCCCTAGGCTTAGGCTAAGGCTAGGGCTCCCCTAGCCTAAGGCAAGGGCACCCCTATGCTCAGGCTAGGACAGACCTAGGCTTAGTCTAGGGCACCCCTAGGCTTAGGCTTGGCACCCCTAGGCTTAGGCTTGGGCACCCCTAGGCTTAGGCAAGGGCAGCCCTAAGCTTAGGCTAGGGCACCCCTAGGCTTAGGCTAGGGCACCCCTAGTCTTAGGCTTGGCACCCCTAGGCTTAGGCTTGGGCACCCCTAGGCTTAGGCTAGGGCAGCCCTAGGCTAAGGCTAGGGCACCCCTAGGCTTAGGCTAGGGCACCCCTAGGCTTAGTATAAGGCTAGGGCTCAGCTAGCCTAAGGCTAGGGCACCCCTAGGCTTAGGCTAGGACAGACCTAGGCTTTGTCTAGGGCACCCCTAGGCTTAGGCTTGGCACCCCTAGGCTTAGGCTTGCGCACCCCTAGGCTTAGGCAAGGGTAGCCCTAGGCTTAGGCTAGGGCACCCCTAGGCTTACGCTAGGGCACCCCTAGGCTTAGGCTTGGCACCGCTAGGCTTAGGCTTGGCACCCCTAGGCTTAGGCTTGCGCACCCCTAGGCTTAGGCAAGGGCAGCCCTAGGCTTAGACTAGGGCACCCCTAGGTTTAGGCTAGGGGTACCCTAGCCTAAGGCTAGGGCACCCCTAGGATTAGGCTAGGGCACCGCAAGGCTTAGGCTAGGGCACCCCTAGGCTTAGGCTAGGGCAGCCCTAGGTTTAGGCTAGGGCACCCCTAGGCTTAGACTAGGGCACCCCTAGGCTTAGGCTAGGGTAACCCTAGGCTTTGGCTAAAGCTAGGGCTCACCTAGCCTAAGGCTACGGCACCCCTAGGCTTAGACTAGGGCACCCCTAGGCTTAGACTATGGCATCCTTAGGCTTAGGCTAGGGCACCCCTAGGCTTAGGCTAAGGCTAGGGCTCGCCTAGCCTAAGGCTAGGGCACCCCTAGGCTTAGGATAGGACTGACCTAGGCTTAGGCTAGGGCACCCCTAGGCTTAGGCTTGGCACACCTAGGCTTAGGCTTGGGCACCCCTGGTCTTAGGCTAGGGCAGTCCTAGACTTAGGCTAGGGCACCCCTAGGCTTAGGCCTGGGCACCCCTAGGCTTAGTCTAGGGCACCCCTAAGCTTAGGCTAGGGCACCCCTAGGCTTAAGCTAGGGCACCCCTAGACTTAGGCTAGGGCACCCCTAGGCTTAGGCTTGGCACCCCAAGGCTTAGGCTAGGGCAGCCCTATGCTTAGGCTAGGGCAGCCCTAGGCTTAGGCTAGGGAAACCCTAGGCTTAGGCTAAAGCTAGGGCTCCCCTAGCCTAAGGCTACGGCACCCCTAAGCTTAGACTAGGGCACCCCTAGGCTTAGACAAGGGCACCCTTAGGCTTAGGCTAGGACAGACCTAGGCTTAGGCTAGGGCACCCATGGCTTAGGCTTGGCACCCCTAGGCTTAGGCCTGGGCACCACTAGGCTTAGGCTAGGGCACCCCTAAGCTTAGGCTAGGGCACCCCTAGGCTTAAGCTAGGGCACCCCTAGGCTTAGGCTAAGGCTAGGGCTCGCGTAGCCTAAGGCTAGGGTACCCCTAGGCTTAGGATAGGACAGAACTAGGCTTAGGCTAGGGCACCCCTAGGGTTAGGCTTGGCACCCCTAGGCTTAGGCTTGGGCACCCCTAGGCTTAGGCAAGGGCAGCCCTAGGCTTAGGCTAGGGCACCCCTAGGCTTAAGCTAGGGCACCCCTAGGCTTAGGCTAGGGCACCCCTAGGCTTAGGCTTGGCACCCCTAGGCTTAGGCTAGGGCAGCCCTATGCTTAGGCTAGGGCAGCCCTAGGCTTAGGCTAGGGCACCCCTAGGCTTAGACTAGGGCACCCCTAGGCTTAGGCTAGGGAAACCCTAGGCTTAGGCTAAAGCTAGGGCTCACCTAGCCTAAGGCTACGGCACCCCTAAGCTTAGACTAGGGCACCCCTAAGCTTAGACAAGGGCACCCTTAGGCTTAGGCTAGGGCACCCCTAAGCTTAGGCTAAGGCTAGGGTCGCCTAGCATAAGGCTAGGGCACCCCTAGCCTTAGGCTAGGACAGACCTAGGCTTAGGCTAGGGCACCCCTAGGCTTAGGCTTGGCACCCCTAGGCTTAGGTTTGGGCACCCCTAGGCTTAGGCTAGGGCAGCCCTAGACTTAGGCTAGGGCACCCCTAGGCTTAGGCCTGGGCACCACTAGGCTTAGGCTAGGGCACCCCTAAGCTTAGGCTAGGGCACCCCTAGGCTTCAGCTAGGGCACCCCTAGGCTTAGGCTAAGGCTAGGGCTCGCGTAGCCTAAGGCTAGTATACCCCTAGGCTTAGGATAGGACAGAACTAGGCTTAGGCTAGGGCACCCCTAGGGTTAGGCTTGGCACCCCTAGGCTTAGGCTTGGGCACCCCTAGGCTTAGGCAAGGGCAGCCCTAGGCTTAGGCTAGGGCACCCCTAGGCTTAGACTAGGGCACCCCTAGGCTTAGGCTAGGGCAACCCTAGGCTTAGGCTAAAGCTAGGGCTCACGTAGCCTAAGGCTATGGAACCCCTAGGCTTAGAGTAGGGCACCCCTAGGCTTAGACTAGGGCACCCTTAGGCTTAGGCTAGGGCACCCCTAGGCTTAGGCTAAGGCTAGTGCTCGACTAGGCTAAGTCTAGGGCACCCCTAGGCTTAGGCTAGGACAGACCTAGGCTAAGGCTAGTGCTCGCCTAGGCTAAGTCTAGGGCACCCCTAGGCTTAGGCTAGGGCAGACCAAGGCTTAGGCTAGGACACCCCTAGGCTTAGGCTAGGGCACCCCTAGGCTTAGGCTAGGGCACCCCTAGGCTTAGGCTAGGGCACCCCTAGGCTAAGGCTAGGGCACCCCTAGGCTTAGGCTAAGGCTAGGGCTCACCTAGCCTAAGGCAAGGGCTCACCTAGCCTAAGGCTAGGGCAACGCCTAGGCTTAGACTAGGGCACCCCTAGGCTTAGGCTAGGGAACCCCTAGGCTTAGGCTACGGCACCCCTAGGCTTAGGCGAGGGCACGCCTAGGCTTAGGCTAGGGCACCCCTAGGCTTAGCCTCTGGCACCAGTAGGCTTAGGCTAAGGCTAGGGCTCACCTAGCCTAAGGATAGGGCACCCCTAGGCTTAGTCCTGGGCACCCCTAGGCTTAGGCTAGAGAACCCCTAGCCTAAGGCTAGGGCACCCCTAGGCTTAGGCTAGGGCACCCCTAGGCTTAGGCTAGGGCACCCCTAGGCTTAGGCTTGGCACCCCTAGGCTTAGGCTTGGGCACCCGTATGCTAAGGCTTGGCACCCCTAGGCTTAGGCTTGGGCACCCTTAGGCTTAGGCTAAGGTTAGGGCTCGCCTATCCTAAGACAAGGGCACCCCTAGGCTTAGGCTAGGACAGACCTAGGCTTGGGCTAGGGCACCCGTATGCTAAGGCTTGGCACCCCTAGGCTTAGGCTTGGGCACCCCTAGGCTTAGGCTAGGGCACTCCTAGGCTTAGGCTAGGGCACACCTAGGCTTAAGCTAGGGCACCCCTAGGCTTAGGCTAGGGCACCCCTAGGCTTAGGCTAGGGCACCCCTAGGCTTAGGCTAGGGCAGTCATAGGCTTAGGCTAAGGCTAGGGCTCCCCTCGCCTATGGTCTGGGCACCCCTAGGCTTAGATTAAGGCACCCCTAGGCTTAGGCTACGGCACGCCTAGGCTTAGGTTAGGGCAGCCCTAGGCTTAGGCTAAGGCTAGGGCTCCCCTAGCCTAAGGCAAGGGCACCCCTATGATCAGGCTAGGACAGACCTAGGCTTAGTCTAGGCACCCCTAGGCTTAGGCTTGGCACCCCTAGGCTTAGGCTTGCGCACCCCTAGGCTTAGGCAAGGGCAGCCCTAAGCTTAGGCTAGGGCACCCCTAGGCTTAGGCTAGGGCACCCCTAGTCTTAGGCTTGGCACCCCTAGGCTTAGGCTTGGGCACCCCTAGGCTTAGGCTAGGGCAGCCCTAGGCTAAGGCTAGGGCACCCCTAGGCTTAGGCTAGGGCACCCCTAGGCTTAGTATAAGGCTAGGGCTCAGCTAGCCTAAGGCTAGGGCACCCCTAGGCTTAGGCTAGGACAGACCTAGGCTTTGTCTAGGGCACCCCTAGGCTTAGGCTTGGCACCCCTAGGCTTAGGCTTGCGCACCCCTAGGCTTAGGCAAGGGTAGCCCTAGGCTTAGGCTAGGGCACCCCTAGGCTTAGGCTAGGGCACCCCTAGGCTTAGGCTTGGCACCGCTAGGCTTAGGCTTGGCACCCCTAGGCTTAGGCTTGCGCACCCCTAGGCTTAGGCAAGGGCAGCCCTAGGCTTAGACTAGGGCACCCCTAGGCTTAGGCTAGGGCAGCCATAGGCTTAGGCTAAGGCTAGGGTTCCCCTAGCCTAAGGCCTGGGCACCCCTAAGCTTAGGGTAGGGCTCCCCTAGCCTAAGGCAAGGGCACCCCTATGCTTAGGCTAGGGCACCCCTAGCTTTAGGCTTGGGCACCCCTAGGCTTAGGCTAGGGCACTCCTAGGCTTAGGCTAGGGCACGTCTAGGCTTACGCTAAGGCTAGGGCTCACCTAGCCTAAGGCTAGGGCACCCCTAGGCTTAGGCTAGGGCACCCCTAGGCTTAGGCTACGGAACCCCTTGCCTAAGGCCAGGGCACCCCTAGGCTTAGGCTAGGGCAATCCTAGGCTAGAGTAAGGCTAGGGTTCCCCTAGCCTCAGGTTAGGGCACCCGTAGTCTCAGGCTAGGGTACCCCTAGGCTCAGGATAGGGCAGCCATAGTCTTAGGCTAGGGCACCCCTAGACTTAGGCTAGGGCACCCCTAGGCTTAGGCTAGGGCACCACTAGGCTTAGGCTAGGGCAACCCTAGGCTTAGGCTAAGGCTAGGGCTCCCCTAGCTTTAGGCTAGGACACCCCTAGGCTTAGGCTAGGGCACTCCTAGGCTTAGGCTAGGGCACCCCTAGGCTTAGGCTAGGGCACGCCTAGGCTTACGCTAAGGCTAGGGCTCTCCTAGCCTAAGGCTAGGGCACCCCTAGGCTTAGGCTAGGGCACCCCTAGGCGTAGGCTACGGAACCCCTTGCCTAAGGCCAGGGCACCCCTAGGCTTAGGCTAGGACAATCCTAGGCTAGAGTAAGGCTTGGGCTCCCCTAGCCTCAGATTAGGGCACCCGTAGGCTCAGGCTAGGGCACCCCTAGGCTCAGGATAAGGCAGCCGTAGGCTTAGGCTAGGGCACCCCTAGGTTTAGGCTAGGGCACCCCTAGGCTTAGGCTAGGGGACCCCTAGGCTTAGGCTAGGGCAGTCATAGGCTTAGGCTAAGGCTAGGGCTCCCCTAGCCTAAGGTCTGGGCACCCCTAGGCTTAGGTTAAGGCACCCCTAGGCTTAGGCTACGGTACCCCTAGGCTTATTCTAGGGCAGCCCTAGGCTTAGGCTAAGGCTAGGGCTCGCCTAGCCTAAGGGTAGGGCACCCCTAGGCTTAGGCTAGGGAACCCCTAGGCTTAGGCTTGTGCTGCCCTAGGCTTAGTCTATGGCACCCCTAGGCTTAGGCTAGGGCACCCATAGGCTTAGGCTAGGGCAACCCTTGGCTTAGGCTAGGGCAACCTTAGGCTTAGGCTAAGGCTAGGGCTCACCTAGCCAAAGGCAAGGGCACCCTTATGCTTAGGCTAGGACAGACCTAGGCTTAGTCTAGGGCACCCTAGGCTTAGCCTTGGCACCCCTAGGCTTAGGCTTGGGCACCCCTATGTTTAGGCAAGGGCAGCCCTAGGCTTAGGCTAGGGCACCCCTAGGCTTAGGCTAGGGCACCCCTAGGCTTAGGCTTGGCATCCCTAGGCTTAGGCTTGGGCACCCCTAGGCTTAGGCTAGGGCAGCCCTAGGCTAAGGCTAGGGCACCCCTAGGCTTAGTATAAGGCTAGGGCTCAGCTAGCCTAAGGCTAGGGCACCCCTAGGCTTAGGCTAGGACAGACCTAGACTTTGTCTAGGGCACCCCTAGGCTTAGGCTTGGCACCCGTAGGCTTAGGCTAGGGCACCCCTAGGCTTAGGCAAGGGTAGCCCTAGGCTTAGGCTAGGGCACCCCTAGGCTTAGGCTAGGGCACCCCTAGGCTTAGGCTTGGCACCCCTAGGCTTAGGCTTGGGCACCCCTAGGCTTAGGCTAGGGCACCCCTAGGCTTAGGCTAGGGCACCCCTAGGCTTAGTATAAGGCTAGGGCTCACCTAGCCTAAGACTACGGCACCCCTACGCTTAGACTAGGGCACACCTAGGCTTAGGCTAGGGAACCTCTAGCCTAAAGCTAGGGCACCCCTAGGATTAGGCTAGCGCACCCCTAGGCTTAGGCTAGGGCAGCCCTAGGCTTAGGCTAGGGCACCCCTAGGTTTAGGCTTGGGCACCCCTAGGCTTAGGCTAGGGCACCCCTAGGCTCAGGCTAGGGAACCCCTAGGCTTAGGCTAGGGCACCCCTAGGCTTAGGCTAAGGCTAGGGCTCCCCTAGCCTAAGGCTAGAGCACCCCTAGGCTTAGGCTAGGGCACCCCTAGGCTTTGGCCAGGGCACCCCTTGCCTTAGGTTAAGGCTAGGGTCCCCTAGCCTAAGGCTAGGGCACCGCTCGGCTTCGGCTAGGGCACCCCTAGGCTTAGGCTAGGGCACCCCTAGGCTTAGGCTAGGGCTCCCCTAGGCTTAGGCTAAGGCTAGGGATCTCCTAGCCTAAGGCTAAGGCACCCCTAAGCTTAGGCTAGGGCACCCCTAGACTTTGGCTAGGGAACCCCTAGACTTA
Source organism: Tenrec ecaudatus (assembly GCF_050624435.1). Lineage (NCBI taxonomy): Eukaryota > Metazoa > Chordata > Mammalia > Afrosoricida > Tenrecidae > Tenrec > Tenrec ecaudatus. The sequence goes on from NW_027457870.1 coordinate 103,184, forward strand.
GGCTAAAGCTAGGGCTCCCCTAGCCTAATGTTAGGGCACCCATAGGCTTAGGCTAGTGCACCCCTTGGCTTAGGCTAGGGCACTCCTAGGCTTAGGCCAGGGCACCCGTAGGCTTAGGCTAGGGCACCCCAAGGCTTAGGCTAGGGCACCCCTAGGCTTAGGCTAGGGCAGCCATAGGCTTAGGCTAAGGCTAGGGTTCCCCTAGCCTAAGGCCTGGGCACCCCTAAGCTTAGGGTAGGGCTCCCCTAGACTAAGGCAAGGGCACCCCTATGCTTAGGCTAGGGCACCCCTAGCTTTAGGCTTGGGCACCCCTAGGCTTAGGCTAGGGCACTCCTAGGCTTAGGCTAGGGCACGTCTAGGCTTACGCTAAGGCTAGGGCTCACCTAGCCTAAGGCTAGGGCACCCCTAGGCTTAGGCTAGGGCACCCCTAGGCTTAGGCTACGGAACCCCTTGCCTAAGGCCAGGGCACCCCTAGGCTTAGGCTAGGGCAATCCTAGGCTAGAGTAAGGCTAGGGTTCCCCTAGCCTCAGGTTAGGGCACCCGTAGTCTCAGGCTAGGGTACCCCTAGGCTCAGGATAGGGCAGCCATAGTCTTAGGCTAGGGCACCCCTAGACTTAGGCTAGGGCACCCCTAGGCTTAGGCTAGGGCACCACTAGGCTTAGGCTAGGGCAGTCATAGGCTTAGGCTAAGGCTAGGGCTCCCCTAGCCTAAGGTCTGGGCACCCCTAGGCTTAGGTTAAGGCACCCCTAGGCTTAGGCTACGCCACCCCTAGGCTTAAGCTAGGGCAACCCTAGGCTTAGGCTAAGGCTAGGGCTCGCCTAGCCTAAGGGTAGGGCCCCCCTAGGCTTAGGCTAGGGCACCCCTAGGCTTAGGCTTGTGCTGCCCTAGGCTTAGGGTAGGGCACCCCTAGGCTTAGGCTAGGGCACCCCTAGGCTTAGGCTAGGGGAACCCTTGGCTTAGGCTAGGGCAACCTTAGGCTTAGGCTAAGGCTAGGGCTCACCTAGCCAAAGGCAAGGGCACCGCTATGCTTAGGCTAGGACAGACCTAGACTTAGTCTAGGGCACCCTAGGCTTAGCCTTGGCACCCCTAGGCTTAGGCTTGGGCACCCCTAGGCTTAGGCAAGGGCAGCCCTAGGCTTAGGCTAGGGCACCCCTAGGCTTAGGCTAGGGCACCCCTAGGCTTAGGCTTGGCATCCCTAGGCTTAGGCTTGGGCACCCCTAGGCTTAGGCTAGGGCAGCGCTAGGCTAAGGCTAGGGCACCCCTAGGCTTAGGCTAGGGCACCCCTAGGCTTAGGCTAGGGCACCCCTAGGCTTAGTATAAGGCTAGGGCTCAGCTAGCCTAAGGCTAGGGCACCCCTAGGCTTAGGCTAGGACATACCTATGCTTTGTCTAGGGCACCCCTAGGCTTAGGCTTGGCACCCCTAGGCTTAGGCTTGGGCACCCCTAGGCTTAGGCAAGGGTAGCCCTAGGCTTAGGCTAGGGCACCCCTAGGCTTAGGCTAGGGCACCCCTAGGCTTAGGCTTGGCACCCCTAGGCTTAGGATAGGGAACCCCTAGCCTAAGGCTAGGGCACCCCTAGGCTTAGACTAGGGCAACCCTAGGCTTAGGCTAGGGCACCCCTAGGCGTAGGCTAGGGAACCCCTTGCTAAGGCCAGGGCACCCCTAGGCTTAGGCTAGGGCAATCCTAGGCTAGAGTAAGGCTAGGGCTCCCCTAACCTCAGGTTAGGGCACCCGTAGGCTCAGGCTAGGGCACCCCTAGGCTCAGGATAGGGCAGCCGTGGCTTAGGCTAGGGCACCCCTAGGCTTAGGCTAGGGCACCCCTAGGCTTAGGCTAGGGCACCCCTAGGCTTAGGCTAGGGCAGTCATAGGCTTAGGCTAAGGCTAGGGCTCCCCTCGCCTATGGTCTGGGCACCCCTAGGCTTAGATTAAGGCACCCCTAGGCTTAGGCTACGGCACGCCTAGGCTTAGGTTAGGGCAGCCCTAGGCTTAGGCTAAGGCTAGGGCTCCCCTAGCCTAAGGCAAGGGCACCCCTATGCTCAGGCTAGGACAGACCTAGGCTTAGTCTAGGGCACCCCTAGGCTTAGGCTTGGCACCCCTAGGCTTAGGCTTGGGCACCCCTAGGCTTAGGCAAGGGCAGCCCTAAGCTTAGGCTAGGGCACCCCTAGGCTTAGGCTAGGGCACCCCTAGTCTTAGGCTTGGCACCCCTAGGCTTAGGCTTGGGCACCCCTAGGCTTAGGCTAGGGCAGCCCTAGGCTAAGGCTAGGGCACCCCTAGGCTTAGGCTAGGGCACCCCTAGGCTTAGTATAAGGCTAGGGCTCAGCTAGCCTAAGGCTAGGGCACCCCTAGGCTTAGGCTAGGACAGACCTAGGCTTTGTCTAGGGCACCCCTAGGCTTAGGCTTGGCACCCCTAGGCTTAGGCTTGCGCACCCCTAGGCTTAGGCAAGGGTAGCCCTAGGCTTAGGCTAGGGCACCCCTAGGCTTACGCTAGGGCACCCCTAGGCTTAGGCTTGGCACCGCTAGGCTTAGGCTTGGCACCCCTAGGCTTAGGCTTGCGCACCCCTAGGCTTAGGCAAGGGCAGCCCTAGGCTTAGACTAGGGCACCCCTAGGTTTAGGCTAGGGGTACCCTAGCCTAAGGCTAGGGCACCCCTAGGATTAGGCTAGGGCACCGCAAGGCTTAGGCTAGGGCACCCCTAGGCTTAGGCTAGGGCAGCCCTAGGTTTAGGCTAGGGCACCCCTAGGCTTAGACTAGGGCACCCCTAGGCTTAGGCTAGGGTAACCCTAGGCTTTGGCTAAAGCTAGGGCTCACCTAGCCTAAGGCTACGGCACCCCTAGGCTTAGACTAGGGCACCCCTAGCCTTAGACTATGGCATCCTTAGGCTTAGGCTAGGGCACCCCTAGGCTTAGGCTAAGGCTAGGGCTCGCCTAGCCTAAGGCTAGGGCACCCCTAGGCTTAGGATAGGACTGACCTAGGCTTAGGCTAGGGCACCCCTAGGCTTAGGCTTGGCACACCTAGGCTTAGGCTTGGGCACCCCTGGTCTTAGGCTAGGGCAGTCCTAGACTTAGGCTAGGGCACCCCTAGGCTTAGGCCTGGGCACCCCTAGGCTTAGTCTAGGGCACCCCTAAGCTTAGGCTAGGGCACCCCTAGGCTTAAGCTAGGGCACCCCTAGACTTAGGCTAGGGCACCCCTAGGCTTAGGCTTGGCACCCCAAGGCTTAGGCTAGGGCAGCCCTATGCTTAGGCTAGGGCAGCCCTAGGCTTAGGCTAGGGAAACCCTAGGCTTAGGCTAAAGCTAGGGCTCCCCTAGCCTAAGGCTACGGCACCCCTAAGCTTAGACTAGGGCACCCCTAGGCTTAGACAAGGGCACCCTTAGGCTTAGGCTAGGACAGACCTAGGCTTAGGCTAGGGCACCCATGGCTTAGGCTTGGCACCCCTAGGCTTAGGCCTGGGCACCACTAGGCTTAGGCTAGGGCACCCCTAAGCTTAGGCTAGGGCACCCCTAGGCTTAAGCTAGGGCACCCCTAGGCTTAGGCTAAGGCTAGGGCTCGCGTAGCCTAAGGCTAGGGTACCCCTAGGCTTAGGATAGGACAGAACTAGGCTTAGGCTAGGGCACCCCTAGGGTTAGGCTTGGCACCCCTAGGCTTAGGCTTGGGCACCCCTAGGCTTAGGCAAGGGCAGCCCTAGGCTTAGGCTAGGGCACCCCTAGGCTTAAGCTAGGGCACCCCTAGGCTTAGGCTAGGGCACCCCTAGGCTTAGGCTTGGCACCCCTAGGCTTAGGCTAGGGCAGCCCTATGCTTAGGCTAGGGCAGCCCTAGGCTTAGGCTAGGGCACCCCTAGGCTTAGACTAGGGCACCCCTAGGCTTAGGCTAGGGAAACCCTAGGCTTAGGCTAAAGCTAGGGCTCACCTAGCCTAAGGCTACGGCACCCCTAAGCTTAGACTAGGGCACCCCTAAGCTTAGACAAGGGCACCCTTAGGCTTAGGCTAGGGCACCCCTAAGCTTAGGCTAAGGCTAGGGTCGCCTAGCATAAGGCTAGGGCACCCCTAGCCTTAGGCTAGGACAGACCTAGGCTTAGGCTAGGGCACCCCTAGGCTTAGGCTTGGCACCCCTAGGCTTAGGTTTGGGCACCCCTAGGCTTAGGCTAGGGCAGCCCTAGACTTAGGCTAGGGCACCCCTAGGCTTAGGCCTGGGCACCACTAGGCTTAGGCTAGGGCACCCCTAAGCTTAGGCTAGGGCACCCCTAGGCTTCAGCTAGGGCACCCCTAGGCTTAGGCTAAGGCTAGGGCTCGCGTAGCCTAAGGCTAGTATACCCCTAGGCTTAGGATAGGACAGAACTAGGCTTAGGCTAGGGCACCCCTAGGGTTAGGCTTGGCACCCCTAGGCTTAGGCTTGGGCACCCCTAGGCTTAGGCAAGGGCAGCCCTAGGCTTAGGCTAGGGCACCCCTAGGCTTAGACTAGGGCACCCCTAGGCTTAGGCTAGGGCAACCCTAGGCTTAGGCTAAAGCTAGGGCTCACGTAGCCTAAGGCTATGGAACCCCTAGGCTTAGAGTAGGGCACCCCTAGGCTTAGACTAGGGCACCCTTAGGCTTAGGCTAGGGCACCCCTAGGCTTAGGCTAAGGCTAGTGCTCGACTAGGCTAAGTCTAGGGCACCCCTAGGCTTAGGCTAGGACAGACCTAGGCTAAGGCTAGTGCTCGCCTAGGCTAAGTCTAGGGCACCCCTAGGCTTAGGCTAGGGCAGACCAAGGCTTAGGCTAGGACACCCCTAGGCTTAGGCTAGGGCACCCCTAGGCTTAGGCTAGGGCACCCCTAGGCTTAGGCTAGGGCACCCCTAGGCTTAGGCTAGGGCACCCCTAGGCTAAGGCTAGGGCACCCCTAGGCTTAGGCTAAGGCTAGGGCTCACCTAGCCTAAGGCAAGGGCTCACCTAGCCTAAGGCTAGGGCACGCCTAGGCTTAGACTAGGGCACCCCTAGGCTTAGGCTAGGGAACCCCTAGGCTTAGGCTACGGCACCCCTAGGCTTAGGCGAGGGCACGCCTAGGCTTAGGCTAGGGCACCCCTAGGCTTAGCCTCTGGCACCAGTAGGCTTAGGCTAAGGCTAGGGCTCACCTAGCCTAAGGATAGGGCACCCCTAGGCTTAGTCCTGGGCACCCCTAGGCTTAGGCTAGAGAACCCCTAGCCTAAGGCTAGGGCACCCCTAGGCTTAGGCTAGGGCACCCCTAGGCTTAGGCTAGGGCACCCCTAGGCTTAGGCTTGGCACCCCTAGGCTTAGGCTTGGGCACCCGTATGCTAAGGCTTGGCACCCCTAGGCTTAGGCTTGGGCACCCTTAGGCTTAGGCTAAGGTTAGGGCTCGCCTATCCTAAGACAAGGGCACCCCTAGGCTTAGGCTAGGACAGACCTAGGCTTGGGCTAGGGCACCCGTATGCTAAGGCTTGGCACCCCTAGGCTTAGGCTTGGGCACCCCTAGGCTTAGGCTAGGGCACTCCTAGGCTTAGGCTAGGGCACACCTAGGCTTAAGCTAGGGCACCCCTAGGCTTAGGCTAGGGCACCCCTAGGCTTAGGCTAGGGCACCCCTAGGCTTAGGCTAGGGCAGTCATAGGCTTAGGCTAAGGCTAGGGCTCCCCTCGCCTATGGTCTGGGCACCCCTAGGCTTAGATTAAGGCACCCCTAGGCTTAGGCTACGGCACGCCTAGGCTTAGGTTAGGGCAGCCCTAGGCTTAGGCTAAGGCTAGGGCTCCCCTAGCCTAAGGCAAGGGCACCCCTATGATCAGGCTAGGACAGACCTAGGCTTAGTCTAGGCACCCCTAGGCTTAGGCTTGGCACCCCTAGGCTTAGGCTTGCGCACCCCTAGGCTTAGGCAAGGGCAGCCCTAAGCTTAGGCTAGGGCACCCCTAGGCTTAGGCTAGGGCACCCCTAGTCTTAGGCTTGGCACCCCTAGGCTTAGGCTTGGGCACCCCTAGGCTTAGGCTAGGGCAGCCCTAGGCTAAGGCTAGGGCACCCCTAGGCTTAGGCTAGGGCACCCCTAGGCTTAGTATAAGGCTAGGGCTCAGCTAGCCTAAGGCTAGGGCACCCCTAGGCTTAGGCTAGGACAGACCTAGGCTTTGTCTAGGGCACCCCTAGGCTTAGGCTTGGCACCCCTAGGCTTAGGCTTGCGCACCCCTAGGCTTAGGCAAGGGTAGCCCTAGGCTTAGGCTAGGGCACCCCTAGGCTTAGGCTAGGGCACCCCTAGGCTTAGGCTTGGCACCGCTAGGCTTAGGCTTGGCACCCCTAGGCTTAGGCTTGCGCACCCCTAGGCTTAGGCAAGGGCAGCCCTAGGCTTAGACTAGGGCACCCCTAGGTTTAGGCTAGGGGTACCCTAGCCTAAGGCTAGGGCACCCCTAGGATTAGGCTAGGGCACCCCTAGGCTTAGGCTAGGGCACCCCTAGGCTTAGGCTAGGGCAGCCCTAGGCTTAGGCTAGGGCACCCCTAGGCTTAGACTAGGGCACCCCTAGGCTTAGGCTAGGGCAACCCTAGGCTTTGGCTAAAGCTAGGGCTCACCTAGCCTAAGGCTACGGCACCCCTAGGCTTAGACTAGGGCACCCCTAGGCTTAGACTATGGCACCTTTAGGCTTAGGCTAGGGCACCCCTAGGCTTAGGCTAAGGCTAGGGCTCGCCTAGCCTAAGGCTAGGGCACCCCTAGGCTTAGGCTAGCACTGACCTAGGCTTAGGCTAGGGCACCCCTAGGCTTAGGCTTGGCACACCTAGGCTTAGGCTTGGGCACCCCTGGTCTTAGGCTAGGGAGGTCCTAGACTTAGGCTAGGGCACCCCTAGGCTTAGGCCTGGGCACCCCTAGGCTTAGGCTAGGGCACCCCTAAGCTTAGGCTAGGGCACCCCTAGGCTTAAGCTAGGGCACCCCTAGACTTAGGCTAGGGCACCCCTAGGCTTAGGCTTGGCACCCCAAGGCTTAGGCTAGGGCAGCCCTATGCTTAGGCTAGGGCAGCCCTAGGCTTAGGCTAGGGCACCCTTAGGCTTAGACTAGGGCACCCCTAGGCTTAGGCTAGGGAAACCCTAGGCTTAGGCTAAAGCTAGGGCTCACCTAGCCTAAGGCTACGGCACCCCTAAGCTTAGACTAGGGCACCCCTAGGCTTAGACAAGGGCACCCTTAGGCTTAGGCTAGGGTACCCCTAAGCTTAGGCTAAGGCTAGGGCTCGCCTAGCATAAGGCTAGGGCACCCCTAGGCTTAGGCTAGGACAGACCTAGGCTTAGGCTAGGGCACCCCTAGGCTTAGGCTTGGCACCCCTAGGCTTAGGCTTGGGCACCCCTAGGCTTAGGCTAGGGCAGCCCTAGACTTAGGCTAGGGCACCCCTAGGCTTAGGCCTGGGCACCACTAGGCTTAGGCTAGGGCACCCCTAAGCTTAGGCTAGGGCACCCCTAGGCTTAAGCTAGGGCACCCCTAGGCTTAGGCTAAGGCTAGGGCTCGCGTAGCCTAAGGCTAGGGTACCCCTAGGCTTAGGATAGGACAGAACTAGGCTTAGGCTAGGGCACCCCTAGGGTTAGGCTTGGCACCCCTAGGCTTAGGCTTGGGCACCCCTAGTCTTAGGCAAGGGCAGCCCTAGACTTAGGCTAGGGCACCCCTAGGCTTAGGCTAGGGCACCCCTAGGCTTAGGCTTGGCACCCCTAGGCTTAGACTTGGGCACCCCTAGGTTTAGGCTAGGGCAGCCCTAGGCTTAGGCTAAGGCTAGGGCTCGCCTAGCCTAAGGCTAGGGCACCCCTAGGCTTAGGCTAGGACTGACCTAGGCTTAGGCTAGGGCACCCCTAGGCTTAGGCTTGGCACCCCTAGGCTTAGGCTTGGGCACCCCTGGTCTTAGGCTAGGGCAGCCCTAGACTTAGGCTAGGGCACCCCTAGGCTTAGGCCTGGGCACCCCTAGGCTTAGGCTAGAGCACCCCTAAGCTTAGGCTAGGGCACCCCTAGGCTTAAGCTAGGGCACCCCTAGGCTTAGGCTAGGGCACCCCTAGGCTTAGGCTTGGCACCCCTAGGCTTAGGCTAGGGCAGCCCTATGCTTAGGCTAGGGCAGCCCTAGGCTTAGGCTAGGGCACCCCTAGGCTTAGACTAGGGCACCCCTAGGCTTAGGCTAGGGAAACCCTAGGCTTAGGCTAAAGCTAGGGCTCACCTAGCCTAAGGCTACGGCACCCCTAAGCTTAGACTAGGGCACCCCTAGGCTTAGACAAGGGCACCCTTAGGCTTAGGCTAGAGCACCCCTAAGCTTAGGCTAAGGCTAGGGTCGCCTAGCATAAGGCTAGGGCACCCCTAGCCTTAGGCTAGGACAGACCTAGGCTTAGGCTAGGGCACCCCTAGGCTTAGGCTTGGCACCCCTAGGCTTAGGTTTGGGCACCCCTAGGCTTAGGCTAGGGCAGCCCTAGACTTAGGCTAGGGCACCCCTAGGCTTAGGCCTGGGCACCACTAGGCTTAGGCTAGGGCACCCCTAAGCTTAGGCTAGGGCACCCCTAGGCTTCAGCTAGGGCACCCCTAGGCTTAGGCTAAGGCTAGGGCTCGCGTAGCCTAAGGCTAGTATACCCCTAGGCTTAGGATAGGACAGAACTAGGCTTAGGCTAGGGCACCCCTAGGGTTAGGCTTGGCACCCCTAGGCTTAGGCTTGGGCACCCCTAGGCTTAGGCAAGGGCAGCCCTAGGCTTAGGCTAGGGCACCCCTAGGCTTAGACTAGGGCACCCCTAGGCTTAGGCTAGGGCAACCCTAGGCTTAGGCTAAAGCTAGGGCTCACGTAGCCTAAGGCTATGGAACCCCTAGGCTTAGACTAGGGCACCCCTAGGCTTAGACTAGGGCACCCTTAGGCTTAGGCTAGGGCACCCCTAGGCTTAGGCTAAGGCTAGTGCTCGCCTAGGCTAAGTCTAGGGCACCCCTAGGCTTAGGCTAGGACAGACCTAGGCTAAGGCTAGTGCTCGCCTAGGCTAAGTCTAGGGCACCCCTAGGCTTAGGCTAGGGCAGCCCAAGGCTTAGGCTAAGGCACCCCTAGGCTTAGGCTAGGGCACCCCTAGGCTTAGGCTAGGGCACCCCTAGGCTTAGGCTAGGGCACCCCTAGGCTTAGGGTAGGGCACCCCTAGGCTAAGACTAGGGCACCCCTAGGCTTAGGCTAAGGCTAGGGCTCACCTAGCCTAAGGCAAGGGCTCACCTAGCCTAAGGCTAGGGCACGCCTAGGCTTAGACTAGGGCACCCCTAGGCTTAGGCTAGGGAACCCCTAGGCTTAGGCTACGGCACCCCTAGGCTTAGGCGAGGGCACGCCTAGGCTTAGGCTAGGGCACCCCTAGGCTTAGACTCTGGCACCACTAGGCTTAGGCTAAGGCTAGGGCTCACCTAGCCTAAGGATAGGGCACCCCTAGGCTTAGTCCTGGGCACCCCTAGGCTTAGGCTAGAGAACCCCTAGCCTAAGGGTAGGGCACCCCTAGGCTTAGGCTAGGGCACCCCTAGGCTTAGGCTAGGGCACCCCTAGGCTTAGGCTAGGGCACCCCTAGGCTTAGGCTTGGCACCCCTAGGCTTAGGCTTGGGCACCCGTATGCTAAGGCTTGGCACCCCTAGGCTTAGGCTTGGGCACCCTTAGGCTTAGGCTAAGGTTAGGGCTCGCCTATCCTAAGACAAGGGCACCCCTAGGCTTAGGCTAGGACAGACCTAGGCTTGGGCTAGGGCACCCGTATGCTAAGGCTTGGCACCCCTAGGCTTAGGCTTGGGCACCCCTAGGCTTAGGCTAGGGCACCCCTAGGCTTAGGCTAGGGCACACCTAGGCTTAAGCTAGGGCACCCCTACGCTTAGGCTAGGGCACCCCTAGGATTAGGCTAAGGCTAGAGCTCGCCAACCTAAGGCTAGGGCACCCCTAGGCTTAGGCTAGGGCACCACTAGGCTTAGGCTTGGCACCCCTAGGCTTAGGCTTGGGCACCCCTAGGCTTCGGCTAGGGCAGCCCTAGACTTAGGCTAAGGCTAGGGCTCGCCTAGCCTAAGGCTAGGGCACCTCTAGGCTTAGGCTAGGGCACCCCTAGGCTTAGGCTAGGGCACCACTAGGCTTAGGCTAGGGCACCCCTAGGCTTAGGCTAGTGCACCCCTAGGCTTAGGCTAAGGCTAGGGCTCGCCTAGCCTAAGGCTTGGGCACCCCTAGGCTTAGGCTAGGACAGACCTAGGCTTAGGCTAGGGCACCCCTAGGCTTAGGCTTGGCACCCCTAGACTTAGGCTTGGGCACCCCTAGGCTTAGGCTAGGGAAGCCCTAGGCTTAGGCTAAGGCTAGGGCTCGCCTAGCCTAAGGCTAGGGAACACCTAGGCTTAGGCTAGAGCACCCCTAGGCTTAGGATAGGGTAGCCCTAGGCTTAGGCTAGGGCACACATAGCCTTAGACTAGTTCACCCCTAGGCTTAGGCTAGGGCACCCCTAGGCTTAGGCTAAGGCTAGTGATCCCCTAGCCTAAGGCTAGGGCAGCCCTAGGCGTAGGCAAGGGCACCCCTAGGCTTAGGCTAGGGCACCCCTAGGCTTAGGCTTGGCACAACTAGGCTTAGGCTTGGGCACCCCTAGGCTTAGGCTAGGGCAGCCCTAGGCTTAGCCTAAGGCTAGCGAACCCCTAGGCTTAGGCTAGCGCACCCCTAGGCTTAGGCTAGGGCAGCCCTAGGCTTAGGCTAGAGCACCCATAGGCTTAGGCTAGGGCACCCCTAGGCTTAGGATAGGGCACCCCTAGGCTTAGGCTAAGGCTAGGGCTCACCTAGCCTAAGGCTAGGGCACCCCTAGGCTTAGAATAGGGCACCCCTAGGCTTAGGCTAGAGAACCCCTAGCCTAAGGCTAGGGCACCCCTAGGCTTAGGCTAGGGCACCCCTAGGCTTAGGCTAGTGCACCCCTAGGCTTAGGCTAAGGCTAGGGCTGGCCTATCCTAAGGCTAAGGCACCCCTAATCTTAGGCTAGGACAGACCTAGGCTTAGGCTAGGGCACCCCTAGGCTAAGGCTTGGCACCCCTAGGCTTAGGCTTGGGCACCCCTAGGCTTAGGCTACGGCAGCACTAGGCTTAGGCTAAGGCTAGGGCTCGCCTAGCCTAAGGCTAGGGCACACCTAGGCTTAGACTAGGGTACCCCTAGGCTTAGGCTAGGGCACCCCTAGGCTTAGGCTAGGGCACCCCTAGACTTAGGCTAATGCTAGAGCTCGCCTAGCCTAAGGCTAGGGCACCCCTAGGCTTAGGCTAGGGCACCCCTAGGCTTAGGCTAGGGCACCCCTAGGCTTAGGGTTGACACCCCTAGGCTTAGGCTTGGGCACCACTAGGCTTAGGCTGGGGCACCCCCAAGGCTTACGCTAAGGCTAGGGCTTCCCTAGCCTAAGGCTAATGCAGCCCTAGGCTTAGGCTAGGGCACCCCTAGGCTTAGGCTAGGGCACCCCTAGTCTTAAGCTAGGGCTCCCCTAGGCTTAAGCTAGGGCACCCCTAGGCTTAGGCTAAGGCTAGGGCTCGCCTAGCCTAAGGCTAGGGCACCCCTAGGCTTAGGCTAGGACAGACCTAGGCTTAGGCTAGGGCACCCCTAGGCTTAGGCTTGGCACCCCTAGACTTAGGCTTGGGCACCCCTAGGCTTAGGTTAGGGCAGCCCAAGGCTTAGGCTAAGGCTAGGGCTCGCTTAGCGTAAGGCTAGCGCACACCTAGGCTTAGGCTAGAGCACCCCTAGGCTTAGGATAGGGTAGCCCTAGGCTTAGGCCAGGGCATCCATAGGCTTAGGCTAGGGCACCCCTAGGCTTAGGCTAGGGCACCCCTAGGCTTAGGCTAGGGTACCCCTAGCCTTATGTTTGGCACCCTTAGGCTTAGGCTTGGGCACCCCTAGGCTTAGGCTAGGGCAGCCCTAGGCTTAGGCTAAGGCTAGGGCTCGCCTAGCCTAAGGCTAGGGCACCCCTAGGCTTAGGCTAGGGCAGCCCTAGGCTTAGGCTAAGGCTAGGGCTCGCCTAGCCTAAGGCTAGGGCACCCCTAGGCTTAGGCTAGGGCAACCCTATGCTTAGGCTAGGGCAGCCCTAGGCTTAGGCTAGAGCACCCATAGACTTAGGCTAGGGCACCCCTAGGCTTAGGATAGGGCACCCCTAGGATTAGGCTAAGGCTTGGGCTCACCTAGTCTAAGGTTAGGGCACCCCTAGGCTTAGACTAGGGCACCCCTAGGCTTAGGATAGGGAACCCCTAGCCTAAGGCTAGGGCACCCCTAGGCTTAGGCTAGGGCACCCCTGGTCTTAGGCTAGGGAAGCCCTAGGCTTAGGCTAGGGCAACCCTAGGCTTAGGCTAAAGCTAGGGCTCACCTAGCCTAAGGCTACGGCACCCCTAGGCTTAGATTAGGGCACCCCTAGGCTTACACTAGGGCACCCCTAGGCTTAGACTTGGGCACCCCTAGGTTTAGGCTAGGGCAGCCCTAGGCTTAGGCTAAGGCTAGGGCTCGCCTAGCCTAAGGCTAGGGCACCCCTAGGCTTAGGCTAGGACTGACCTAGGCTTAGGCTAGGGCACCCCTAGGCTTAGGCTTGGCACCCCTAGGCTTAGGCTTGGGCACCCCTGGTCTTAGGCTAGGGCAGCCCTAGACTTAGGCTAGGGCACCCCTAGGCTTAGGCCTGGGCACCCCTAGGCTTAGGCTAGAGCACCCCTAAGCTTAGGCTAGGGCACCCCTAGGCTTAAGCTAGGGCACCCCTAGGCTTAGGCTAGGGCACCCCTAGGCTTAGGCTTGGCACCCCTAGGCTTAGGCTAGGGCAGCCCTATGCTTAGGCTAGGGCAGCCCTAGGCTTAGGCTAGGGCACCCCTAGGCTTAGACTAGGGCACCCCTAGGCTTAGGCTAGGGAAACCCTAGGCTTAGGCTAAAGCTAGGGCTCACCTAGCCTAAGGCTACGGCACCCCTAAGCTTAGACTAGGGCACCCCTAGGCTTAGACAAGGGCACCCTTAGGCTTAGGCTAGAGCACCCCTAAGCTTAGGCTAAGGCTAGGGTCGCCTAGCATAAGGCTAGGGCACCCCTAGCCTTAGGCTAGGACAGACCTAGGCTTAGGCTAGGGCACCCCTAGGCTTAGGCTTGGCACCCCTAGGCTTAGGTTTGGGCACCCCTAGGCTTAGGCTAGGGCAGCCCTAGACTTAGGCTAGGGCACCCCTAGGCTTAGGCCTGGGCACCACTAGGCTTAGGCTAGGGCACCCCTAAGCTTAGGCTAGGGCACCCCTAGGCTTCAGCTAGGGCACCCCTAGGCTTAGGCTAAGGCTAGGGCTCGCGTAGCCTAAGGCTATTATACCCCTAGGCTTAGGATAGGACAGAACTAGGCTTAGGCTAGGGCACCCCTAGGGTTAGGCTTGGCACCCCTAGGCTTAGGCTTGGGCACCCCTAGGCTTAGGCAAGGGCAGCCCTAGGCTTAGGCTAGGGCACCCCTAGGCTTAGACTAGGGCACCCCTAGGCTTAGGCTAGGGCAACCCTAGGCTTAGGCTAAAGCTAGGGCTCACGTAGCCTAAGGCTATGGAACCCCTAGGCTTAGACTAGGGCACCCCTAGGCTTAGACTAGGGCACCCTTAGGCTTAGGCTAGGGCACCCCTAGGCTTAGGCTAAGGCTAGTGCTCGCCTAGGCTAAGTCTAGGGCACCCCTAGGCTTAGGCTAGGACAGACCTAGGCTAAGGCTAGTGCTCGCCTAGGCTAAGTCTAGGGCACCCCTAGGCTTAGGCTAGGGCAGCCCAAGGCTTAGGCTAAGGCACCCCTAGGCTTAGGCTAGGGCACCCCTAGGCTTAGGCTAGGGCACCCCTAGGCTTAGGCTAGGGCACCCCTAGGCTTAGGGTAGGGCACCCCTAGGCTAAGACTAGGGCACCCCTAGGCTTAGGCTAAGGCTAGGGCTCACCTAGCCTAAGGCAAGGGCTCACCTAGCCTAAGGCTAGGGCACGCCTAGGCTTAGACTAGGGCACCCCTAGGCTTAGGCTAGGGAACCCCTAGGCTTAGGCTACGGCACCCCTAGGCTTAGGCGAGGGCACGCCTAGGCTTAGGCTAGGGCACCCCTAGGCTTAGACTCTGGCACCACTAGGCTTAGGCTAAGGCTAGGGCTCACCTAGCCTAAGGATAGGGCACCCCTAGGCTTAGTCCTGGGCACCCCTAGGCTTAGGCTAGAGAACCCCTAGCCTAAGGGTAGGGCACCCCTAGGCTTAGGCTAGGGCACCCCTAGGCTTAGGCTAGGGCACCCCTAGGCTTAGGCTAGGGCACCCCTAGGCTTAGGCTTGGCACCCCTAGGCTTAGGCTTGGGCACCCGTATGCTAAGGCTTGGCACCCCTAGGCTTAGGCTTGGGCACCCTTAGGCTTAGGCTAAGGTTAGGGCTCGCCTATCCTAAGACAAGGGCACCCCTAGGCTTAGGCTAGGACAGACCTAGGCTTGGGCTAGGGCACCCGTATGCTAAGGCTTGGCACCCCTAGGCTTAGGCTTGGGCACCCCTAGGCTTAGGCTAGGGCACCCCTAGGCTTAGGCTAGGGCACACCTAGGCTTAAGCTAGGGCACCCCTACGCTTAGGCTAGGGCACCCCTAGGATTAGGCTAAGGCTAGAGCTCGCCAACCTAAGGCTAGGGCACCCCTAGGCTTAGGCTAGGGCACCACTAGGCTTAGGCTTGGCACCCCTAGGCTTAGGCTTGGGCACCCCTAGGCTTCGGCTAGGGCAGCCCTAGACTTAGGCTAAGGCTAGGGCTCGCCTAGCCTAAGGCTAGGGCACCTCTAGGCTTAGGCTAGGGCACCCCTAGGCTTAGGCTAGGGCACCACTAGGCTTAGGCTAGGGCACCCCTAGGCTTAGGCTAGTGCACCCCTAGGCTTAGGCTAAGGCTAGGGCTCGCCTAGCCTAAGGCTTGGGCACCCCTAGGCTTAGGCTAGGACAGACCTAGGCTTAGGCTAGGGCACCCCTAGGCTTAGGCTTGGCACCCCTAGACTTAGGCTTGGGCACCCCTAGGCTTAGGCTAGGGAAGCCCTAGGCTTAGGCTAAGGCTAGGGCTCGCCTAGCCTAAGGCTAGGGAACACCTAGGCTTAGGCTAGAGCACCCCTAGGCTTAGGATAGGGTAGCCCTAGGCTTAGGCTAGGGCACACATAGCCTTAGACTAGTTCACCCCTAGGCTTAGGCTAGGGCACCCCTAGGCTTAGGCTAAGGCTAGTGATCCCCTAGCCTAAGGCTAGGGCAGCCCTAGGCGTAGGCAAGGGCACCCCTAGGCTTAGGCTAGGGCACCCCTAGGCTTAGGCTTGGCACAACTAGGCTTAGGCTTGGGCACCCCTAGGCTTAGGCTAGGGCAGCCCTAGGCTTAGCCTAAGGCTAGCGAACCCCTAGGCTTAGGCTAGCGCACCCCTAGGCTTAGGCTAGGGCAGCCCTAGGCTTAGGCTAGAGCACCCATAGGCTTAGGCTAGGGCACCCCTAGGCTTAGGATAGGGCACCCCTAGGCTTAGGCTAAGGCTAGGGCTCACCTAGCCTAAGGCTAGGGCACCCCTAGGCTTAGAATAGGGCACCCCTAGGCTTAGGCTAGAGAACCCCTAGCCTAAGGCTAGGGCACCCCTAGGCTTAGGCTAGGGCACCCCTAGGCTTAGGCTAGTGCACCCCTAGGCTTAGGCTAAGGCTAGGGCTGGCCTATCCTAAGGCTAAGGCACCCCTAATCTTAGGCTAGGACAGACCTAGGCTTAGGCTAGGGCACCCCTAGGCTAAGGCTTGGCACCCCTAGGCTTAGGCTTGGGCACCCCTAGGCTTAGGCTACGGCAGCACTAGGCTTAGGCTAAGGCTAGGGCTCGCCTAGCCTAAGGCTAGGGCACACCTAGGCTTAGACTAGGGTACCCCTAGGCTTAGGCTAGGGCACCCCTAGGCTTAGGCTAGGGCACCCCTAGACTTAGGCTAATGCTAGAGCTCGCCTAGCCTAAGGCTAGGGCACCCCTAGGCTTAGGCTAGGGCACCCCTAGGCTTAGGCTAGGGCACCCCTAGGCTTAGGGTTGACACCCCTAGGCTTAGGCTTGGGCACCACTAGGCTTAGGCTGGGGCACCCCCAAGGCTTACGCTAAGGCTAGGGCTTCCCTAGCCTAAGGCTAATGCAGCCCTAGGCTTAGGCTAGGGCACCCCTAGGCTTAGGCTAGGGCACCCCTAGTCTTAAGCTAGGGCTCCCCTAGGCTTAAGCTAGGGCACCCCTAGGCTTAGGCTAAGGCTAGGGCTCGCCTAGCCTAAGGCTAGGGCACCCCTAGGCTTAGGCTAGGACAGACCTAGGCTTAGGCTAGGGCACCCCTAGGCTTAGGCTTGGCACCCCTAGACTTAGGCTTGGGCACCCCTAGGCTTAGGTTAGGGCAGCCCAAGGCTTAGGCTAAGGCTAGGGCTCGCTTAGCGTAAGGCTAGCGCACACCTAGGCTTAGGCTAGAGCACCCCTAGGCTTAGGATAGGGTAGCCCTAGGCTTAGGCCAGGGCATCCATAGGCTTAGGCTAGGGCACCCCTAGGCTTAGGCTAGGGCACCCCTAGGCTTAGGCTAGGGTACCCCTAGCCTTATGTTTGGCACCCTTAGGCTTAGGCTTGGGCACCCCTAGGCTTAGGCTAGGGCAGCCCTAGGCTTAGGCTAAGGCTAGGGCTCGCCTAGCCTAAGGCTAGGGCACCCCTAGGCTTAGGCTAGGGCAGCCCTAGGCTTAGGCTAAGGCTAGGGCTCGCCTAGCCTAAGGCTAGGGCACCCCTAGGCTTAGGCTAGGGCAACCCTATGCTTAGGCTAGGGCAGCCCTAGGCTTAGGCTAGAGCACCCATAGACTTAGGCTAGGGCACCCCTAGGCTTAGGATAGGGCACCCCTAGGATTAGGCTAAGGCTTGGGCTCACCTAGTCTAAGGTTAGGGCACCCCTAGGCTTAGACTAGGGCACCCCTAGGCTTAGGATAGGGAACCCCTAGCCTAAGGCTAGGGCACCCCTAGGCTTAGGCTAGGGCACCCCTGGTCTTAGGCTAGGGAAGCCCTAGGCTTAGGCTAGGGCAACCCTAGGCTTAGGCTAAAGCTAGGGCTCACCTAGCCTAAGGCTACGGCACCCCTAGGCTTAGATTAGGGCACCCCTAGGCTTACACTAGGGCACCCCTAGGCTTAGACTAGGGCATCCCTAGGCTTAGGCTAAGGCTAGGACTCGCCTAGCCTAAGGCTAGGGCACCCCTAGGCTTAGGCTAGGACAGACCTAGTCTTAGGCTAGGTCACCCCTAGGCTTAGACTTGGTACCCATAGGCTTAGGCTTGGGCACCCATAGGCTTAGGCTAGGGCAGCCCTAGACTTAGGCTAGGGCACCCCTAGGCTTAGGCCTGGGCACCCCTAGGCTTAGGCTAGGGCACCCCTAAGCTTAGGCTAGGGAACCCCTAGGCTTAGGATAGGGCACCCCTAGGCTTAGGCTAAGGCTAGGGCTCACCTAGCCTAAGGCTAGGGTACCCCTAGGCTTAGGCTAGTACAGACTTAGGCTTAGGCTAGGGCACCCCTAGGCTTAGGCTTGGCACCCCTAGCCTTAGGCTTGGGCACCCCTAGTCTTAGGCAAGGGCAGCCCTAGGCTTAGGCTTGGCACTCCTAGACTTAGGCTTGGGCACCCCTAGGCTTAGGCTAGGGCAGCCCTAGGCTTAGGCTAAGGCTAGGGCTCGACTAGCCTAAGGCAAGGGCAACCCTAGGCTTAGGCTAGGGCACCCCTAGGCTTAGGCTACGGCAGCCCAAGGCTTAGGCTAGGGCACCCCTAGGCTTAGGCTAGGGCACCCCTAGGCTTAGGCTAGGGCACCCCTAAGGTTAGGCTAGGGCAGCCCAAGGCTTAGGCTAGGGCACCCCTAGGCTTAGGCTAGGGCAGCCCAAGGCTTAGGCTAGGGCACCCATAGGCTTAGGCTAGGGCACCCCTAGGCTTAGTCTAGGCACCCCTAGGCTTAGGCTTGGCACCCCTAGGCTTAGGCTTGGGCACCCTAGGCTTAGGCTAGGGCACCCCTAGGCTTACGCTAGGGCACCCCTAGGCTTAGGGTAGGGCACCCCTAGGCTTACGCTAAGGCTAGGGCTCACCTAGCCTAAGGCTAGGGCACCCCTAGGCTTAGACTGGGGCACCCCTAGGCTTAGGCTAGGGCACCACTAGGCTTAGGCTAGTGCACCCCTTGGCTTAGGCTAAGGCTAGGGCTCGCCTATCCTAAGGCAAGGGCACCCCTAGACTTAGGCTAGGACAGACCTAGGCTTGGGCTAGGGCACCCCTAAGCTAAGGCTTGGCACCCCTAGGCTTAGGCTTGGGCATCCCTAGGCTTAGGCTAGGGCACCCCTAGGCTTAGGCTAGGTCACCCCTAGGCTTAGGCTTGGCACCCCTAGGCTTAGGCTAGGGCAGCCCAAGGCTTAGGCTAACGCTAGGGCTCGCCTAGCCTAAGGCTAGGGCACCTCTAGGCTTAGGCTAGGGCACCCCTAGGCTTAGGCTAGGGCACCACTAGGCTTAGGCTAGGGCACCCCTAGGCTTAGGCTAGTGCACCCCTAGGCTTAGGCTAAGGCTAGGGCTCGCCTAGCCTAAGGCTAGGGCACCCCTAGGCTTAGGCTAGGACAGACCTAGGCTTAGGCTAGGGCACCCCTAGGCTTAGGCTAGGCACCCCTAGACTTAGGCTACGGAAGCCCTAGGCTTAGGCTAAGGCTAGGACTCGCCTAGCCTAAGGCTAGGGAACACCTAGGCTTAGGCTAGACCACCCCTAGGCTTAGGATAGGGTAGCCCTAGGCTTAGGCTAGGGCACACATAGCCTTAGGCTAGGTCACCCCTAGGCTTAGGCTAGGGCACCCCTAGGCTTAGGCTAAGGCTAGTGATCCCCTAGCCTAAGGCTAGGGCAGCCCTAGGCATAGGCAAGGGCACCCCTAGGCTTAGGCTAGGGCACCCCTAGGCTTAGGCTTGGCACACCTAGGCTTAGGTTTGGGCACCCCTAGGCTTAGGCTAGGGCAGCCCTAGGCTTAGCCTAAGGCTAGGGAACCCCTAGGCTTAGGCTAGCGCACCCCTAGGCTTAGGCTAGGGCAGCCCAAGGCTTAGGCTAGAGCACCCATAGGCTTAGGCTAGGGCACCCCTAGGCTTAGGATAGGGCACCCCTAGGCTTAGGCTAAGGCTAGGGCTCACCTAGCCTAAGGCTAGGGCACCCCTAGGCTTAGATTAGGGCACCCCTAGGCTTAGGCTAGAGAACCCCTAGCCTAAGGCTAGGGCACCCCTAGGCTTAGGCTAGGGCACCCCTAGGCTTAGGCTAGTGCACCCCTAGGCTTAGGCTAAAGCTAGGGCTGGCCTATCCTAAGGCTAAGGCACCCCTAATCTTAGGCTAGGACAGACCTAGGCTTAGGCTAGGGCACCCCTAGGCTAAGGCTTGGCACCCCTAGGCTTAGGCTTGGGCACCCCTAGGCTTAGGCTACGGCAGCACTAGGCTTAGGCTAAGGCTAGGGCTCGCCTAGCCTAAGGCTAGGGCACACCTAGGCTTTGACTAGGGTACCCCTAGGCTTAGGCTAGGGCACCCCTAGGCTTAGGCTAGGGCACCCCTAGGCTTAGGCTAATGCTAGAGCTCGCCTAGCCTAAGGCTAGGGCACCCCTAGGCTTAGGCTAGGGCACCCCTAGGCTTAGGCTTGGGCACCACTAGGCTTAGGCTGGGGCAGCCCTAGGCTTAGGCTAAGGCTAGGGCTTGCCTAGCCTAAGGCTAATACAGCCCTAGGCTTAGGCTAGGGCAACCTTAGGCTTAGGCTAGGGCACCCCTAATCTTAAGCTAGGCCACCCCTAGGCTTAGGCTAGGGCACCCCTAGGCTTAGGCTAAGGCTAGGGCTCACCTAGCCTAAGGCTAGGGCACCCCTAGGCTTAGGCTACGACAGACCTAGGCTTAGGCTAGGGCACCCCTAGACTTAGGCTTGGGCACCCCTAGGCTTAGTTAGGGCAGCCCAAGGCTTAGGCTAAGGCTAGGGCTCGCTTAGCCTAAGGCGAGCGCACACCTAGGCTTAGGCTAGAGCACCCCTAGGCTTAGGCTAGGGTAGCCCTAGGCTTAGGCCAGGGCATCCATAGGCTTAGGCTAGGGCACCCCTAGGCTTACTCTAAGGCTAGTGATCCCCTAGCCTAAGCCTAGGGCACCCCTAGGCTTAGGCTAGGGCACCCCTAGGCTTAGGCTAGGGTACCCCTAGCCTTAGGTTTGGCACCCTTAGGCTTAGGCTTGGGCACCCCTAGGCTTAGGCTAGGGCAGCCCTAGGCTTAGGCTAAGGCTAGGGCTCGCCTAGCCTAAGGCTAGGGCACCCCTAGGCTTAGGCTAGGGCAACCCTATGCTTAGGCTAGGGCAGCCCTAGGCTTAGGCTAGAGCACCCATAGACTTCGGCTAGGGCACCCTAGGCTTAGGATAGGGCACCCCTAGGATTAGGCTAAGGCTAGGGCTCACCTAGTCTAAGGCTAGGGCACCCCTAGGCTTAGACTAGGGCACCCCTAGGCTTAGGATAGGGAACCCCTAGCCTAAGGCTAGGGCACCCCTAGGCTTAGGCTAGGGCACCCCTGGTCTTAGGCTAGGGAAGCCTTGGCTTAGGCTAGGGCAACCCTAGGCTTAGGCTAAAGCTAGGGCTCACCTAGCCTAAGGCTACGGCACCCCTAGGCTTAGATTAGGACACCCCTAGGCTTACACTAGGGCACCCCTAGGCTTAGACTAGGGCATCCCTAGGCTTAGGCTAAGGCTAGGGCTCGCCTAGCCTAAGGCTAGGGCACCCCTAGGCTTAGGCTAGGACAGACCTAGTCTTAGGCTAGGGCACCCCTAGGCTTAGGCTTGGTACCCGTAGGCTTAGGCTTGGGCACCCATAGGCTTAGGCTAGGGCAGCCCTAGACTTAGGCTAGGGCACCCCTAGGCTTAGGCCTGGGCACCCCTAGGCTTAGGCTAGGGCACCCCTAAGCTTTGGCTAGGGAACCCCTAGGCTTAGGATAGGGCACCCCTAGGTTTAGGCTAAGGCTAGGGCTCACCTAGCCTAAGGCTAGGGTACCCCTAGGCTTAGGCTAGTACAGACTTAGGCTTAGGCTAGGGCACCCCTAGGCTTAGGCTTGGCACCCCTAGCCTTAGGCTTGGGCACCCCTAGTCTTAGGCAAGGGCAGCCCTAGGCTTAGGCTTGGCACTCCTAGACTTAGGCTTGGGCACCCCTAGGCTTAGGCTAGGGCAGCCCTAGGCTTAGGCTAAGGCTAGGGCTCGCCTAGTCTAAGGCAAGGGCAACCCTAGGCTTAGGCTAGGGCAGCCCAAGGCTTAGGCTAGGGCACCCCTAGGCTTAGGCTAGGGCACCCCTAGGCTTAGGCTAGGGCACCCCTAGGCTTAGGCTAGGGCAGCCCAAGGCTTAGGCTAGGGCAACCCTAGGCTTAGGCTAGGGCAGCCCAAGGCGTAGGCTAGGGCACCCCTAGGCTTAGGCTAGGGCACCCCTAGGCTTAGTCTAGGGCACCCCTAGGCTTAGGCTTGGCACCCCTAGGCTTAGGCTTGGGCACCCTAGGCTTAGGCTAGGGCACCCCTAGGCTTACGCTAGGGCAGCCCTAGGCTTAGGCTAAGGCTTGGGCTCGCCTAGCTTAAGGCAAGGGCACCCCTAGGCTTAGGCTAGGGCACCCCTAGGCTTAGGCTAGGGCAGCCCAAGGCTTAGGCTAGGGCACCCCTAGGCTAAGGCTTGGCACACCTAGGCTTAGGCTTGGGCATCCCTAGGCTTAGGCTAGGGCACCCCTAGGCTTAGGCTAGGGCACCCCTAGGCTTACTCTAAGGCTAGGGCTCACCTAGCCTAAGGCTAGGGCACCCCTAGGCTTAGACTAGGGCACCCCTAGGCTTAGGCTAGGGCACCCCTAGGCTTAGGCTAGGGCACCCCTAGGCTTAGGCTAGGGCACCCCTAGGCTTAGGCTAGTGCACCCCTTGGCTTAGGCTAAGGCTAGGGCTCGCCTATCCTAAGGCAAGGGCACCCCTAGGCTTAGGCTAGGACAGACCTAGGCTTGGGCTAGGGCACCCCTAGGCTAAGGCTTGGCACCCCTAGGCTTAGGCTTGGGCATCCCTAGGCTTAGGCTAGGGCACCCCTAGGCTTAGGCTAGGTCACCCCTAGGCTTAGGCTTGGCACCCCTAGGCTTAGGCTAGGGCAGCCCAAGGCTTAGGCTAAGGCTAGAGCTCGCCTAGCCTAAGGCTAGGGCACCCCTAGGCTTAGACTAGGGCACCCCTAGGCTTAGGCTAGGGCAACCCTAGGCTTAGGCTAAAGCTAGGGCTCACCTAGCCTAAGGCCACGGCACGCCTAGGCTTAGACTAGGGCACCCCTTGGCTTAGACTAGGGCACCCCTAGGTTTAGACTAGGTCACCCTTAGGCTTAGGCTAGGGCACCCCTAGGCTTAGGCTAAGGCTAGGGCTCGCCTAGCCTAAGTCTAGGGCACCCCTAGGCTTAGGCTCGGACCGACCTAAGCTTAGGCTAGGGCACCCCTAGGGTTAGGCTTGGCACCCCTAGGCTTAGGCTTGGGCACCCCTAGGCTTAGGCAAGGGTAGCCCTAGGCTTACGCTAGGGCACCCCTAGGCTTAGGCTTGGCACCCCGAGGCTTAGACTTGGGCACCCCTAGGCTTAGGCTAGGGCAGCCCTAGGCTTAGGCTAAGGCTAGAGCTCGCCTAGCCTAAGGCTACGGCACGCCTAGGCTTAGACTAGGGCACCCCTTGGCTTAGACTAGGGCACCCCTAGGTTTAGACTAGGTCACCCTTAGGCTTAGGCTA
This sequence comes from Tenrec ecaudatus, assembly GCF_050624435.1. Taxonomy (NCBI): domain Eukaryota; kingdom Metazoa; phylum Chordata; class Mammalia; order Afrosoricida; family Tenrecidae; genus Tenrec; species Tenrec ecaudatus. Next base: position 125,831 of record NW_027457870.1, read on the forward strand.
GGGTACCCCTAGGCTTAGGCTAGTAAAGACTTAGGCTTAGGCTAGGGCACCCCTAGGCTTAGGCTTGGCACCCCTAGCCTTAGGCTTGGGCACCCCTAGTCTTAGGCAAGGGCAGCCCTAGGCTTAGGCTTGGCACTCCTAGACTTAGGCTTGGGCACCCCTAGGCTTAGGCTAGGGCAGCCCTAGGCTTATGCTAAGGCTAGGGCTCGCCTAGCCTAAGGCAAGGGCAACCCTAGGCTTAGGCTAGGGCAGCCCAAGGCTTAGGCTAGGGCACCCCTAGGCTTAGGCTAGGGCACCCCTAGGCTTAGGCTAGGGCACCCCTAGGCTTAGGCTAGGGCAGCCCAAGGCTTAGGCTAGGGCACCCCTAGGCTTAGGCTAGGGCAGCCCAAGGCTTAGGCTAGGGCACCCCTAGGCTTAGGCTAGGGCACCCCTAGGCTTAGTCTAGGGCACCCCTAGGCTTAGGCTTGGCACCCCTAGGCTTAGGATTGGGCACCCTAGGCTTAGGCTAGGGCACCCCTAGGCTTACGCTAGGGCAGCCCTAGGCTTAGGCTAAGGCTTGGGCTCGCCTAGCTTAAGGCAAGGGCACCCCTAGGCTTAGGCTAGGGCACCCCTAGGCTTAGGCTAGGGCAGCCCAAGGCTTAGGCTAGGGCACCCCTAGGCTAAGGCTTGGCACCCCTAGGCTTAGGCTTGGGCATCCCTAGGCTTAGGCTAGGGCACCCCTAGGCTTAGGCTAGGGCACCCCTAGGCTTACGCTAAGGCTAGGGCTCACCTAGCCTAAGGCTAGGGCACCCCTAGGCTTAGACTAGGGCACCCCTAGGCTTAGGCTAGGGCACCCCTAGGCTTAGGCTAGGGCACCCCTAGGCTTAGGCTAGGGCACCCCTAGGCTTAGGCTAGTGCACCCCTTGGCTTAGGCTAAGGCTAGGGTTCGCCTATCCTAAGGCAAGGGCACCCCTAGGCTTAGGCTAGGACAGACCTAGGCTTGGGCTAGGGCACCCCTAGGCTAAGGCTTGGCACCCCTAGACTTAGGCTTGGGCATCCCTAGGCTTAGGCTAGGGCACCCCTAGGCTTAGGCTAGGTCACCCCTAGGCTTAGGCTTGGCACCCCTAGGCTTAGGCTAGGGCAGCCCAAGGCTTAGGCTAAGGCTAGAGCTCGCCTAGCCTAAGGCTAGGGCACCCCTAGGCTTAGACTAGGGCACCCCTAGGCTTAGGCTAGGGCAACCCTAGGCTTAGGCTAAAGCTAGGGCTCACCTAGCCTAAGGCTACGGCACGCCTAGGCTTAGACTAGGGCACCCCTTGGCTTAGACTAGGGCACCCCTAGGTTTAGACTAGGTCACCCTTAGGCTTAGGCTAGGGCACCCCTAGGCTTAGGCTAAGGCTAGGGCTCGCCTAGCCTAAGTCTAGGGCACCCCTATGCTTAGGCTCGGACAGACCTAAGCTTAGGCTAGGGCACCCCTAGGGTTAGGCTTGGCACCCCTAGGCTTAGGCTTGGGCACCCCTAGGCTTAGGCAAGGGTAGCCCTAGGCTTAGGCTAGGGCACCCCTAGGCTTAGGCTTGGCACCCCGAGGCTTAGACTTGGGCACCCCTAGGCTTAGGCTAGGGCAGCCCTAGGCTTAGGCTAAGGCTAGGGCTCACCTAGCCTAAGGCTAGGGCAGCCCTAGGCTTAGGCTAGGGCACCCCTAGGCTTAGGCTAGTGTATCCCAAGGCTTAGGCTAGGGCACCCCTAGGCTAAGGAGAGGGCACGCCTAGGCTTAGGCTAGGACACCCCTAGGCTTAGGCTATGGCACCCCAAGGCTTAGGCTAAGGCACCCCTAGGCTTACGCTAAGGTTAGGGCTCCTCTAGCCTAAGGCTAGGGCACCTCTAGACTTAGGCTAGGGCACCCCTAGGCTTAGGCTAGGGCACCCCTAGGCTTAGGCTAAGGCTAGGGATCACCTAGCCTAAGGCTAGGGCACCCCTAGGCTTAGACTAGGGCACCCCTAGGATTAGGCTAGGGAACCCCTAGCCTAAGGCTAGGGCACCCCTAGGATTAGGCTAGGGCACCCCTAGGATTAGGCTAGGGCACCACTAGGCTTAGGCTAGGGCAGCCCTAGGCTTCGGCTAGGGCACCCCTAGGCTTAGACTAGGGCACCCCTAGGCTTAGGCTAGGGCAACCCTAGGCTTAGGCTAAAGCTAGGGCTCACCTAGCCTAATGCTACGGCACCCCTAGGCTTAGACTAGGACACCCCTAGACTTACACTAGGGCACCCTTAGGCTCAGGCTAGGGCACCCCTAAGCTTAGGCTAAGGCTAGGGCTCGCCTAGCCTAAGGCTAGGGCACCCCTAGGCATAGGCTAGGACAGACCAAGGCTTAGGCTAGGGCACCCCTAGGCTTATTCTTGGCACCCCTAGGCTTAGGCTTGGGCACCCCTAGGCTTAGGCTAGGGCACCCCTAGGCTTAGGCTTGGCACCCCTAGGCTTGGGCTAGGGCAGCCCTAGGCTTAGGCTAGGGCAGCCCTAGGCTTAGGTTAGGGCACCCCTAGGCTTAGACTAGGGCACCCCTAGGCTTAGGCTAGGGCAACCCTAGGCTTAGACTAAAGGTAGGGCTCACGTAGCCTAAGGCTACGGCACCCCTAGGCTTAGACTAGGGCACCCCTAGGCTTAGAAGAGGCACCCTTAGGCTTAGGCTAGGGCACCCCTAGGCTTAGGCTAAGGCTAGGGCTCGCCTAGCCTAAGTATAGGGCACCCCTAGGCTTAGGCTAGGACAGACCTAGGCTTAGGCTAGGGCACCCCTAGGTTTAGGCTTGGCACCCCTAGGCTTAGGCTTGGGCACCCCTAGGCTTAGGCAAGGGCAGCCCTATGCTTAGACTAGGGCACCCCTAGGCTTAGGCTAGGGCACCACTAGGCTTAGGCTAGGGCACCCCTAGGCTTAGGCTAGGGCACCACTAGGCTTAGGCTAGGGCACCCCTAGGCTTAGGCTAGTGAACCCCTTGGCTTAGGCTAAGGCTAGGGCTCGCCTATCCTAAGGCAAGGGCCCCCCTAGGCTTAGGCTAGGACAGACCTAGGCTTGGGCTAGGGAACCCCTAGGCTTAGGGTAGGTCACCCCTAGGCTTAGGCTTGGCACCCCTAGGCTTAGGCTAGGGCAGTCCAAGGCTTAGGCTAAGGCTAGAGCTCGCCTAGCCTAAGGCTAGGGCACCCATAGGCTTAGACTAGGGCACCCCTAGGCTTAGGCTAGGGCAACCCTAGGCTTAGACTAGGGCATCCCTAGGCTTAGGCTAAGGCTAGGGCTCGCCTAGCCTAAGGCTAGGGCACCCCTAGGCTTAGGCTAGGACAGACCTAGTCTTAGGCTAGGGCACCCCTAGGCTTAGGCTTGGTACCCGTAGGCTTAGGCTTGGGCACCCATAGGCTTAGGCTAGGGCAGCCCTAGACTTAGGCTAGGGCACCCCTAGGCTTAGGCCTGGGCACCCCTAGGCTTAGGCTAGGGCACCCCTAAGCTTAGGCTAGGGAACCCCTAGGCTTAGGATAGGGCACCCCTAGGTTTAGGCTAAGGCTAGGGCTCACCTAGCCTAAGGCTAGGGTACCCCTATGCTTAGGCTAGTAAAGACTTCGGCTTAGGCTAGGGCACCCCTAGGCTTAGGCTTGGCACCCCTAGCCTTAGGCTTGGGCACCCCTAGTCTTAGGCAAGGGCAGCCCTAGGCTTAGGCTTGGCACTCCTAAACTTAGGCTTGGGCACCCCTAGGCTTAGGCTAGGGCAGCCCTAGGCTTATGCTAAGGCTAGGGCTCGCCTAGCCTAAGGCAAGGGCAACCCTAGGCTTAGACTAGGGCAGCCCAAGGCTTAGGCTAGGGCACCCCTAGGCTTAGGCTAGGGCACCCCTAGGCTTAGGCTAGGGCACCCCTAGGCTTAGGCTAGGGCAGCCCAAGGCTTAGGCTAGGGCACCCCTAGGCTTAGGCTAGGGCAGCCCAAGGCTTAGGCTAGGGCACCCCTAGACTTAGGCTAGGGCACCCCTAGGCTTAGTCTAGGGCACCCCTAGGCTTAGGCTTCGCACCCCTAGGCTTAGGCTTGGGCACCCTAGGCTTAGGCTAGGGCACCCCTAGGCTTACGCTAGGGCAGCCCTAGGCTTAGGCTAAGGCTTGGGCTCGCCTAGCTTAAGGCAAGGGCACCCCTAGGCTTAGGCTAGGGCACCCCTAGGCTTAGGCTAGGGCAGCCCAAGGCTTAGGCTAGGGCACCCCTAGGCTAAGGCTTGGCACCCCTAGGCTTAGGCTTGGGCATCCCTAGGCTTAGGCTAGGGCACTCCTAGGCTTAGGCTAGGGCACCCCTAGGCTTACGCTAAGGCTAGGGCTCACCTAGCCTAAGGCTAGGGCACCCCTAGGCTTAGACTAGGGCACCCCTAGGCTTAGGCTAGGGCACCCCTAGGCTTAGTCTAGGGCACCCCTAGGCTTAGGCTAGGGCACCCCTAGGCTTAGGCTAGTGCACCCCTTGGCTTAGGCTAAGGCTAGGGCTCCCCTATCCTAAGGCAAGGGCACCCCTAGGCTTAGGCTAGGACAGACCTAGGCTTGGGCTAGGGCACCCCTAGGCTAAGGCTTGGCACCCCTAGGCTTAGGCTTGGGCATCCCTAGGCTTAGGCTAGGGCACCCCTAGGCTTAGGCTAGGTCACCCCTAGGCTTAGGCTTGGCACCCCTAGGCTTAGGCTAGGGCAGCCCAAGGCTTAGGCTAAGGCTAGAGCTCGCCTAGCCTAAGGCTAGAGCACCCCTAGGCTTAGACTAGGGCACCCCTAGGCTTAGGCTAGGGCAACCCTAGGCTTAGGCTAAAGCTAGGGCTCACCTAGCCTAAGGCTACGGCACGCCTAGGCTTAGACTAGGGCACCCCTTGGCTTAGACTAGGGCACCCCTAGGTTTAGACTAGGTCACCCTTAGGCTTAGGCTAGGGCACCCCTAGGCTTAGGCTAAGGCTAGGGCTCGCCTAACCTAAGTCTAGGGCACCCCTAGGCTTAGGCTCGGACAGACCTAAGCTTAGGCTAGGGCACCCCTAGGGTTAGGCTTGGCACCCCTAGGCTTAGGCTTGGGCACCCCTAGGCTTAGGCAAGGGTAGCCCTAGGCTTAGGCTAGGGCACCCCTAGGCTTAGGCTTGGCACCCCGAGGCTTAGACTTGGGCACCCCTAGGCTTAGGCTAGGGCAGCCCTAGGCTTAGGCTAAGGCTAGGGCTCACCTAGCCTAAGGCTAGGGCAGCCCTAGGCTTAGGCTAGGGCACCCCTAGGCTTAGGCTAGGGTAGCCCAAGGCTTAGGCTAGGGCACCCCTAGGCTAAGGAGAGGGCACGCCTAGGCTTAGGCTAGGACACCCTAGGCTTAGGCTATGGCACCCCAAGGCTTAGGCTAAGGCACCCCTAGGCTTACGCTAAGGTTAGGGCTCCTCTAGCCTAAGGCTAGGGCACCTCTAGGCTTAGGCTAGGGCACCCCTAGGCTTAGGCTAGGGCACCCCTAGGCTTAGGCTAAGGCTAGGGCTCACCTAGCCTAAGGCTAGGGCACCCTTAGGCTTAGACTAGGGCACCCCTAGGATTAGGCTAGGGAACCCCTAGCCTAAGGCTAGGGCACCCCTAGGATTAGGCTAGGGCACCCCTAGGATTAGGCTAGGGCACCCCTAGGCTTAGGCTAGGGCAGCCCTAGGCTTCGGCTAGGGCACCCCTAGGCTTAGACTAGGGCACCCCTAGGCTTAGGCTAGGGCAACCCTGGGCTTAGGCTAAAGCTAGGGCTCACCTAGCCTAATGCTACGGCACCCCTAGGCTTAGACTAGGACACCCCTAGACTTAGACTAGGGCACCCTTAGGCTTAGGCTAGGGCAACCCTAAGCTTAGGCTAAGGCTAGGGCTCGCCTAGCCTAAGGCTAGGGCACCCCTAGGCTTAGGCTAGGACAGACCTAGGCTTAGGCTAGGGCACCCCTAGGCTTATTCTTGGCACCCCTAGGCTTAGGCTTGGGCACCCCTAGGCTTAGGCTAGGGCACCCCTAGGCTTAGGCTTGGCACCCCTAGGCTTGGGCTAGGGCAGCCCTAGGCTTAGGCTAGGGCAGCCCTAGGCTTAGGCTAGGGCACCCCTAGGCTTAGACTAGGGCAGCCCTAGGCTTAGGCTAGGGCAACCCTAGGCTTAGGCTAAAGCTAGGGCTCACGTAGCCTAAGGCTACGGCACCCCTAGGCTTAGACTAGGGCACCCCTAGGCTTGGACTAGGGCACCCTTGGGCTTAGGCTAGGGCACCCCTAGGCTTAGGCTAAGGCTAGGGCTCGCCTAGCCTAAGTATAGGGCACCCCTAGGCTTAGGCTAGCACAGACCTAGGCTTAGGCTAGGGCACCCCTAGGTTTAGGCTTGGCACCCCTAGGCTTAGGCTTGGGCACCCCTAGGCTTAGGCAAGGGCAGCCCTATGCTTAGACTAGGGCACCCCTAGGCTTAGGCTAGGGCACCACTAGGCTTAGGCTAGGGCACCCCTAGGCTTAGGCTAGGGCACCACTAGGCTTAGGCTAGGGCACCCCTAGGCTTAAGCTAGTGCACCCCTTGGCTTAGGCTAAGGCTAGGGCTCGCCTATCCTAAGGCAAGGGCACCCCTAGGCTTAGGCTAGGACAGACCTAGGCTTGGGCTAGGGAACCCCTAGGCTTAGGGTAGGTCACCCCTAGGTTTAGGCTTGGCACCCCTAGGCTTAGGCTAGGGCAGTCCAAGGCTTAGGCTAAGGCTAGAGCTCGCCTAGCCTAAGGCTAGGGCACCCATAGGCTTAGACTAGGGCACCCCTAGGCTTAGGCTAGGGCAACCCTAGGCTTAGGCTAAAGCTAGGGCTCACCTAGCCTAAGGCTACGGCACCCCTAGGCTTAGACTAGGGCACCCCTAGGCTTAGACTAGGGCACCTCTAGTCTTAGACTAGGGCACCCCTAGGCTTAGACTAGGGCACCCTTAGGCTTAGGATAGGGCACCCCTAGGCTTAGGCTAAGGCTAGGGCTCGCCTAGCCTAAGTCTAGGGCACCCCTAGGCTTAGGCTCGGACAGACCTAAGCTTAGGCTAGGGCACCCCTACGGTTAGGCTTGGCACCCCTAGGCTTAGGCTTTGGCACCCCTAGGCTTAGGCAAGGGCAGCCCTAGGCTTAGGCTAGGACACCCCTAGGCTTAGGCTTGGCACCCCTAGGCTTAGACTTGGGCACCCACGGCTTAGGCTAGGGCAGCCCTAGGCTTAGGCTAGGGCACCCCTAGGCTTAGGCTAGGGTAGCCCAAGGCTTAGGCTAGGGCACCCCTAGGCTTAGGCTAGGGCACCACTAGGCTTAGGCTAGGGCACCCCTAGGCTAAGGATAGGGCACGCCTAAGCTTAGGCTAGGACACCCCTAGGCTTAGGCTATGGCACCCCAAGGCTTAGGCTAAGGCACCCCTAGGCTTATGCTAAGGTTAGGGCTCCTCTAGCCTAAGGCTAGGGAACCTCTTGGATTAGGCTAGGGCACCCCTAGGCTTAGGCTAGGGCACCCCTAGCCTTAGGCTAGGGCACCCCTAGGCTTAGGCTAAGGCTAGGGCTCACCTAGCCTAAGGCTAGGGCACCCCTAGGCTTAGACTAGGGCACCCCTAGGATTAGGCTAGGGAACCCCTAGCCTAAGGCTAGGGCACCCCTAGGATTAGGCTAGGGCACCCCTAGGATTAGGCTAGGCCACCCCTAGGCTTAAGCTAGGGCAGCCTTAGACTTAGGCTAGGGCACCCCAAGGCTTAGACTAGGGCACCCCTAGGCTTAGGCTAGGGCAACCCTAGGCTTAGGCTAAAGCTAGGGCTCACCTAGCCTAATGCTACGGCACCCCTAGGCTTTGACTAGGGCACCCTTAGGCTTAGGCTAGGGCACCACTAGGCTTAGGCTAAGGCTAGGGCTCGCCTAGCCTTAGGCTAGGGCACCCCTAGGCTTAGGCTTGGCACCCCTAGGCTTAGGCTTGGGCACCCCTAGGCTTAGGCTAGGGCAGCCCTAGACTTAGGCTAGGGCACCCCTAGGCTAAGGCTAGAGCACCCCTAGGCTTAGGCTTGGCACCCCTAGGCTTAGGCTAGGGCAGCCCTAGGCTTAGGCTAGGGCAGCCCTTGGCTTAGGCTAGGGCACCCCTAGGCTTAGACTAGGGCACCCCTAGGCTTAGGCTAGGGCAACCCTAGGCTTAGGCTAAAGCTAGGGCTCACGTAGCCTAAGGCTACGGCACCCCTAGGCTTAGACTAGGGCACCCCTAGACTTAGACTAGGGCACCCTTAGGCTTAGGCTAGGGCACCCCTAGGCTTAGGCTAAGGCTAGGGCTCACCTAGCCTAATTATAGGGCACCCCTAGGCTTAGGCTAGGACAGACATAGGCTTAGGCTAGGGCACCCCTAGGTTTAGGCTTGGCACCCCTAGGCTTAGGCTTGGGCACCCCTAGGCTTAGGCAAAGGCAGCCCTAGGCTTAGGCTAGGGCACCCCTAGGCTTAGGCTAGGGCACCCATAGGCTAAGGCTTGGCACCCCTAGGCTTAGTCTTGGGCACCCCTAGGCTTAGGCTAGGGCAGCCCTAGGCTTAGGCTAAGGCTAGGGCTCGCCTAGCCTAAGGCTAGGGCAGCCCTAGGCTTAGGCTAGGGCACCCATAAGCTGAGGCTAGGGCAGCCCAAGGCTTAGGCTAGGGCACCCCTAGGCTTAGGCTATGGCACCCCTTGGCTTAGGCTAGGGCACCCCTAGGCTTAGGCTAGGGCACCCCTAGGCTTAGGCTAGGGCACCCCTAGGCTAAGGATAGGGCACCCCTAGGCTTAGCCTAAGGCTAGGGCACGCCTAGGCTTAGACTAGGGCACCCCTAGGCTTAGGCTAGGGAACCCCTAGGCTTAGGCTAGGGCACCCCTAGGCTTAGGCTAGGACACGCCTAGGCTTAGGCTAGGGCACCCCTAAGCTTAGCCTCTGGCACGCCTAGGCTTAGGCTAAGGCTAGGGCTCACCTAGCCTAAGGATAGGGCACCCCTAGGCTTAGTCCTGGGCACCCCGAGGCTTAGGCTAGAGAACCCCTAGCCTAAGGCTAGGGCACCCCTAGGCTTAGGCTAGGGCACCCCTAGGCTTAGGCTAGTGCACCCCTAGGCTTAGGCTAAGGTTAGGGCTCGCCTGTCCTAAGGCAAGGGCACCCCTAGGCTTAGGCTAGGACAGACCTAGGCTTGGGCTAGGGCACCCGTATGCTAAGGCTTGGCACCCCTAGGCTTAGGCTTGGGAACCCCTAGGCTTAGGCTAGGGCAGCACTCGGCTTACGCTAAGGCTAGGGCTCGCCTAGCCTAAGGCTAGGGCACCCCTAGGCTTAGGCTAGGGCACCCCTAGGATTAGGCTAAGGCTAGAGCTCGCCAACCTAAGGCTAGGGCACCCCTAGGCTTAGGCTAGGGCACCCCTAAGCTTAGGCTAGGGCACCCCTAGGCTTAGGCTTGGCACCCCTAGGCTTAGGCTTGGGCACCCCTAGGCTTCGGCTAGGGCAGCCCTAGGCTTAGGCTAAGGCTAGGGCTCGCCTAGCCTAAGGCTAGGGCACCTCTAAGCTTAGGCTAGGGCACCCCTAGGCTTAGGCTAGGGCACCCCTAGGCTTAGGCTAGGGCACCCCTAGGCTTAGGCTAGGGCACCCCTAGGCTTAGGCTAGTGCACCCCTAGGCTTAGGCTAAGGCTAGGGCTCGCCTAGCCTAAGGCTAGGGCACCCCTAGGCTTAGGCTAGGACAGACCTAGGCTTAGGCTAGGGCACCCTAGGCTTAGGCTTGGCACCCCTAGACTTAGGCTTGGGCACCCCTAGTCTTAGGCTAGGGAAGCCCTAGGCTTAGGCTAAGGCTAGGGCTCGCCTAGCCTAAGGCTAGGGCACACCTAGGCTTAGGCTAGAGCACCCCTAGGCTTAGGATAGGGTAGCCCTAGGCTTAGGCTAGGGCACACATAGCCTTAGGCTAGGGCACCCCTAGGCTTAGGCTAGTGCACCCCTAGGCTTAGGCTAAGGCTAGTGATCCCCTAGCCTAAGGCTAGGGCAGCCCTAGGCGTAGGCAAGGGCACCCCTAGGCTTAGGCTAGGGCACCCCTAGGCTTAGGCTTGGCACACCTATGCTTAGGCTTGGGCACCCCTAGGCTTAGGCTAGGGCAGCCCTAGGCTTAGCCTAAGGCTAGGGAACCCCTAGGCTTAGGCTAGCGCACCCCTAGGCTTAGGCTAGGGCAGCCCTAGGCTTAGGCTAGAGCATCCATAGGCTTAGGCTAGGGCACCCCTAGGCTTAGGATAGGGCACCCCTAGGCTTAGGCTAAGGCTAGGGCTCACCTAGCCTAAGGCTAGGGCACCCCTAGTCTTAGATTAGGGCACCCCTAGGCTTAGGCTAGAGAACCCCTAGGCTTAGGCTAGTACACCCCTAGGCTTAGGCTAAGGCTAGGGCTCGCCTATCCTAAGGCTAAGGCACCACTAGTCTTAGGCTAGGACAGACCTAGGCTTAGGCTAGGGCACCCCTAGGCTAAGGCTTGGCACCCCTAGGCTTAGGCTTGGGCACCCCTAGGCTTAGGCTAGGGCAGCACTAGGCTTAGGCTAAGGCTAGGGCTCGCCTAGCCTAAGGCTAGGGCACACCTAGGCTTAGACTAGGGTACCCCTAGGCTTAGGCTAGGGCACCCCTAGGCTTAGGCTAGGGTACCCCTAGGCTTAGGCTAAGGCTAGAGCTCGCCTAGCCTAAGGCTAGGGCACCCCTAGGCTTAGGCTAGGGCACCCCTAGGCTTAGGCTAGGGCACCCCTAGGCTTAGGGTTGACACCCCTAGGCTTAGGCTTGGGCACCACTAGGCTTAGGCTGGGGCACCCCTAGGCTTAGGCTAAGGCTAGGGCTTGCCTAGCCTAAGGTTAGTGCAGCCCTAGGCTTAGGCTAGGGCACCCCTAGGCTTAGGCTAGGGCACCCCTAGTCTTAAGCTAGGGAACCCCTAGGCTTAGGCTAGGGCACCCCTAGGCCTAGGCTAAGGCTAGGGCTCGCCTAGCCTAAGGCTAGGGCACCCCTAGGCTTAGGCTAGGACAGACCTAGGCGAAGGCTAGGGCACCCCTAGGCTTAGGCTTGGCACCCCTAGACTTAGGCTTGGGCACCCCTAGGCTTAGGCTAGGGCAGCCCAAGGCTTAGGCTAAGGCTAGGGCTCGCTTAGCCTAAGGCTAGCGCACACCTAGTCTTAGGCTAGAGCACCCCTAGGCTTAGGCTAGGGTAGCCCTAGGCTTAGGCCAGGGCACCCATAGGCTTAGGCTAGGGCACCCCTAGGTTTAGGCTAGGGCACCCCTAGGCTTACTCTAAGGCTAGTGATCCCCTAGCCTAAGCCTAGGGCACCCCTAGGCTTAGGCTAGGGCACCCCTCGGCTTAGGCTAGGGTACCCCTAGGCTTAGGCTAGAGCACCCATAGACTTAGGCTAGGGCACCCCTAGGCTTAGGCTAGGGCACCCCTGGTCTTAGGCTAGGGAAGCCCTAGGCTTAGGCTAGGGCACCCCTAGGCTTAGGCTAGGGCAGCCCTAGGCTTAGGCTAGGGCAGCCCTATGCTTAGGCTAGGGTACCCCTAGGCTTAGGCTAGGGCACCCTTAGGCTTCGGCTAGGGCAACCCTAGGTTTAGGCTAAAGCTAGGGCTCACCTAGCCTAAGGCTACGGCACCCAAGGCTTAGACTAGGGCACCCCTAGTCTTAGACTAGGGCCCCCCTAGTCTTAGGCTAGGGCACCCCTAGGCTTAGGCTAAGGCTAGGGCTCGCCTAGCCTAAGGCTAGGGCACCCCTATGCTTAGGCTAGGACAGACCTAGGCTTAGGCATGGGCACCCCTAGGCTTAGGCTTGGCACCCGTAGGCTTAGGCTTGGGCACCCATAGGCTTAGGCTAGGGCAGCCCTAGACTTAGGTTAGGGCACCCCTAGGCTTAGGCCTGGGCACCCCTAGGCTTTGGATAGGGCACCCCTAAGCTTAGGCTAGGGAACCCCTAGGCTTAAGCTAGGGCACCCCTAGGCTTAGGCTAAGGCTAGGGCTCACCTAGCCTAAGGCTAGGGTACCCCTAGGCTTAGGCTAGTACAGACCTAGGCTTAGGCTAGGGCACCCCTAGGCTTAGGCTTGGCACCCCTAGCCTTAGGCTTGGGCACCCCTAGTCTTAGGCAAGAGCAGCCCTAGGCTTAGGCTTGGCACTCCTAGACTTAGGCTTGGGAACCCCTAGGCTTAGGCTAGGGCAGCCCTAGGCTTAGGCTAAGGCTAGGGCTCGCCTAGCCTAAGGCAAGGGCAGCCCTAGGCTTAGGCTTGGCACTCCTAAACTTAGGCTAGGGCAGCCCAAGGCTTAGGCTAGGGTAGCCCTAGGCTTAGGCTAGGGCACCCCTAGGCTTAGGCTAGGGTACCCCTAGGCTTAGGCAAGGGCAGCCCAAGGCTTAGGCTAGGGCACCCCTAGGCTTAGGCTAGGGCAGCCCAAGGCTTAGGCTAGGGCACCCCTAGGCTTAGGCTAGGGCACCCCTAGGCTTAGTCTAGGGCACCCCTAGGCTTAGGCTTGGCACCCCTAGGCTTAGGCTTGGGCACCCTAGGCTTAGGCTAGGGCACCCCTAGGCTTAGGCTAGGGCAGCCCTAGGCTTAGGCTAAGGCTTGGGATCGCCTAGCCTAAGGCAAGGGCACCCCTAGGCTTAGGCTAGGGCACCCCTAGGCTTAGGCTAGGGCAGTCCAAGGCTTAGGCTAGGGCACCCCTAGGCTAAGGCTTGGCACCCCTAGGCTTAGGCTTGGGCATCCCTAGGCTTAGGCTAGGGCACCCCTAGGCTTAGGCTAGGGCACCCCAAGGCTTACGCTAAGGCTAGGGCTCACCTAGCCTAAGGCTAAGGCTCACCTAGCCTAAGGCTAGGGCACCCCTAGGCTTAGACTAGGGCACCCCTATGCTTAGTCTAGGGCACCACTAGGCATAGGCTAGGGCATCCATAGGCTTAGGCTAGGGCACCCCTAGGCTTAGGCTAGGGCACCCCTAGGCTTAGGCTAGTGCACCCCTTGGCATAGGCTAAGGCTAGGGCTCGCCTATCCTAAGGCAAGGGCACCCCTAGCCTTCGGCTAGGACAGACCTAGGCTTGGGCTAGGGCACCACTAGGCTAAGGCTTGGCACCCCTAGCCTTAGGCTTGGGCATCCCTAGGCTTAGGCTAGGGCACCCCTAGGCTTAGGCTAGGTCACCCCTAGGCTTAGGCTTGGCACCCCTAGGCTTAGGCTAGGGCAGCCCAAGGCTTAGGCTAAGGCTAGAGCTCGCCTAGCCTAAGGCTAGGGCACCCCTAGGCTTAGGCTAAGGCTAGGGCTCGCCTATCGTAAGGCTAAGGCACCCCTAGTCTTAGGCTAGGACAGACCTAGGCTTAGGCTAGGGCACCCCTAGGCTAAGGCTTGGCACCCCTAGGCTTAGGCTTGGGCACCCCTAGGCTTAGGCTAGGGCAGCAATAGGCTTAGGCTAAGGCTAGGGCTCGCCTAGCCTAAAGCTAGGGCACACCTAGGCTTAGATTAGGGCACCCTAGACTTAGGCTAGGGCACCCCTAGGCTTAGGCTAAGGATAGGGCTTGCCTAGCCTAAGGCTAGTGCAGCCCTAGGCTTAGGCTAGGGCACCCCTAGGCTTAGGCTAGGGCACCCCTAGTCTTAGGCTAAGGGTAGGGCTCGCCTAGCCTAAGGCTAGGGCACCCCTAGGCTTAGGCTAGGACAGACCTAGGCTTAGGCTAGGGCACCCCTAGGCTTAGGCTTGGCACCCCTAGACTTAGGCTGGGGCACCCCTAGGCTTAGGCTAGGGCAGCCCAAGGCTTAGGCTAAGGCTAGGGCTCGCTTAGCCTAAGGCTAGTGCACACCTAGGCTTAGGCTAGAGCACCCCTAGGCTTAGGCTAGGGTAGCCCTAGGCTTAGGCTAGGGCACCCATAGGCTTAGGCTAGGGCACCCCTAGGCTTAGGCTAGGGCACCCCTAGGCTTACTCTAAGGCTAGTGATCCCCTAGCCTAAGCCTAGGGCACCCCTAGGCTTAGGCTAGGGCACCCCTAGGCTTAGGCTAGGGTACCCCTAGGCTTAGGCTTGGCACCCTTAGCCTTAGGCTTGGGCACCCCTAGGCTTAGGTTAGGGCAGCCCTAGGCTTAGGCTATGGCTAGGGCTCGCCTAGCCTAAAGGTAGGGAACCCCTAGGCTTAGGCTAGGGCACCCCTAGGCTTAGGCTAGGGCAGCCCAAGGCTTAGGCTAGAACAGCCCAAGGCTTATGCTAGGGCAGCCCAAGGCTTAGGCTAGGGCACCCCTAGGCTTAGGCTAGGGCAGCCCAAGGCTTAGGCTAGGGCACCCCTAGGCTTAGGCTAGGGCACCCCTAGGCTTAGGCTAGAGCACCCCTAGGCTTAGGCTAGGGCACCCCTAGGCTTAGGCTTGGCACCCCTAGGCTTAGGCTTGGGCAGCCCTAGGCTTAGGCTAAGGCTTGGGCTCGCCTAGCCTAAGGCAAGGGCACCCCTAGGCTTAGGCTAGGGCACCCCTAGGCTTAGGCTAGGGCAGCCCAAGGCTTAGGCTAGGGCACCCCTAGGCTTAGGCTAGGGCACCCCTAGGCTTAGGGTAGGGCACCCCTAGGCTTACGCTAAGGCTAAGGCTCACCTAGCCTAAGGCTAGGGCTCACATAGCCTAAGGCTAGGGCACCCCTAGGCTTAGACTAGGGCACCCCTAGGCTTAGGCTAGGGCACCCCTAGGCTTAGGCTAGGTCACCCCTAGGCTTAGGCTAGGGCACCCCTAGGCTTAGGCTAGGGCACCCCTAGGCTTAGGCTAGGGCAGCCCAAGGCTTAGGCTAAGGCTAGGGCTAGCTTAGCGTAAGGCTAGCGCACACCTAGGCTTAGGCTAGAGCACCCCTAGGCTTAGGCTAGGGTAGCCCTAGGCTTAGGCTAAGGCACCCATAGGCTTAGGCTAGAGCACCCCTAGGCTTAGGCTAAGGCACCCCTAGGCTTACTCTAAGGCTAGTGATCCCCTAGCCTATGCCTAGGGCACCCCTAGGCTTAGGCTAGGGCACCCCTAGCCTTAGGCTAGGGTACCCCTAGGCTTAGGCTTGGCACCCTTAGCCTTAGGCTTGGGCAGCCCTAGGCTTAGGCTAAGGCTAGGGCTCGCCTAGCCTCGGGCTAGGGAACCCCTAGGCTTAGGCTAGGGCACCCCTAGGCTTAGGTTAGGGCAGCCCAAGGCTTAGGCTAGGGCAGCCCAAGGCTTAGGCTAGGGCAGCCCAAGGCTTAGGCTAGGGCAGCCCAAGGCTTAGGCTAGGGCACCCCTAGGCTTAGGCTAGGGCACCCCAAGGCTTAGGCTAGGGCACCCCTAGGCTTAGGCTAGGGCACCCCTAGGCTTCGGCTAGGGCGCCCCTAGGCTTAGGCTAGGGCACCACTAGGCTTAGGCTTGGCACCCCTAGGCTTAGGCTTGGGCACCCCTAGGCTTAGGCTAGGGCAGCCCTCTGCTTAGGCTAAGGCTTGGGCTCGCCTAGCGTAAGGCAAGGGCACCCCTAGGCTTAGGCTAGGGCACCCCTAGGCTTAGGCTAGGGCAGCCCAAGGCTTAGGCTAGGGCACCCCTAGGCTTAGGCTAGGGCACCCCTAGGCTTAGGCTAGGGCACCCCTAGGCTTACGCTAAGTCTAGGGCTCACCTAGCCTAAGGCTACGGCTCACCTAGCCTAAGGCTAGGGCACCCCTAGGCTTAGACTAGGGCACCCCTAGGCTTAGGCTAGGGCACCCCTAGGCTTAGGCTAGGGCACCCCTAGGCTTAGGCTAGGGCACACCTAGGCTTACGCTAAGGCTAGGGCTCACCTAGCCTAAGGCTAGGGCACCCCTAGGCTTAGACTAGGGCACCCCTAAGCTTAGGCTAGGGCACCCGTAGGCTTAGGCTAGGGCACCCCCAGGCTTAGGCTAGGGCACCCCTAGGCTTAGGCTAGGGCACCCCTAGGCTTAGGCTAGGGCACCCCTAGGCTTAGGCTAGGGCACCCCTAGGCTTAGGCTAGTGCAACCATTGGCTTAGGCTAAGGCTAGGGTTCGCCTATCCTAAGGCAAGGGCACCCCTAGGCTTAGGCTAGGACAGACTTAGGTTTGGGCAAGGGCACCCCTAGGCTAAGGCTTGGCACCCCTAGGCTTATGCTTGGGCATCCCTAGGCTTAGGCTTGGCACCCCTAGGCTTAGGCTAGGGCAGCCCAAGGCTTAGTCTAAGGCTAGGGCTTGCCTAGCCTAAGGCTAGTGCAGCCCTAGGCTTAGGCTAGGGCACCCCTAGGCTTAGGCTAAGGCTAGGGCTTGCCTACCCTAAGGCTAGTGCAGCCCTAGGCTTAGGCTAGGGCACCCCTAGGCTTAGGCTAGGGCACCCCTAGTCTTAGGCTAGGGCACCCCTAGGCTTAGGCTAGGGCACCCCTAGGCTTAGGCTAAGGCTAGGGCTCGCCTAGCCTAAGGCTAGGGCACCCCTAGGCTTAGGCTAGGACAGACCTAGGCTTAGGCTAGGGCACCCCTAGGCTTAGGCTTGGCACCCCTAGACTTAGGCTTGGGCACCCCTAGGCTTAGGCTAGGGCAGCCCAAGGCTTAGGCTAAGGCTAGGGCTCGCTTAGCCTAAGGCTAGGGCAAACCTTGGCTAAGACTAGAGCACCCCTAGGCTTAGGCTAGGGTAGCCCTAGGCTTAGGCTAGGGCACCCATATGCTTAGGCTAGGGCACCCCTAGGCTTAGGTAGGGCACCCCTAGGCTTACTCTAAGGCTAGTGATCCCCTAGCCTAAGCCTAGGGCACCCCTAGGCTTAGGCTAGGGCACACCTAGGCTTAGACTAGGGTACCCCTAGGCTTAGGCTTGGCACCCTTAGCCTTAGGCTTGGGCACCCCTAGGCTTAGGCTAGGGCAGCCTTAGGCTTAGGCTAAGGCTAGGGCTCGCCTAGTCTAAGGTTAGGGCACCCCTAGGCTTAGGCTAGGGCACCCCTAGGCTTAGACTAGGGCAGCCCAAGGCTTAGGCTAGGGCACCCCTAGGCTTAGGCTAGGTCACCCCTAGGCTTAGGCTTGGCACCCCTAGGCTTAGGCTAGGGCAGCCCAAGGCTTAGGCTAAGGCTAGAGCTCGCCTAGCCTAAGGCTAGGGCACCCCTAGGCTTAGGCTAAGGCTAGGGCTCGCCTATCGTAAGGCTAAGGCACCCCTAGTCTTAGGCTAGGACAGACCTAGGCTTAGGCTAGGGCACCGCTAGGCTAAGGCTTGGCACCCCTAGGCTTAGGCTTGGGCACCCCTAGGCTTAGGCTAGGGCAGCAATAGGCTTAGGCTAAGGCTAGGGCTCGCCTAGCCTAAAGCTAGGGCACACCTAGGCTTAGATTAGGGCACCCTAGGCTTAGGCTAGGGCACCCCTAGGCTTAGGCTAAGGATAGGGCTTGCCTAGCCTAAGGCTAGTGCAGCCCTAGGCTTAGGCTAGGGCACCCCTAGGCTTAGGCTAGGGCACCCCTAGGCTTAGGCTAAGGCTAGGGCTCGCCTAGCCTAAGGCTAGGGCACCCCTAGGCTTAGGCTAGGACAGACCTAGGATTAGGCTAGGGCACCCCTAGGCTTAGGCTTGGCAGCCCTAGACTTAGGCTGGGGCACCCCTAGGCTTAGGCTAGGGCAGCCCAAGGCTTAGGCTAAGGCTAGGGCTCGCTTAGCCTAAGGCTAGTGCACACCTAGGCTTAGGCTAGAGCACCCCTAGGCTTAGGCTAGGGTAGCCCTAGGCTTAGGCTAGGGCACCCATAGGCTTAGGCTAGGGCACCCCTAGGCTTAGGCTAGGGCACCCCTAGGCTTACTCTAAGGCTAGTGATCCCCTAGCCTAAGCCTAGGGCACGCCTAGGCTTAGGCTAGGGCACCCCTAGGCTTAGGCTAGGGTACCCCTAGGCTTAGGCTTGGCACCCTTAGCCTTAGGCTTGGGCACCCCTAGGCTTAGGCTAGGGCAGCCTTAGGCTTAGGCTAAGGCTAGGGCTCGCCTAGTCTAAGGCTAGGGCACCCCTAGGCTTAGGCTAGGGCACCCCTAGGCTTAGGCTAGGGCAGCCCAAGGCTTAGGCTAGGGCACCCCTAGGCTTAGGCTAGGTCACCCCTAGGCTTAGGCTTGGCACCCCTAGGCTTAGGCTAGGGCAGCCCAAGGCTTAGGCTAAGGCTAGAGCCCGCCTAGCCTAAGGCTAGGGCACCCCTAGGCTTAGGCTAAGGCTAGGGCTCGCCTATCGTAAGGCTAAGGCACCCCTAGTCTTAGGCTAGGACAGACCTAGGCTTAGGCTAGGGCACCGCTAGGCTAAGGCTTGGCACCCCTAGGCTTAGGCTTGGGCACCCCTAGGCTTAGGCTAGGGCAGCAATAGGCTTTGGCTAAGGCTAGGGCTAGCCTAGCCTAAAGTTAGGGCACACCTAGGCTTAGATTAGGGCACCCTAGGCTTAGGCTAGGGCACCCCTATGCTTAGGCTAAGGATAGGGCTTGCCTAGTCTAAGGCTAGTGCAGCCCTAGGCTTAGGCTAGGGCACCCCTAGGCTTAGGCTAGGGCACCCCTAGGCTTAGGCTAAGGCTAGGGCTCGCCTAGCCTAAGGCTAGGGCACCCCTAGGCTTAGGCTAGGACAGACCTAGGCTTAGGCTAGGGCACCCCTAGGCTTAGGCTTGGCACCCCTAGACTTAGGCTGGGGCACCCCTAGGCTTAGGCTAGGGCAGCCCAAGGCTTAGGCTAAGGCTAGGGCTCGCTTAGCCTAAGGCTAGTGCACACCTAGGCTTAGGCTAGAGCACCCCTAGGCTTAGGCTTGGGCAGCCCTAGGCTTAGGCTAAGGCTTGGGCTCGCCTAGCCTAAGGCAAGGGCACCCCTAGGCTTAGGCTAGGGCACCCCTAGGCTTAGGCTAGGGCAGCCCAAGGCTTAGGCTAGGGCACCCCTAGGCTTAGGCTAGGGCACCCCTAGGCTTAGGGTAGGGCACCCCTAGGCTTACGCTAAGGCTAGGGCTCACCTAGCCTAAGGCTAGGGCTCACATAGCCTAAGGCTAGGGCACCCCTAGGCTTAGACTAGGGCACCCCTAGGCTTAGGCTAGGGCACCCCTAGGCTTAGGCTAGGTCACCCCTAGGCTTAGGCTAGGGCACCCCTAGGCTTAGGCTAGGGCACACCTAGGCTTACGCTAAGGGTAGGGCTCACCTAGCCTAAGGCTAGGGCACCCCTAGGCTTAGACTAGGGCACCTCTAGGCTTAGGCTAGGGCACCCCTAGGCTTAGGCTAGGGCACCCCTAGGCTTAGGCTAGGCACCCCTAGGCTTAGGCTAGGGCACCCCTAGGCTTAGGCTAGGGCACCCCTAGGCTTAGGCAAGGGCACCCCTAGGCTTAGGCTAGGGCAGCCCAAGGCTTAGGCTAAGGCTAGGGCTCGCTTAGCCTAAGGCTAGCGCACACCTAGGCTTAGGCTAGAGCACCCCTAGGCTTAGGCTAGGGTAGCCCTAGGCTTAGGCTAGAGCAGCAATAGGCTTAGGCTAAGGCTAGGGCTCGCCTAGCCTAAAGCTAGGGCACACCTAGGCTTAGATTAGGGCACCCTAGGCTTAGGCTAGGGCACCCCTAGGCTTAGGCTAAGGATAGGGCTTGCCTAGCCTAAGGCTAGTGCAGCCCTAGGCTTAGGCTAGGGCACCCCTAGGCTTAGGCTACGGCACCCCTAGGCTTAGGCTAAGGCTAGGGCTCGCCTAGCCTAAGGCTAGGGCACCCCTAGGCTTAGGCTAGGACAGACCTAGGCTTAGGCTAGGGCACCCCTAGGCTTAGGCTTGGCACCCCTAGACTTAGGCTGGGGCACCCCTAGGCTTAGGCTAGGGCAGCCCAAGGCTTAGGCTAAGGCTAGGGCTCGCTTAGCCTAAGGCTAGTGCACACCTAGGCTTAGGCTAGAGCACCCCTAGGCTTAGGCTAGGGTAGCCCTAGGCTTAGGCTAGGGCACCCATATGCTTAGGCTAGTGCACCCCTAGGCTTAGGCTAGGGCACCCCTAGGCTTACTCTAAGGCTAGTGATCCCCAAGCCTAAGCCTAGGGCACCCCTAGGCTTAGGCTAGGGCACACCTAGGCTTAGACTAGGGTACCCCTAGGCTTAGGCTTGGCACCCTTAGCCTTAGGCTTGGGCACCCCTAGGCTTAGGCTAGGGCAGCCTTAGGCTTAGGCTAAGGCTAGGGCTCGCCTAGTCTAAGGCTAGGGCACCCCTAGGCTTAGGCTAGGGCACCCCTAGGCTTAGGCTAGGGCAGCCCAAGGCTTAGGCTAGGGCACCCCTAGGCTTAGGCTAAGGCTAGGGCTTGCCTACCCTAAGGCTAGTGCAGCCCTAGGCTTAGGCTAGGGCACCCCTAGGCTTAGGCTAGGGCACCCCTAGTCTTAGGCTAGGGCACCCCTAGGCTTAGGCTAGGGCACCCCTAGGCTTAGGCTAAGGCTAGGGCTCGCCTAGCCTAAGGCTAGGGCACCCCTAGGCTTAGGCTAGGACAGACCTAGGCTTAGGCTAGGGCACCCCTAGGCTTAGGCTTGGCACCCCTAGACTTAGGCTTGGGCACCCCTAGGCTTAGGCTAGGGCAGCCCAAGGCTTAGGCTAAGGCTAGGGCTCGCTTAGCCTAAGGCTAGGGCAAACCTTGGCTAAGACTAGAGCACCCCTAGGCTTAGGCTAGGGTAGCCCTAGGCTTAGGCTAGGGCACCCATATGCTTAGGCTAGGGCACCCCTAGGCTTAGGTAGGGCACCCCTAGGCTTACTCTAAGGCTAGTGATCCCCTAGCCTAAGCCTAGGGCACCCCTAGGCTTAGGCTAGGGCACACCTAGGCTTAGACTAGGGTACCCCTAGGCTTAGGCTTGGCACCCTTAGCCTTAGGCTTGGGCACCCCTAGGCTTAGGCTAGGGCAGCCTTAGGCTTAGGCTAAGGCTAGGGCTCGCCTAGTCTAAGGTTAGGGCACCCCTAGGCTTAGGCTAGGGCACCCCTAGGCTTAGACTAGGGCAGCCCAAGGCTTAGGCTAGGGCACCCCTAGGCTTAGGCTAGGTCACCCCTAGGCTTAGGCTTGGCACCCCTAGGCTTAGGCTAGGGCAGCCCAAGGCTTAGGCTAAGGCTAGAGCTCGCCTAGCCTAAGGCTAGGGCACCCCTAGGCTTAGGCTAAGGCTAGGGCTCGCCTATCGTAAGGCTAAGGCACCCCTAGTCTTAGGCTAGGACAGACCTAGGCTTAGGCTAGGGCACCGCTAGGCTAAGGCTTGGCACCCCTAGGCTTAGGCTTGGGCACCCCTAGGCTTAGGCTAGGGCAGCAATAGGCTTAGGCTAAGGCTAGGGCTCGCCTAGCCTAAAGCTAGGGCACACCTAGGCTTAGATTAGGGCACCCTAGGCTTAGGCTAGGGCACCCCTAGGCTTAGGCTAAGGATAGGGCTTGCCTAGCCTAAGGCTAGTGCAGCCCTAGGCATAGGCTAGGGCACCCCTAGGCTTAGGCTAGGGCACCCCTAGGCTTAGGCTAAGGCTAGGGCTCGCCTAGCCTAAGGCTAGGGCACCCCTAGGCTTAGGCTAGGACAGACCTAGGATTAGGCTAGGGCACCCCTAGGCTTAGGCTTGGCAGCCCTAGACTTAGGCTGGGGCACCCCTAGGCTTAGGCTAGGGCAGCCCAAGGCTTAGGCTAAGGCTAGGGCTCGCTTAGCCTAAGGCTAGTGCACACCTAGGCTTAGGCTAGAGCACCCCTAGGCTTAGGCTAGGGTAGCCCTAGGCTTAGGCTAGGGCACCCATAGGCTTAGGCTAGGGCACCCCTAGGCTTAGGCTAGGGCACCCCTAGGCTTACTCTAAGGCTAGTGATCCCCTAGCCTAAGCCTAGGGCACGCCTAGGCTTAGGCTAGGGCACCCCTAGGCTTAGGCTAGGGTACCCCTAGGCTTAGGCTTGGCACCCTTAGCCTTAGGCTTGGGCACCCCTAGGCTTAGGCTAGGGCAGCCTTAGGCTTAGGCTAAGGCTAGGGCTCGCCTAGTCTAAGGCTAGGGCACCCCTAGGCTTAGGCTAGGGCACCCCTAGGCTTAGGCTAGGGCAGCCCAAGGCTTAGGCTAGGGCACCCCTAGGCTTAGGCTAGGTCACCCCTAGGCTTAGGCTTGGCACCCCTAGGCTTAGGCTAGGGCAGCCCAAGGCTTAGGCTAAGGCTAGAGCCCGCCTAGCCTAAGGCTAGGGCACCCCTAGGCTTAGGCTAAGGCTAGGGCTCGCCTATCGTAAGGCTAAGGCACCCCTAGTCTTAGGCTAGGACAGACCTAGGCTTAGGCTAGGGCACCGCTAGGCTAAGGCTTGGCACCCCTAGGCTTAGGCTTGGGCACCCCTAGGCTTAGGCTAGGGCAGCAATAGGCTTTGGCTAAGGCTAGGGCTAGCCTAGCCTAAAGTTAGGGCACACCTAGGCTTAGATTAGGGCACCCTAGGCTTAGGCTAGGGCACCCCTATGCTTAGGCTAAGGATAGGGCTTGCCTAGTCTAAGGCTAGTGCAGCCCTAGGCTTAGGCTAGGGCACCCCTAGGCTTAGGCTAGGGCACCCCTAGGCTTAGGCTAAGGCTAGGGCTCGCCTAGCCTAAGGCTAGGGCACCCCTAGGCTTAGGCTAGGACAGACCTAGGCTTAGGCTAGGGCACCCCTAGGCTTAGGCTTGGCACCCCTAGACTTAGGCTGGGGCACCCCTAGGCTTAGGCTAGGGCAGCCCAAGGCTTAGGCTAAGGCTAGGGCTCGCTTAGCCTAAGGCTAGTGCACACCTAGGCTTAGGCTAGAGCACCCCTAGGCTTAGGCTTGGGCAGCCCTAGGCTTAGGCTAAGGCTTGGGCTCGCCTAGCCTAAGGCAAGGGCACCCCTAGGCTTAGGCTAGGGCACCCCTAGGCTTAGGCTAGGGCAGCCCAAGGCTTAGGCTAGGGCACCCCTAGGCTTAGGCTAGGGCACCCCTAGGCTTAGGGTAGGGCACCCCTAGGCTTACGCTAAGGCTAGGGCTCACCTAGCCTAAGGCTAGGGCTCACATAGCCTAAGGCTAGGGCACCCCTAGGCTTAGACTAGGGCACCCCTAGGCTTAGGCTAGGGCACCCCTAGGCTTAGGCTAGGTCACCCCTAGGCTTAGGCTAGGGCACCCCTAGGCTTAGGCTAGGGCACACCTAGGCTTACGCTAAGGGTAGGGCTCACCTAGCCTAAGGCTAGGGCACCCCTAGGCTTAGACTAGGGCACCTCTAGGCTTAGGCTAGGGCACCCCTAGGCTTAGGCTAGGGCACCCCTAGGCTTAGGCTAGGCACCCCTAGGCTTAGGCTAGGGCACCCCTAGGCTTAGGCTAGGGCACCCCTAGGCTTAGGCAAGGGCACCCCTAGGCTTAGGCTAGGGCAGCCCAAGGCTTAGGCTAAGGCTAGGGCTCGCTTAGCCTAAGGCTAGCGCACACCTAGGCTTAGGCTAGAGCACCCCTAGGCTTAGGCTAGGGTAGCCCTAGGCTTAGGCTAGAGCAGCAATAGGCTTAGGCTAAGGCTAGGGCTCGCCTAGCCTAAAGCTAGGGCACACCTAGGCTTAGATTAGGGCACCCTAGGCTTAGGCTAGGGCACCCCTAGGCTTAGGCTAAGGATAGGGCTTGCCTAGCCTAAGGCTAGTGCAGCCCTAGGCTTAGGCTAGGGCACCCCTAGGCTTAGGCTACGGCACCCCTAGGCTTAGGCTAAGGCTAGGGCTCGCCTAGCCTAAGGCTAGGGCACCCCTAGGCTTAGGCTAGGACAGACCTAGGCTTAGGCTAGGGCACCCCTAGGCTTAGGCTTGGCACCCCTAGACTTAGGCTGGGGCACCCCTAGGCTTAGGCTAGGGCAGCCCAAGGCTTAGGCTAAGGCTAGGGCTCGCTTAGCCTAAGGCTAGTGCACACCTAGGCTTAGGCTAGAGCACCCCTAGGCTTAGGCTAGGGTAGCCCTAGGCTTAGGCTAGGGCACCCATATGCTTAGGCTAGTGCACCCCTAGGCTTAGGCTAGGGCACCCCTAGGCTTACTCTAAGGCTAGTGATCCCCAAGCCTAAGCCTAGGGCACCCCTAGGCTTAGGCTAGGGCACACCTAGGCTTAGACTAGGGTACCCCTAGGCTTAGGCTTGGCACCCTTAGCCTTAGGCTTGGGCACCCCTAGGCTTAGGCTAGGGCAGCCTTAGGCTTAGGCTAAGGCTAGGGCTCGCCTAGTCTAAGGCTAGGGCACCCCTAGGCTTAGGCTAGGGCACCCCTAGGCTTAGGCTAGGGCAGCCCAAGGCTTAGGCTAGGGCACCCCTAGGCTTAGGCTAGGTCACCCCTAGGCTTAGGCTTGGCACCCCTAGGCTTAGGCTAGGGCAGCCCAAGGCTTAGGCTAAGGCTAGAGCCCGCCTAGCCTAAGGCTAGGGCACCCCTAGGCTTAGGCTAAGGCTAGGGCTCGCCTATCGTAAGGCTAAGGCACCCCTAGTCTTAGGCTAGGACAGACCTAGGCTTAGGCTAGGGCACCGCTAGGCTAAGGCTTGGCACCCCTAGGCTTAGGCTTGGGCACCCCTAGGCTTAGGCTAGGGCAGCAATAGGCTTAGGCTAAGGCTAGGGCTAGCCTAGCCTAAAGTTAGGGCACACCTAGGCTTAGATTAGGGCACCCTAGGCTTAGGCTAGGGCACCCCTAGGCTTAGGCTAAGGATAGGGCTTGCCTAGTCTAAGGCTAGTGCAGCCCTAGGCTTAGGCTAGGGCACCCCTAGGCTTAGGCTAGGGCACCCCTAGGCTTAGGCTAAGGCTAGGGCTCGCCTAGCCTAAGGCTAGGGCACCCCTAGGCTTAGGCTAGGACAGACCTAGGCTTAGGCTAGGGCACCCCTAGGCTTAGGCTTGGCAACCCTAGACTTAGGCTGGGGCACCCCTAGGCTTAGGCTAGGGCAGCCCAAGGTTTAGGCTAAGGCTAGGGCTCGCTTAGCCTAAGGCTAGTGCACACCTAGGCTTAGGCTAGAGCACCCCTAGGCTTAGGCTAGGGTAGCCCTAGGCTTAGGCTAGGGCACCCATAGGCTTAGGCTAGGGCACCCCTAGGCTTAGGCTAGGGCACCCCTAGGCTTACTCTAAGGCTAGTGATCCCCTAGCCTAAGCCTAGGGCACCCCTAGGCTTAGGCTAGGGCACCCCTAGGCTTAGGCTAGGGTACCCCTAGGCTTAGGCTTGGCACCCTTAGCCTTAGGCTTGGGCACCCCTAGGCTTAGGTTAGGGCAGCCCTAGGCTTAGGCTATGGCTAGGGCTCGCCTAGCCTAAAGGTAGGGAACCCCTAGGCTTAGGCTAGGGCACCCCTAGGCTTAGGCTAGGGCAGCCCAAGGCTTAGGCTAGAACAGCCCAAGGCTTAGGCTAGGGCAGCCCAAGGCTTAGGCTAGGGCACCCCTAGGCTTAGGCTAGGGCAGCCCAAGGCTTAGGCTAGGGCACCCCTAGGCTTAGGCTAGGGCACCCCTAGGCTTAGCCTAGGGCACCCCTAGGCTTAGGCTAGGGCACCCCTAGGCTTAGGCTTGGCACCCCTAGGCTTAGGCTTGGGCAGCCCTAGGCTTAGGCTAAGGCTTGGGCTCGCCTAGCCTAAGGCAAGGGCACCCCTAGGCTTAGGCTAGGGCACCCCTAGGCTTAGGCTAGGGCAGCCCAAGGCTTAGGCTAGGGCACCCCTAGGCTTAGGCTAGGGCACCCCTAGGCTTAGGGTAGGGCACCCCTAGGCTTACGCTAAGGCTAGGGCTCACCTAGACTAAGGCTAGGGCTCACATAGCCTAAGGCTAGGGCACCCCTAGGCTTAGAGTAGGGCACCCCTAGGCTTAGGCTAGGGCACCCCTAGGCTTAGGCTAGGTCACCCCTAGGCTTAGGCTAGGGCACCCCTAGGCTTAGGCTAGGGCACCCCTAGGCTTACGCTAAGGGTAGGGCTCACCTAGCCTAAGGCTAGGGCACCCCTAGGCTTAGAATAGGGCACCTCTAGGCTTAGGCTAGGGCACCCCTAGGCTTAGGCTAGGGCACCCCTAGGCTTAGGCTAGGGCACCCCTAGGCTTAGGCTAGGGCACCCCTAGGCTTAGGCTAGGGCACCCCTAGGCTTAGGCTAGGGCACCCCTAGGCTTAGGCTAGGGCACCCCTAGGCTTAGGCTAGGGCAGCCCAAGGCTTAGGCTAAGGCTAGGGCTCGCTTAGCCTAAGGCTAGCGCACACCTAGGCTTAGGCTAGAGCACCCCTAGGCTTAGGCTAGGGTAGCCCTAGGCTTAGGCTAGGGCAGCAATAGGCTTAGGCTAAGGCTAGGGCTCGCCTAGCCTAAAGCTAGGGCACACCTAGGCTTAGATTAGGGCACCCTAGGCTTAGGCTAGGGCACCCCTAGGCTTAGGCTAAGGATAGGGCTTGCCTAGCCTAAGGCTAGTGCAGCCCTAGGCTTAGGCTAGGGCACCCCTAGGCTTAGGCTAGGGCACCCCTAGTCTTAGGCTAAGGCTAGGGCTCGCCTAGCCTAAGGCTAGGGCACCCCTAGGCTTAGGCTAGGACAGACCTAGGCTTAGGCTAGGGCACCCCTAGGCTTAGGCTTGGCACCCCTAGACTTAGGCTGGGGCACCCCTAGGCTTAGGCTAGCGCAGCCCAAGGCTTAGGCTAAGGCTAGGGCTCGCTTAGCCTAAGGCTAGTGCACACCTAGGCTTAGGCTAGAGCACCCCTAGGCTTAGGCTAGGGTAGCCCTAGGCTTAGGCTAGGGCACCCATAGGCTTAGGCTAGGGCACCCCTAGGCTTAGGCTAGGGCACCTTTAGGCTTACTCTGAGGCTAGTGATCCCCTAGCCTAAGCCTAGGGCACCCCTAGGCTTAGGCTAGGGCACCCCTAGGCTTAGGCTAGGGTACCCCTAGGCTTAGGCTTGGCACCCTTAGCCTTACGCTTGGGCACCCCTAGGCTTAGGTTAGGGCAGCCCTAGGCTTAGGCTATGGCTAGGGCTCGCCTAGCCTAAAGGTAGGGAACCCCTAGGCTTAGGCTGGGCACCCCTAGGCTTAGGCTAGGGCAGCCCAAGGCTTAGGCTAGAACAGCCCAAGGCTTAGGCTAGGGCAGCCCAAGGCTTAGGCTAGGGCACCCCTAGGCTTAGGCTAGGGCAGCCCAAGGCTTAGGCTAGGGCACCCCTAGGCTTAGGCTAGGGCACCCCTAGGCGTAGGCTAGGGCACCCCTAGGCTTAGGCTAGGGCACCCCTAGGCTTAGGCTTGGCACCCCTAGGCTTAGGCTTGGGCAGCCCTAGGCTTAGGCTAAGGCTTGGGCTCGCCTAGCCTAAGGCAAGGGCACCCCTAGGCTTAGGCTAGGGCACCCCTAGGCTTAGGCTAGGGCAGCCCAAGGCTTAGGCTAGGGCACCCCTAGGCTTAGGCTAGGGCACCCCTAGGCTTAGGGTAGGGCACCCCTAGGCTTACGCTAAGGCTAGGGCTCACCTAGCCTAAGGCTAGGGCTCACATAGCCTAAGGCTAGGGCACCCCTAGGCTTAGACTAGGGCACCCCTAGGCTTAGGCTAGGGCACCCCTAGGCTTAGGCTAGGTCACCCGTAGGCTTAGGCTAGGGCACCCCTAGGCTTAGGCTAGGGCACCACTAGGCTTACGCTAAGCGTAGGGCTCACCTAGCCTAAGGCTAGGGCACCCCTAGGCTTAGACTAGGGCACCTCTAGGCTTAGGCTAGGGCACCCCTAGGCTTAGGCTAGGCCACCCCTAGGCTTAGGCTAGGGCACCCCTAGGCTTAGGCTAGGGCACCCCTAGGCTTAGGCTAGGGCACCCCTAGGCTTAGGGTAGGGCACCCCTAGGCTTAGGCTAGGGCAGCCCAAGGCTTAGGCTAAGGCTAGGGCTCGCTTAGCCTAAGGCTAGCGCACACCTAGGCTTAGGCTAGAGCACCCCTAGGCTTAGGCTAGGGTAGCCCTAGGCTTAGGCTAGGGCACCCATAGGCTTAGGCTAGGGCACCCCTAGGCTTAGGCTAGGGCACCCCTAGGCTTACTCTAAGGCTAGTGATCCCCTAGCCTATGCCTAGGGCACCCCTAGGCTTAGGCTAGGGCACCCCTAGCCTTAGACTAGGGTACCCCTAGGCTTAGGCTTGGCACCCTTAGCCTTAGGCTTGGGCACCCCTAGGCTTAGGCTAAGGCTAGGGCTCGCCTAGCCTCGGGCTAGGGAACCCCTAGGCTTAGGCTAGGGCACCCCTAGGCTTAGGCTAGGGCAGCCCAAGGCTTAGGCTAGGGCAGCCCAAGGCTTAGGCTAGGGCACCCCTAGGCTTAGGCTAGGGCAGCCCAAGGCTTAGGCTAGGGCACCACTAGGCTTAGGCTAGGGCACCCCTAGGCTTCGGCTAGGGCGCCCCTAGGCTTAGGCTAGGGCACCACTAGGCTTAGGCTTGGCACCCCTAGGCTTAGGCTTGGGCACCCCTAGGCTTAGGCTAGGGCAGCCCTCTGCTTAGGCTAAGGCTTTGGCTCGCCTAGCCTAAGGCAAGGGCACCCCTAGGCTTAGGCTAGGGCACCCCTAGGCTTAGGCTAGGGCAGCCCAAGGCTTAGGCTAGGGCACGCCTAGGCTTAGGCTAGGGCACCCCTAGGCTTAGGCTAGGGCACCCCTAGGCTTACGCTAAGTCTAGGGCTCACCTAGCCTAAGGCTAGGGCTCACCTAGCCTAAGGCTAGGGCACCCCTAGGCTTAGAATAGGGCACCCCTAGGCTTAGGCTAGGGCACCCCTAGGCTTAGGCTAGGGCACCCCTAGGCTTAGGCTAGGGCACACCTAGGCTTACGCTAAGGCTAGGGCTCACTTAGCCTAAGGATAGGGCACCCCTAGGCTTAGACTAGGGCACCCCTAGGCTTAGGCTAGGGCACCCCTAGGCTTAGGCTAGGGCACCCTCAGGCTTAGGCTAGGGCACCCCTAGGCTTAGGCTAGGGCACCCCTAGGCTTAGGCTAGGGCACCCCTAGGCTTAGGCTAGGGCACCCCTAGGCTTAGGCTAGTGCACCCATTGGCTTAGGCTAAGGCTAGGGTTCGCCTATCCTAAGGCAAGGGCACCCCTAGGCTTAGGCTAGGACAGACCTAGGTTTGGGCTAGGGCACCCCTAGGCTAAGGCTTGGCACCCCTAGGATTAAGCTTGGGCATCCCTAGGCTTAGGCTAGGGCACCCCTAGGCTAAGGCTAGGGCACCCCTAGGCTTAGGCTTGGCACCCCTAGGCTTAGGCTAGGGCAACCCAAGGCTTAGTCTAAGGCTAGGGCTTGCCTAGCCTAAGGCTAGTGCAGCCGTAGGCTTAGGCTAGGGCACCCCTAGGCTTAGGCTAAGGCTAGGGCTTGCCTAGCCTAAGGCTAGTGCAGCCCTAGGCTTAGGCTAGGGCACCCCTAGGCTTAGGCTAGGGCACCCCTACTCTTAGGCTAGGGCACCCCTAGGCTTAGGCTAGGGCACCCCTAGGCTTAGGCTAAGGCTAGGGCTCGCCTAGCCTAAGGCTAGGGCACCCCTAGGCTTAGGCTAGGACAGACATAGGCTTAGGCTAGGGCACCCCTAGGCTTAGGCTTGGCACCCCTAGACTTAGGCTTGGGCACCCCTAGGCTTAGGCTAGGGCAGCCCAAGGCTTAGGCTAAGGCTAGGGCTCGCTTAGCCTAAGGCTAGGGCAAACCTAGGCTTAGGCTAGAGCACCCCTAGGCTTAGGCTAGGGTAGCCCTAGGCTTAGGCTAGGGCACCCATATGCTTAGGCTAGGGCACCCCTAGGCTTAGGCAAGGGCACCCCTAGGCTTACTCTAAGGCTAGTGATCCCCTATCCTAAGCCTAGGGCACCCCTAGGCTTAGGCTAGGGCACACCTAGGCTTAGACTAGGGTACCCCTAGGCTTAGGCTTGGCACCCTTAGCCTTAGGCTTGGGCACCCCTAGGCTTAGGCTAGGGCAGCCTTAGGCTTAGGCTAAGGCTAGGGCTCGCCTAGTCTAAGGCTAGGGCACCCCTAGGCTTAGGCTAGGGCACCCATAGGCTTAGGCTAGGGCAGCCCAAGGCTTAGGCTAGGGCACCTCTAGGCTTAGGCTAGGGCAGCCCAAGGCTTAGGCTAGGGCAGCCCAAGGCTTAGGCTAGGGCACCCCTAGGCTTAGGCTAGGGCAGCCCAAGGCTTAGGCTAGGGCACCCCTAGGCTTAGGCTAGGGCACCCCTAGGCTTAGGCTAGGGCACCCCAAGGCTTAGGCTAGGGTACCCCTAGGCTTAGGCTTGTCACCCCTAGGCTTAGGCTTGGGCACCCCTAGGCTTAGGCTAGGGCAGCCCTAGGCTTAGGCTAAGGCTTGGGCTCGCCTAGCCAAAGGCAAGGGCACCCCTAGGCTTAGGCTAGGGCACCCCTAGGCTTAGGCTAGGGCAGCCCAAGGCTTAGGCTAGGGCACCCCTAGGCTTAGGCTAGGGCACCCCTAGGCTTACGCTAAGGCTGTGGCTCACCTAGCCTAAGGCTAGGGCTCACCTAGCCTAAGGCTAGGGCAACCCTAGGCTTAGACTAGGGCACCCCTAGGCTCAGGCTAGGGCACCCCTAGGCTTAGGCTAGGGCACCCCTAGGCTTACGCTAAGGCTAGGGCTCACCTAGCCTAAGGCTAGGGCTCACCTAGCCTAAGGCTAGGGCACCCCTAGGCTTAGATTAGGGCACCCCTAGGCTTAGGCTAGGGCACCCCTAGGCTTAGGCTAGGGCACGCCTAGGATTAGGCTATGGCACCCCTAGGGTTAAGCTAGGGCACCACTAGGCTTAGGCTAGGGCACCCCCAGGCTTAAGCTAGGGCACCCCTAGGCTTAGGCTAGGGCACCCATATGCTTAGGCTAAGGCTAGGGCTCACCTAGCCTAAGGCTAGGGCACCCCTAGACTTAGACTAGGGCAGCCCTAGGCTTAGGCTAGAGAACCCCTAGCCTAAGGCGAGGGCACCCCTAGGCTTAGGTAGGGCACCCCTAGGCTTAGGCTAGTGCACCCCTTGGCTTAGGCTAAGGCAAGGGCTCGCCTATCCTAAGGCAAGGGCACCCCTAGGATTAGGCTAGGACAGACCTAGGCTTGGGTAAGGGCACCCCTAGGCTAAGGCTTGGCACCCCTAGGCTTAGGCTTGGGCATCCCTAGGCTTAGGATAGGGCACCCCTAGGCTAAGGCTAGGGCACCCCTAGGCTTAGGCTTGGCACCCCTAGGCTTAGGCTAGGGCATCCCAAGGCTTAGGCTAAGGCTAGGGCTCGCGTAGCCTAACGCTAGGGCACACCTAGGCTTAGGCTAGAGCACCCCTAGGCTTAGGCTAGGGTAGCCCTAGGCTTAGGCTAGGGCACCCCTACGCTTAGGCTAAGGCTAGGGCTCGCCTATCCTAAGGCTAAGGAACCCCTAGTCTTAGGCTAGGACAGACCTAGGCTTAGGCTAGGGCACCCCTAGGCTAAGGCTTGGCACCCCTAGGCTTAGGCTTGGGCACCCCTAGGCTTAGGCTAGGGCAGCACTAGGCATAGGCTAAGGCTAGGGCTCGCCTAGCCTAAGGCTAGGGGACACCTAGGCTTAGACTAGGGTACCCCTAGGCTTAGGCTAGGGCACCCCTAGGCTTAGGCTAGGGCACCCCTAGGCTTAGGCTAAGGCTAGAGCTCGCCTAGCCTAAGGCTAGGGCATGCCTAGGCTTAGGATAGGGCACCCCTAGGCTTAGGCTAGGGCACCCCTAGGCTTAGGCTTCACACCCCTAGGCTTAGGCTGGGCACCTATAGGCTTAGACTAGTGCACCCGTAGGCTTAGGCTAAGGCTAGGGCTTGCCTAGCCTAAGGCTAGTGCAGCCCTAGGCTTAGGCTAGGGCACCCCTATGCTTAGGCTAGGGCACCCCTAGGCTTAGGCTAGGGCACCACTAGGCTTAGGCTTGAGCACCCCTAAGCTTAGGCTAGGGTAGCCCTAGGCTTAGGCTAGGGCACCCATAGGCTTAGGCTAGGGCACCCCTAGGCTTAGGCTAGGGCACCCCTAGGCTTACTCTAAGGCTAGTGATCCCCTAGCCTAAGCCTAGGGCACCCCTAGGCTTAGGCTAGGGCACCCCTAGGCTTAGGCTAGGGTACCCCTAGGCTTAGGCTTGGGCACACCTAGGCTTAGGCTAGGGCAGCCCTAGACTTAGGCTAAGGCTAGGGCTTGCCTAGCCTAAGGCTAGGGCACCCCTAGGCTTAGGCTAGGGCACCCCTAGGCTTGGGCTAGGGCAGCCCTAGGCTTAGGCTAGAGCACGCATAGGCTTAGGCTAGGGCTCCCCTAGGCTTAGGATAGTGCACCCCTAGGCTTACGCTAAGGCTAGGGCTCACCAAGTCTAAGGCTAGGGCACCCTAGGCTTAGACTAGGGCACCCCTAGGCTTAGGCTAGGGAACCCCTAGCCTATGGCTAGGGCACCCCTAGGCTTAGGCTAGGGCACCCCTGGTCTTAGGCTAGGGAAGCCCTAGGCTTAGCCTAGGGCAACCCTAGGCTTAGGCTAAAGCTAGGGCTCACCTAGCGTAAGGCTACCCCACCCCTAGGCTTAGAGTAGGGCAGCCCTAGGCTTAGACTAGGGCACCCCTAGGTTTAGACTAGGGCACCCCTAGGCTTAGGTTAGGGAACCCCTAGGCTTAGGCTAAGGCTAGGGCTCGCCTAGCCTAAGGCTAGGGCACCCCTAGGCTTAGGCTAGGACAGACCTAGGCTTAGGCTAGGGCACCCCTAGGCTTAGGCTTGGCACCCGTAGGCTTAGGCTTGGGCACCCCTAGGCTTAGGCTAGGGCAGCCCTAGACTTAGGCTAGGGCACCCCTAGGCTTAGGCCTGGGCACCCCTAGGCTTAGGCTAGGGCACCCCTAAGCTTAGGCTAGGGCACCCCTAGGCTTAGGCTTGGGCACCCCTAGGCTTAGGCAAGGGCAGCCCTAGGCTTAAGCTTGGCACCCCTAGGCTTAGGCTTGGGCACCCCTAGGCTTAGGCTAGGGCAGCCCTAGGCTTAGGCTAAGGCTAGGGCTCGCCTAGCCTAAGGCAAAGGCACCCCTAGGCTTAGGCTAAGGCACCCCTAGGCTTAGGCTAGGGCAGCCCAAGGCTTAGGCTAGGGCATCCCTAGGCTTAGGCTAGGGCACCCCTAGGCTTAAGCTAGTGCAGCCCTAGGCTTAGGCTAGGGCAGCCCAAGGCTTCGGCTAGGGCACCTCTAGGCTTAGGCTAGGGCAGCCCAAGGCTTAGGCTAGGGCAGCCCTAGGCTTAGGCTAGGTCACCCCAAGGCTTAGGCTAGGGCACCCCTAGGCTTAGGCTTGGCACCCCTAGGCTTAGGCTTGGGCACCCATAGGCTTAGGCTAGGGCAGCCCTAGGCTTAAGCTAAGGCTAGAGCTCGCCTAGCCTAAGGCAAGGGCACCCCTAGGTTTAGGCTAGGGCACCCCTAGGCTTACGCTAGGGCAGCCCAAGGCTTAGGCTAGGGCACCCCTTGGCTTAGGCTAGGGCACCCCTAGGCTTAGGCTAGGGCACCCCTAGGCTTACGCTAAGGTTAGGGCTCACCTAGCCTAAGGCTAGGGCTCACCTAGCCTAAGGCTAGGGCACCCCTAGGCTTAGACTAGGGCACCCCTAGGTTTAGGCTAGGGCACCCCTAGGCTTAGGCTAGGGCACCCCTAGGCTTAGGCTAGGGCACCCCTAGGCTTAGGCTAGGCCACCCCTAGGCTTAGGCTAAGGCAGCCCTAGGCTTAGGCTACGGTACACCTAGGCTTAGGCTAGGGCACCCCTAGGCTTAGGCTAAGGCACCACTAAGCTTAGGCTAACGCAAGGGCTCACCTAGCCTAAGGCTAGGGCACCCCTAGGCTTAGACTAGGGCACCACTAGGCTTAGGCTAGGGAACCCCTAGCCTAAGGCTAGGGCACTCCTAGGCTTAGGCTAGCGCATCCCTAGGCTTAGGCTAGGGCACCCCTAGGCTTAGGCTAAGGCTAGGGCTCGCCTAGCCTACGGCTTGGGCACCCCTAGGCTTAGGCTAGGACAGACCTAGGCTTAAGCTAGGGCACCCCTAGGCTTAGGCTTGGCACCCCTAGGCTTAGGCTTGGGCACCCATAGTCTTAGGCTAGGGCACCCCTAGGCTTAAGCTAGGGCACCCCTAGGCTTAGGCTAGGGCACCCCTAGGCTTAGGCTAAGGCTAGGGCTCGACTAACCTAAGGCTAGGGCACCCCTAGGCTTAGGCTAGGGCAGCCCTAGGCTTAGGCTATGGCACCCCTATGCTTAGGCTTGGGCACCCCTAGGCTTAGGCTAGGGCAGCCCTAGGCTTAGGCAAAGGCTAGTGCTCGCCTAGCCTAAGGCTAGGGCACCCCTAGGCTTAGGCTAGGACAGACCTAGGCTTAGGCTAGGGCACCCCTAGGCTTAGGCTTGGGCACCCCTATTCTTAGGCTAGGGCAGCCCTAGGCATAGGCCAAGGCTAGGGCTCGCCTAGCCTATGGCTAAGGCACCCCTAGGCTTAGGTTTGGGCACCCCTAGGCTTAGGCTAGGGCAGCCCTAGGCTTAGGCTAGGGTACCCCTAGGCTTAGGCTAGGGCACCCCTAGACTTAGGCTAGGGCACCCCTAGGCTTAGGCTAAGGCTAGGGCTCGCCTAGCCTAAGGCTTGGGCACCCCTAGGCTTAGGCTAGGACAGACCTAGGCTTAAGGTAGGGCACCCCTAGGCTTAGGCTTGGCACCCCTAGGCTTAGGCTTGGGCACCCATAGTCTTAGGCTAGGGCACCCCTAGGCTTAGGCTAGGACACCCCTAGGCTTAGGCTAGGGAACCCCTAGGCTTAGGCTAAGGCTAGGGCTGGACTAGCCTAAGGCTAGGGCACCCCTAAGCTTAGGCTAGGGCAGCCCTAGGCTTAGGCTATGGCACCCCTAGGCTTAGGCTTGGGCACCCCTAGGCTTAGGCTAGGGCAGCCCAAGCTTAGGCAAAGGCTAGGGCTCGCCTAGCCTAAGGCTAGGGCACCCCTAGGCTTAGGCTAGGACAGAACTAGGCTTAGGCTAGGGCACCCCTAGGCTTAGGCTTTGGCACCCCTATTCTTAGGCTAGGGCAGCCCTAGGCTTAGGCTAAGGCTAGGGCTCGCCTAGCCTAAGGCTAAGGCACCTCTAGGCTTAGGTTAGGGCACCCCTAGGCTTAGGCTAGGGCAGCCCTAGGCTTAGGCTAGGGTACCCCTAGGCTTAGGCTAGGGCACCCCTAGACTTAGGCTAGGGCACCCCTAGGCTTAGGCTAAGGCTAGGGCTCACCTAGCCTAAGGCTAGGGCACCCCTAGTCTTAGACTAGGGCACCCCTAGGATTAGGCTAGTGAACCCCTAGCCTAAGGCTAGGGCACCCCTAGGTTTAGGCTAGGGCACCCCTAGGCTTAGGCTAGGGCACCCGTAGGCTTATTCTAAGGCTAGGGCTACCCTAGCCTAAGGCTAGGGCACCCCTAGGCTTAGGCTCGGGCACCCCTAGGATTAGGGTAAGGCTAGGCCTCCCCTAGCCTAAGGCTAGGGCACCCCTTGGCTTACGCTGGGGAACCCCTAGGCTTAGGAAAAGGCTAGGGCTCCCGTAGCCTAAGGCTAGGGCACCCCTAGGTTTAGGCTAGGGCACCCCTAGGCTTAGGTTAGGGAACCCCTAGGCTTTAGCTAGGGCTCCCCTAGGCTTAGGATAAGGCTATGGCTCCCCTAGCCTCAGGATAGTGCACCCCTAGACTCAGGCTATGACTCCCCCATTCTTAGGCTAGGGCAATCCTAGGCTAGACTAACGCTAGGGCTCCCCTATCCTCAGGCTAGGGCACCCGTAGGCTCAGGCTAGGGCACCCCTAGGCTCAGCCTATGGCACCCCTAGGCTTAGGCTAGGGCAATCCTAGGCTAGACTAAGGCTAGAGCTCCCCTCGCCTAAGGCTACGGTACCCCTAGGCTCAGGCTAGGGCACCCCTAGGCTTAGGCTAGGGCACCCCTAGGCTTAGGCTCGGGCACACCTAGGATTAGGCTAAGGCTAGTGCTCCCCTAGCCTAAGGCTAGGGCACCCCTAGGCTTAGGCTAGGACAGACCTAGGCTTAGGCAGGGCACCCCTAGACTTAAGCTTGGCACTCCTAGGCTTAGGCTAGGGCAACCATAGGCTTAGGCTAAGGCTAGGGCTCCCCTAGCCTAAGGCCTGGGCACCCCTAGTCTTAGAATAGGGCACCCCTAGGCTTAGGCTAGGGCACCCCTAGGCTTAGGCTAGCGCACCCCTAGGCTTAGGCTAAGGCTAGGGATTCCCTAGCCTAAGGCTGGGGCACCCCTAGGCTTAGGCTAGGGCACCCCTAGACTTAGACTAGAATACCCCTAGGCTTAGGCTTGGCACCCCTAGGCTTAGGCTTGGGCACACCTAAGCTTAGGCTAGGGCAGCCCTAGGCTTAGGCTAAGGCTAGGGTTCGCCTAGCCTAAGGCTAGGGCACCCCTAGGCTTAGGCTAAGGCACCACTAGGCTTAGGCTAACGCTAGGGCTCACCTAGCCTAAGGCTAGGGCACCGCTAGGCTTAGGCTAGGGAACCCCTAGCCTAAGGCTAGGGCACCCCTAGGCTTAGGCTAGCGCACCCCTAGGCTTAGGCTAGGGCACCCCTAGGCTTAGGCTACGGCTAGGGCTCGCCTAGCCTAAGGCTTGGGCACCCCTAGGCTTAGGGTAGGACAGACCTAGGTTTAAGCTAGGGCACCCCTAGGCTTAGGCTTGGCACCCCTAGGCTTAGGCTTGGGCACCCATAGTCTTAGGCTAGGGGACCCCTAGGCTTAGGCTAGGGCACCCCTAGGCTTAGGCTAGGGCACCCCTAGGCTTAGGCTAAGGCTAGGGCTCGACTAGCCTAAGGCTAGGGCACCCCTAGGCTTAGGCTTGGGCAGCCCTAGGCTTAGGCTATGGCACCCCTAGGCTTAGGCTTGTGCACCCCTAGGCTTAGGCTAGGGCAGCCCTAGGCTTAGGCAAAGGCTAGGGCTCGCCTAGCCTAAGGCTAGGGCACCCCTAGGCTTAGGCTAGAACAGACCTAGGCTTAGGCTAGGGCACCCCTAGGCTTAGGCTTGGGCACCCCTATTCTTAGGCTAGGGCAGCCCTAGGCTTAGGCTAAGGCTAGGGCTCGCCTAGCCTAAGGCTAAGGCACCCCTAGGCTTAGGTTAGGGCACCCCTAGGCTTAGGCTAGGGCAGCCCTAGGCTTAGGCTAGGGTACCCCTAGTCTTAGGCTAGGGCACCCCTAGACTTAGGCTAGGGCACCCCTAAGCTTAGGCTAAGGCTAGGGCTCACCTATCCTAAGGCTAGGGCACCCCTAGGCTTAGACTAGGGCACCCCTAGGATTAGGCTAGTGAACCCCTAGCCTAAGGCTAGGGCACCCCTAGGTTTAGGCTAGGGCACCCCTGGGCTTAGGCTAAGGCTAGGGCTCCCCTAGCCTAAGGCAAGGGCACCCCTAGGCTTAGGCTAGGGCACCCCTAGGCTTAGGCTAGGGCACTCCTAGGCTTAGGCTGAGGCTAGGGCACCCCTAGGCTTAGACTAGGGCACCCCTAGGATTAGGCTAGGGCAGCCCTAGGCTTAGGCTAGGGTACCCCTAGGCTTAGGCTAGGGCACCCCTAGACTTAGGCTAGGGCACCCCTAGGCTTAGGCTAAGGCTAGGGCTCGCCTAGCCTAAGGCTTGGGCACCCCTAGGCTTAGGCTAGGACAGACCTAGGCTTAAGGTAGGGCACCCCTAGGCTTAGGCTTGGCACCCCTAGGCTTAGGCTTGGGCACCCATAGTCTTAGGCTAGGGCACCCCTAGGCTTAGGCTAGGACACCCCTAGGCTTAGGCTAGGGCACCCCTAGGCTTAGGCTAAGGCTAGGGCTGGACTAGCCTAAGGCTAGGGCACCCCTAGGCTTAGGCTAGGGCAGCCCTAGGCTTAGGCTATGGCACCCCTAGGCTTAGGCTTGGGCACCCCTAGGCTTAGACTAGGGCAGCCCAAGCTTAGGCAAAGGCTAGGGCTCGCCTAGCCTAAGGCTAGGGCACCCCTAGGCTTAGGCTAGGACAGAACTAGGCTTAGGCTAGGGCACCCCTAGGCTTAGGCTTTGGCACCCCTATTCTTAGGCTAGGGCAGCCCTAGGCTTAGGCTAAGGCTAGGGCTCGCCTAGCCTAAGGCTAAGGCACCCCTAGGCTTAGGTTAGGGCACCCCTAGGCTTAGGCTAGGGCAGCCCTAGGCTTAGGCTAGGGTACCCCTAGGCTTAGGCTAGGGCACCCCTAGACTTAGGCTAGGGCACCCCTAGGCTTAGGCTAAGGCTAGGGCTCACCTAGCCTAAGGCTAGGGCACCCCTAGGCTTAGACTAGGGCACCCCTAGGATTAGGCTAGTGAACCCCTAGCCTAAGGCTAGGGCACCCCTAGGTTTAGGCTAGGGCACCCCTAGGCTTAGGCTAGGGCACCCGTAGGCTTATTCTAAGGCTAGGGCTACCCTAGCCTAAGGCTAGGGCACCTCTAGGCTTAGGCTCGGGCACCCCTAGGATTAGGGTAAGGCTAGGCCTCCCCTAGCCTAAGGCTAGGGCACCCCTTGGCTTACGCTGGGGAACCCCTAGGCTTAGGAAAAGGCTAGGGCTCCCGTAGCCTAAGGCTAGGGCACCCCTAGGTTTAGGCTAGGGTACCCCTAGGCTTAGGTTAGGGAACCCCTAGGCTTTAGCTAGGGCTCCCCTAGGCTTAGGATAAGGCTATGGCTCCCCTAGCCTCAGGATAGTGCACCCCTAGACTCAGGCTATGACTCCCCCATTCTTAGGCTAGGGCAATCCTAGGCTAGACTAACGCTAGGGCTCCCCTATCCTCAGGCTAGGGCACCCGTAGGCTCAGGCTAGGGCACCCCTAGGCTCAGCCTATGGCACCCCTAGGCTTAGGCTAGGGCAATCCTAGGCTAGACTAAGGCTAGGGCTCCCCTCGCCTAAGGCTACGGCACCCCTAGGCTAAGGCTAGTGCTCCCCTAGCCTAAGGCTAGGGCACCCCTAGGCTTAGGCTAGGACAGACCTAGGCTTAGGCAGGGCACCCCTAGATTTAAGCTTGGCACTCCTAGGCTTAGGCTAGGGCAACCATAGGCTTAGGCTAAGGCTAGGGCTCCCCTAGCCTAAGGCCTGGGCACCCCTAGTCTTAGAATAGGGCACCCCTAGGCTTAGGCTAGGGCACCCCTAGGCTTAGGCTAGCGCACCCCTAGGCTTAGGCTAAGGCTAGGGATTCCCTAGCCTAAGGCTAGGGCACCCCTAGGCTTAGGCTAGGGCACCCCTAGACTTAGACTAGAGCACCCCTAGGCTTAGGCTTGGCACCCCTAGGCTTAGGCTTGGGCACACCTAAGCTTAGGCTAGGGCAGCCCTAGGCTTAGGCTAAGGCTAGGGTTCGCCTAGCCTAAGGCTAGGGCACCCCTAGGCTTAGGCTAAGGCACCACTAGGCTTAGGCTAACGCTAGGGCTCACCTAGCCTAAGGCTAGGGCACCGCTAGGCTTAGGCTAGGGAACCCCTAGCCTAAGGCTAGGGCACCCCTAGGCTTAGGCTAGCGCACCCCTAGGCTTAGGCTAGGGCACCCCTAGGCTTAGGCTACGGCTAGGGCTCGCCTAGCCTAAGGCTTGGGCACCCCTAGGCTTAGGGTAGGACAGACCTAGGTTTAAGCTAGGGCACCCCTAGGCTTAGGCTTGGCACCCCTAGGCTTAGGCTTGGGCACCCATAGTCTTAGGTTAGGGGACCCCTAGGCTTAGGCTAGGGCACCCCTAGGCTTAGGCTAGGGCACCCCTAGGCTTAGGCTAAGGCTAGGGCTCGACTAGCCTAAGGCTAGGGCACCCCTAGGCTTAGGCTTGGGCAGCCCTAGGCTTAGGCTATGGCACCCCTAGGCTTAGGCTTGTGCACCCCTAGGCTTAGGCTAGGGCAGCCCTAGGCTTAGGCAAAGGCTAGGGCTCGCCTAGCCTAAGGCTAGGGCACCCCTAGGCTTAGGCTAGAACAGACCTAGGCTTAGGCTAGGGCACCCCTAGGCTTAGGCTTGGGCACCCCTATTCTTAGGCTAGGGCAGCCCTAGGCTTAGGCTAAGGCTAGGGCTCGCCTAGCCTAAGGCTAAGGCACCCCTAGGCTTAGGTTAGGGCACCCCTAGGCTTAGGCTAGGGCAGCCCTAGGCTTAGGCTAGGGTACCCCTAGTCTTAGGCTAGGGCACCCCTAGACTTAGGCTGGGGCACCCCTAGGCTTAGGCTAAGGCTAGGGCTCACCTATCCTAAGGCTAGGGCACCCCTAGGCTTAGACTAGGGCACCCCTAGGATTAGGCTAGTGAACCCCTAGCCTAAGGCTAGGGCACCCCTAGGTTTAGGCTAGGGCACCCCTGGGCTTAGGCTAAGGCTAGGGCTCCCCTAGCCTAAGGCAAGGGCACCCCTAGGCTTAGGCTAGGGCACCCCTAGGCTTAGGCTAGGGCACTCCTAGGCTTAGGCTGAGGCTAGGGCACCCGTAGGCTTAGGCTAAGGCTAGGGTTCCCCTAGCCTAAGGCTAGGGCACCCCTAGGCTTAGGCTAGGGCACCCCTAGGCTTAGGCTAGGGCACCCGTAGGCTTATTCTAAGGCTAGGGCTACCCTAGCCTAAGGCTAGGGCACCCCTAGGCTTAGGCTCGGGCACCCCTAGGATTAGGCTAAGGCTTGGCCTCCCCTAGCCTAAGGCTAGGGCACCCCTTGGCTTACGCTGGGGAACCCCTAGGCTTAGGAAAAGGCTAGGGCTCCCGTAGCCTAAGGCTAGGGCACCCCTAGGTTTAGGCTAGGGCACCCCTAGGCTTAGGCTACCGAACCCCTATGCTTTAGCTAGGGCTCCCCTAGGCTTAGGATAAGGCTATGGCTCCACTAGCCTCAGGATAGTGCACCCCTAGACTCAGGCTATGACTCCCCCATTCTTAGGCTAGGGCATCCTAGGCTAGACTAACGCTAGGGCTCCCCTATCCTCAGGCTAGGGCACCCGTAGGCTCAGGCTAGGGTACCCCTAGGCTCAGCCTATGGCACCCCTAGTCTTAGGCTAGGGCCATCCTAGGCTAGACTAAGGCTAGGGCTCCCCTCGCC
This sequence comes from Tenrec ecaudatus, assembly GCF_050624435.1. NCBI lineage: Eukaryota > Metazoa > Chordata > Mammalia > Afrosoricida > Tenrecidae > Tenrec > Tenrec ecaudatus. The sequence goes on from NW_027457870.1 coordinate 166,511, forward strand.
TAAGGCTACGGCACCCCTAGGCTCAGGCTAGGGCACCCCTAGGCTTAGGCTAGGGCACCCCTAGGCTTAGGCTCGGGCACCCTTAGATTAGGCTAAGGCTAGTGCTCCCCTAGCCTAAGGCTAGGGCACCCCTAGGCTTAGGCTAGGGCCCCCATATGCTTAGGCTAGGGCAGCCCTCGGCTTAGGCTAAGGCTAGGGGACTCCTAGGCTTACGCTAAGGCACCCCTAGGCTTAGGCTAGGGCACCCCTAGGCTTAGGCTAGGGCACCCCGTAGGCTTAGGCTAAGGCTAGGGCTCCTTTAGCCTAAGGCTAGGGCACCCCTAGTCTTAGGCTAGGGCACCCCTAGGCTTAGGCTAGGGCACCCCTAGGCTTAGGCTAAGGCTAGGGCTCGCCTAGCCTAAGGCTAGGTCATCCCTAGGCTTAGGCTAAGGCTAGGGCTCGCCTAGCCTAAGGCTAGGGCACCCCTAGGCTTAGGCTAGGACAGACCTAGGCTTAGGCTAGGGCACCCCTAAGCTTAGGCTTGGCACCCCTAGACTTAGGCTTGGGCACACCTAGGCTTAGGCTAGGGCAGCCCTAGACTTAGGCTAAGGCTAGGGCTTGCCTAGCCTAAGGCTAGGGCACCCCTAGGCTTAGGCTAGGGCACCCCTAGGCTTAGGCTAGGGCAGCCCTAGGCTTAGGCTAGAGCACCCATAGGCTTAGGCTAGGGCACCCCTAGGCTTAGGATAGGGCACCCCTAGGCTTAGGCTAAGGCTAGGGCTCACCTAGTCTAAGGCTAGGGCACCCCTAGGCTTAGATTAGGGCACCCCTAGGCTTACGCTAGGGAACCCCTAGCCTAAGGCTAGGGCACCCCTAGGCTTAGGCTAGGGCACCCCTGGTCTTAGGCTAGGGAAACCCTAGGCTTAGCCTAGGGCAACCCTAGGCTTAGGCTAAAGCTAGGGCTCACCTAGCGTAAGGCTACCCTACCCCTAGGCTTAGACTAGGGCACCCCTAGGCTTAGACTAGGGCACCCCCTAGGCTTAGACTAGGGCACCCCTAGACTTAGGTTAGGGAACCCCTAGGCTTAGGCTAAGGCTAGGGCTCGCCTAGCCTAAGGCTAGGGCACCCCTAGGCTTAGGCTAGGACAGACCTAGGCTTAGGCTAGGGCACCCCTAGGCTTACGCTAGGGCAGCCCAAGGCTTAGGCTAGGGCACCCCTTGGCTTAGGCTAGGGCACCCCTAGGCTTAGGCTAGGGCACCCCTAGGCTTACGCTAAGGTTAGGGCTCACCTAGCCTAAGGCTAGGGCTCACCTAGCCTAAGGCTAGGGCACCCCTAGGCATAGACTAGGGCACCACTAGGCTTAGGCTAGGGCACCCTTAGGCTTAGGCTAGGGCACCCCTAGACTTAGGCTAGGGCACCCCTAGGCTTAGGATAGGGCACCCCTAGGCTTAGGCTAGGGCACCCCTAGGCTTAGGCTAGGGCACCCCTAGGCTTAGGCTAAGGCTAGGGCTCACCTAGCCTAAGGCTAGGGCACCCCTAGGCTTAGACTAGGGCACCCCTAGGCTTAGGCTAGAGAACCCCTAGCCTAAGGCTAGGGCACCCCTAGGCTTCGGCTAGGGCACCCTTTGGCTTAGGCTAGTGCACCCCTTGGCTTAGGCTAAGGCTAGGGCTCGCCTATCCTAAGGCAAGGGCACCCCTAGACTTAGGCTAGGACAGACCTAGGCTTGGGCTAGGGCACCCCTAGGCTAAGGCTTGGCACCCCTAGGCTTAGGCTTGGGCATCCCTAGGTTTAGGCTAGGGCACCCCTAGGCTTAGGCTAGGGCACCCCTAGGCTTAGGCTTGGCACCCCTAGGCTTAGACTAGGGCAGCCCAAGGCTTAGGCTAAGGCTAGGTCTCGCCTAGCCTAAGGCTAGGGCACACCTAGGCTTAGGCTAGAGCACCCCTAGGCTTAGGCTAGAGTAGCCCTAGGCTGAGGCTAGGGCACCCATAGGCTTAGGCTAGGGCACCCCTAGGCTTAGGCTAAGGCTAGAGCTCGCCTAGCCTAAGGTTAGGACACCCCTAGGCTTAGGCTTGGCATCCCTAGGCTTAGGCAAGGGCAGCCCTAACTCTTAAGCTTGGCACCCCTAGGCTTAGGCTTGGGCACCCCTAGGCTTAGGCTAGGGCAGCCCTAGGCTTAGGCTAAGGCTAGGGCTCGCCTAGCCTAAGGCAAAGGCACCCCTAGGCTTAGGCTAGGGCACCCCTAGGCTTAGGCTAGGGCAGCCCAAGGCTTAGGCTAGGGCATCCCTAGGCTTAGGCTAGGGCACCCCTAGGCTTAGGCTAGGGCACCCCTAGGCTTAGGCTAGGGCAGCCCAAGGCTTCGGCTAGGGCACGCCTAGGCTTAGGCTAGGGCAGCCCAAGGCTTAGGCTAGGGCAGCCCTAGGCTTAGGCTAGGTCACCCCTATGCTTAGGCTAGGGCACCCCTAGGCTTAGGCTTGGCACCCCTAGGCTTAGGCTTGGGCACCCATAGGCTTAGGCTAGGGCAGCCCTAGGCTTAGGCTAAGGCTAGGGCTCGCCTAGCCTAAGGCAAGGGCACCCGTAGGCTTAGGCTAGGGCACCCCTAGGCTTACGCTAGGGCAGCCCAAGGCTTAGGCTAGGGCACCCCTTGGCTTAGGCTAGGGCACCCCTAGGCTTAGGCTAGGGCACCCCTAGGCTTACGCTAAGGTTAGGGCTCACCTAGCCTAAGGCTAGGGCTCACCTAGCCTAAGGCTAGGGCACCCCTAGGCTTAGACTAGGGCACCCCTAGGCTTAGGCTAGGGCACCCCTAGGCTTAGGCTAGGGCACCCCTAGACTTAGGCTAGGGCACCCCTAGGCTTAGGCTAGGGCACCCCTAGGCTTAGGCTAGGGCACCCCTAGGCTTAGGCTAGGGCACCCCTAGGCTTAGGCTAAGGCTAGGGCTCACCTAGCCTAAGGCTAGGGCACCCCTAGGCTTAGACTAGGGCACCCCTAGGCTTAGGCTAGAGAACCCCTAGCCTAAGGCTAGGACACCCCTAGGCTTCGGCTAGGGCACCCCTTGGCTTAGGCTAGTGCACCCCTTGGCTTAGGCTAAGGCTAGGGCTCGCCTATCCTAAGGCAAGGGCACCCCTAGACTTAGGCTAGGACAGACCTAGGCTTGGGCTAGGGCACCCCTAGGCTAAGGCTTGGCACCCCTAGGCTTAGGCTTGGGTATCCCTAAGTTTAGGCTAGGGCACCCCTAGGCTTAGGCTAGGGCACCCCTAGGCTTAGGCTTGGCACCCCTAGGCTTAGACTAGGGCAGCCCAAGGCTTAGGCTAAGGCTAGGTCTCGCCTAGCCTAAGGCTAGGGCACACCTAGGCTTAGGCTAGAGCACCCCTAGGCTTAGGGTAGAGTAGCCCTAGGCTGAGGCTAGGGCACCCATAGGCTTAGGCTAGGGCACCCCTAGGCTTAGGCTAAGGCTAGAGCTCGCCTAGCCTAAGGTTAGGACACCCCTAGGCTTAGGCTAGGACAGACCTAGGCTTAGGCTAGGGCACCCCTAGGCTTAGGCTTGGCACCCCTAGACTTAGGCTTGGGTACCCCTAGGCTTAGGCTAGGGCAGCCCAAGGCTTAGGCTAAGGCTAGGGCTCGCCTAGCCTAAGGCTAGGGCACACCTAGGCTTAGGCTAGAGCACCCCTAGGTTTAGGCTAGGGTAGCCCTAGGCTTAGGCTAGGGCACCCATAGGCTTAGGCTAGGGGACCCCTAGGCTTAGGTAGGGCACCCCTAGGCTTAGGCTAAGGCTAGTGATGCCCTAGCCTAAGGCTAGGGCAGCCCTAGGCGTAGGCAAGGGCACCCCTAGGCTTAGGCTAGGGCACCCCTAGGCTTAGGATTGGCACCCCTAGGCTTAAGCTTGGGCACCCCTAGGCTTAGGGTAGGGCAGCCCTAGGCTTAGGCTAAGGCTAGGGCTCGCCTAGCCTAAGGCTAGGGCACCCCTAGGCTTAGGCTAGGGCACCCCTAGGCTTAGGTTAGGGCAGCCCTAGGCTTAGGCTAGAGCACCCATAGGCTTAAGCTAGGGCACACCTAGGCTTAGGATAGGGCACCCCTAGGCTTAGGCTAAGGCAAGGGCTCACCTAGCCTAAGGTTAGGCCACCCCTAGGCTTAGACTAGGGCACCCCTAGGCTTAGGCTAGAGAACCCCTAACCTAAGGCTAGGGCACCCCTAGGCTTAGGCTAGGGCACCCCTAGGCTTAGACTAGTGCACCCCTAGACTTAGGCTAAGGCTAGGGCTCGCCTATCCTAAGGCTAGGGCACCCCTAGGCTTAGGCTAGGACAGACCTAGGCTTGGGCTAGGGCACCCCTAGGCTAAGGCTTGGCACCCCTAGGCTTAGGTTTGGGCACCCCTAGGCTTAGGCTAGGGCAGCACTAGGCTTAGGCTAAGGCTAGGGCTCGCCTAGCCTAAGGCTAGGGCACACCTAGGCTTAGACTAGGGTACCCATAGGCTTAGGATAGGGCACCCCTAGGCTTAGGCTAGGGCACCCCTAGGCTTAGGCTAAGGCTAGAACTCACCTAGCCTAAGGAAAGGGCACCCCTAGGCTTAGGCTAGGGCACCCCTAGGCTTAGGCTAGGGCACCCCTATGCTTAGGCTTGGCACCCCTAGGCTTAGCCTTGGGCACCCCTAGGCTTAGGCTAGGGCAGCCCTAGGCTTCGGCTAAGGCTAGGGCTTGCCTAGCCGAAGGCTATGGCAGCCCTAGGCTTAGGCTAGGGCACCCCTAGTCTTAGGCTAGGGCACCCCTAGGCTTAGGCTAGGGCACCCCTAGGCTTATGCTAAGGCTAGGGCTCGCCTAGCCTAAGGCTAGGGCACCCCTAGGCTTAGGCTAGGACAGACCTAAGCTTAGGCTAGGGCACCCCTAGGCTTAGGCTTGGCACCCCTAGACTTAGGCTTGGGCACACCTAGGCTTAGGCTAGGGCAGCCCTAGGCTTAGGCTAAAGCTAGGGCTCGCCTAGCCTAAGGCTAGGGCAAACCTAGTCTTAGGCTAGAGCACCCCTAGGCTTAGGCTAGGGTAGCCCTAGGCTTAGGCTAGGGCACCCATAGGCTTAGGCTAGGGCACCCCTAGGCTTAGGCTAGGGCACCCCTAGGCTTAGGCTAAGGATAGTGATCCCCTAGCCTAAGCCTAGGGCACCCCTAGCCTTAGGCTAGTGCTCCCCTACCCTTAGGCTAGGGCACCCCTAGGCTTAGGCTAAGGCTAGGGCTCCACTAGCCTTAGGCTAGGGCTCCCCTAGCCTTAGGCTAGGGCACCTCTAGGCTTAGGCTAAGGCTAGGGCTCCCCTATCCTTAGGCTAGGGCTCCCCTAGCCTTTGGCTAGGTCACCCCTAGGCTTAGGCTAAGGCTAGTGCTCCGGTAGCCTTCGGCTAAGGCTCTCCTAGCCTTAGGCTAGGGCACCCCTAGGCTTAGGCTAGGGCTACCCTAGCCTTAGGTTAGGGCCCACCAACCTTAGGCTAGGGCACCACTTGGCTTAGCCTAGGGCTCCCCTAGCCGTAGATTCGGGCACCCCTAGGCTTAGGCTAAGGCTAGGGCTCCCCTAGCCTTAGGCTAGGTCTCCCCTAGCCTTATGCTACAGTCCCCTAGGCATAGGCTAAGGCTAGGACTCCCATAGCCTTATGCTAGGGCTCTCCTAGCCTTAGGCTAGGACAACCCTCGGCATAGGCTAGGGCTCCCCTAGCCTTAGGCCAGGGCACCCCTAGGCTTAGGCCAGGGCTCCCCTAGCCTTAGGCTAGGACTCCCCTAGCCTTAGGCTAGGGCACACCTAATCTTAGGCTAAGGCTACGGCTCACCTTGCCTTAGGCTAGGGCTCCCCTAGCCTTAGGCTAGGGCACCCCTAGCCTTAGGCTAGGGCTCCCTTAGCATTACTCTAGGGCTCCCCTAGCCTTAAGCCAGGGCACCCCAAGGCTTAGTCCAGGGCTCCCCAAGCCTTAGCCTATGGCATCCCTAGGCTTAGGCTAAGGCTACGGCTCCCCTAGCCTTAGGCTAGGGTACCCCTTGACTTAGGCTAGGGCTCCCCTAGCGTTACGCTAGGGCTCCCCTAGCCTTAGGCTAGGGCACCACTATGCTTAGGCTAGGACACCCCTAGTCTTAGGCTAAGGCTAGGGCTCCCCCAGCCTTATGCTAAGGCTACAGTAGCCTTAGGCTAGCGCTCCCCTAGCCTTAGTCTAGGTCACCCCTAGGCTTAGGCTAAGGCTAGGGCCTCCCTAGCCTTAGGCTAAGGCTCTCCTAGCCTTAGGTTAGGACACCCGTAGGCTTAGGCTAGGGCCACAGTAGCCTTAGGCTAGGGCTACCCTAGCCTTAGGCTAGGGCACCCCTAGGCTTAGGCTAGGCCTCCCCTAGGCTTAGACTCGGGGTCCCCTAACCTAAGGCTCGTGCTCTCTAAGCTGTAGGATCGGGCTCCCCTAGCCTTAGGCTAGGGCTCCCCTAGCTTCACGCTAGGTCTTCCCTAGCCTTAGGCCAGGGCACCCCTAAGGTTAGGCCAGGGCTCCCCTAGCCTTAGGCCAAGGCTGTCCTAGCCTTAGGCTAGGGCACCACTAGGCTTAGGCTAGGGCTACCCTAGCCTTAGGCTTGGGCCCCCTTAGTCTTAGTCTCAGGCACCCCTAGCCTTAGGCTAGGGCTCCCCTAGCGTTACGCTAGGGCTCCCCTAGCCTTATGCTATACCACCCCTAGGCTTAGGCAAAGGCTTTTCTCCCCTAGCCTTAGGCTAGGGCTCCCCTAGCCTTAGGCTAGGGCACCCCTAGGCTTAGGCTAAGGCTAGGCTCCCCTAGCCTTTGGCTAAGGCTCTCCTAACCTTAGGCTAGGGCACCCCTAGGCTTAAGCTATGGCTACCCTAGCTTTAGGCTAGGGCCCACCTAGCCTAAGGCTAGGGCACCCCTAGGCTTAGGCTGGGGCACCCCTAGGCTTAGGCTGGGGCAACCCTAGGCTTAGGCTAGGGCACCCCGAGGCTTCGACTAGGGCACCACTAGGCTTAGGCTAAGGTTAGGGCTCCCCTAGCCTAAGGCTAGGGCACCCCTAGGCTCACTCTAGGGCACCCCTAGGCTTAGGCTAGGGCACCCATAGGCTTAGGCTAAGTCTAGGTCTCCCCTCGACAAAGCTTAGGCTAGGGCTACCCTAGGCTTAGGCTAGGGCTCTCCTAGCCTTAGGCTCGTGCTCCCCTAGCCTTAGGCTCAGTCACCCCTAGCCTTAGGCTAGGGCTTTCCTAGCATTAGGCTAGGGCTCCCTTAACGTTACGATAGGGCTCCCCTAGCCTTAGGCCAGGGCACCCCTAGGCTTAGTCCAAGGCTCCCCAAGCCTTAGGCTATGGCACCCCTAGGCTTAGACTAAGGCTACGGCTCCCCTAGACCTAGGCTAGGGCACCCCTAGACTTAGGCTAGGGCTCCCCTAGCCTTATACTCAGACACCCCTAACCTTAGGCTAGGACTCCCCTAGCTTTACGCTAGGGCTCCCCCAGCCTTAGGCCAGGGCACCTCTAGACTTAGGCTAGGGCACCCCTAGGCTTAGGCTAGGGCACCTCTAGGCTTAGGCTAAGGCTAGGGCTCCCCTAGCCTTAGGCTAGGGCACCCCTAGGCTTAGGCTAAGGCTAGGGCTCCCCTAGCCTTTGGCGAGGGCACCCCTAGGCTTAGGCTAGGGCAACCCTAGGCTTAGGCTAAGGTTAGGGCTCCTCTAGCCTTAGGCTAGGGTTCCCCTAGCCTCGGCTAGGGCACCCCTAGGCTTAGGCTATGGCTAGGGCTCCCCTAGCCTTAGGCTAGTGCTCCCCTACCCTTAGGCTAGGGCACCCCTAGGCTTAGGGTAAGGCTAGGGCTCCACGAGCCTTAGGCTAGGGCTCCCCTAGCCTTAGGCTAGGGCACCCCTAGGCTTAGGCTAAGGCTAGGGCTCCCCTATCCTTAGGCTAGGGCTCCCCTAGCCTTTGGCTAGGTCACCCCTAGGCTTAGGCTAAGGCTAGGGCTCCGCTAGCCTTCTGCTAAGGCTCTCCTAGCCTTAGGCTAGGGCACCCCTAGGCTTAGGCTAGGGCTACCCTAGCCTTAGGTTAGGGCCCACCTAGCCTTAGGCTAGGGCACCACTAGGCTTAGCCTAGGGCTCCCCTAGCCGTAGATTCGGGCACCCCTTGGCTTAGGCTAAGGCTAGGGCTCCCCTAGCCTTAGGCTAGGGCTCCCCTAGCTTTATGCTACAGTCCAACTAGGCTTAGGCTAAGGCTAGGACTCCCATAGCCTTAGGCTAGGACAACCCTCGGCTTAGACTAGGGCTCCCCTATCCTTAGGCCAGGGCACCCCTAGGCTTAGGCCAGGGCTCCCCTAGCCTTAGGCTATGACTCCCCTAGCCTTAGGCTAGGGCACCCCTAATCTTAGTCTAAGGCTACGGCTCACCTTGCCTTAGGCTAGGGCACCCCTAGGCTTAGGCTAAGGCTAGGGGTCCCCTAGTCTTATGCTTGGGCTCCCTTAGCCTTAGGCTAGGGCACCCCTAGGCTTAGGCTAAGAAAAGGGCTCCCCTAGCCTTAGGCTAGAGCTCGCCTAGCCTTAGGCTAGGGCACCCGTAGGCTTAGGCTAAGGCTAGGGTTCCCCTTGCATTAGGCTAAGGCACCCCTAGGCTTAGGGTAGGGCTCCCCTTGCCTTAGCTTCGGGCTCCTCTAGCGTTAGGCTAGGGCTCCCCTAGCCTTAGTGTAGGGCACCTCTAGGCTTAGGCTAAGGCTAGGGCTTCCCAAGCCTTAGGCTAGGGCACCCCTAGGCTTAGGCTAAGGCTAGGGTTCCCCCAGCTTTAGGCTAAGGTACCCCTAGGCTTAGACTAATACAAGGGCTCCCCTAGCCTTATTCTAGGGCTCCCCTTGCCTTAGGCTAGGGCACCTCTAGCCTTAGGCTAGGGCTCCCCTAGCCTTAGGCTAGGGCACCGCTCTCTTAGGCTAAGGCTACGGCTCACCTAGCCTTTTGCTAGGGCCCCCCTAGGCTTAGGCTAGGGCTCCCGTAGCGTTATGCTTGGGCTCCCCATGCCTTAGGCTAAGGCACCCCTAGGCTTAGGCTAGGTCACCCGTAGGCTTAGGGTAAGGCTAGGGCTCCCCTAGCATTAGGCTAGGGCTCCCCTAGGCTTAGGTTAGGGCACCCCAAGGCTTAGGCTAGGGCTCCCCTAGCCTTAGGCTCGGTAACCCCTAGGCTTAGGCTAAGGCCAGGGCTCCCCTAGCCTTAGGCTAGGGCTCTCCTTGCCTCAGGCTCATGCTCCCCTAGCCTTAGGCTCGGGCACCCCTAGCCTTAGGCTAGGGCTCCCCTAGCCTTAGGCTAGGGCTCCCTTAGCGTTACACTAGGGCTCCCCTAGCCTTAGGCCAGGGCACACCTAGGCATAGTCCAGGGCTCCCCAAGCCTTAGGCTTGGGCACCCCTAGACTTAGGCTAGGGCTCCCCTAGCCTTAGACTCAGGCACCCCTAGCCTTAGGCTAGGGCAACCCATGGCTTAGGCTAAGGCTAGGGCTCCACTAGCCTTAGGCTAGGGCTCTCCTCGCGTTAGGCTAGGGCACCCCTAGGCTTAGGCGAGGGCACCCCTAGGCTTAGGCTAAGGCTATGGCTCCCCCAGCCTTAGGCTAAGGCTACAGTAGCCTTAGGCTAGGGCTCCCTAGCCTTAGGCTAGGTCACCCCTAGGCTTAGGCTAAGGCTAGTGCTTCCCTAGCCTTAGGCTAAGGCTCTCCTAGGCTTAGGTTAGGACATCCCTAGGCTTAGGGTAGGGCTACACAAGCCTTAGGCTAGGGCTCCCCTAGCCTTAGGCTAGGGCACCCCTAGGCTTAGGCTAGGGCTCCCCTAGCCTTAGACTCGGGATCCCCTAGCCTAAGGCTCGTGCTCCAGAAGCCATAGGCTCGGGCTCCCCTAGTCTTAGGCTAGGGCTCCCCTAACTTTACGCTAAAGCTCCCCTAGCCTTAGTCCAGGGCAACCCGAGGCTTAGGCTAAGGCTAGGGCTCCCCTTGCCTTAGGCTAGGGCACCCCTAGGCTTAGGCTATGGCTAGGGCTACCCTTGACTTAGGCTAGGCCTACCCTAGCTTTACGCTAGGGCTCCCCTAGCCTTAGGCCAGGGCACCCCTAGGCTTAGGCTAAGGCTAGGGCTCCCCTAGACTTTGGCGAGGGCACCCCTAGGCTTAGGCCAGGGCACCCCTAGGCTTAGGCTAAGGCTAGGGCTACTCTAGCCTTAGGCTAGGTCTCCCCTAGCTTGGGCTAGGGCACCCCTAAGTTTAGGCTAAGGTTAGGGCTCCGCTAGCCTTAGGCTAGTGCTCCCCTAGCCTTAGGCTAGGGCACCCCTAAGCTTAGGCTAAGGCTAGGGCTCCCCTAGCCTTAGGCTAGGGCACCCCAAGGTTTAGGCGAAGACAACGGCTCCCCTAGCCTTAGGCTAGGGCACCTCTAGGCTAGGGCACCCCTAGGCTAAGGCTAAGGCTAGGGCTCCCCTAGCCTTTGGCGTGGGCACCCCTAGGCTTAGGCTAGGGCACCCCTAGGCTTAGGCTAAGGCTAGGGCTCCTCTAGCCTTAGGCTAGAGCTCTCCTAGCCTCGGCTAGGGCATCCCTAGGTTTAGGCTAAGGCTAGGGCTCCCCTAGCCTTAGGCTAGGGCTCCCCTAGCCTTAGGCTAGGGCTCCCCTAGCCTTAGGCTATGGCTCAACTAGCCTTAGCCTAGTGCTCCCCTACCCTTAGGCTAGGGCACCCCTAGGCTTAGGCTAAGGCTACCCTAGACTTAGGCTAGGGCCCACCTAGGTTTAGGCTAAGGCTAGGGCTCTCCTAGTCTTAGGCTTGTGCTCCCCTAGCCTTAGGCTCAGGCACCCCTAGCCTTAGGCTAGGGCTTTCCTAGCATTAGGCTAGGGCTCCCTTAACGTTACGCTAGGGCTCCCCTAGCCTTACGCCAGGGCACCCCTAGGCTTAGTCCAGGGCTCCCCAAGCCTTAGGCTATGGCACCCCTAGACTTAGACTAAGGCTACGGCTCCCCTAGACTTAGGCTAGGGCACCCCTAGACTTAGGCTAGGGCAACCCTAGGCTTAGGCTAAGGCTAGGCCTCCTCTAGCCTTAGGCTAGGGCTCCCCTAGCCTGGGCTAGGGCACCCCTAGGCTTAGGCTAAGGCTAGGGCTCCGCTACCCTTAGGCTAGTGCTCCCCTAGCCTTAGGCTAGGGCACCTCTAGCCTTAGGCTAAGGCTAGGGCCCCCCTAGCCTTAGGCTAGGGCACCCCTAGGCTTAGGCTAAGGCTAGGACTCCCCTAGCCTTTGGCGAGGGCACCACTAGGCTTAGGCTAGGGCAACCCAAGGCTTAGGCTAAGGTTAGGGCTCCTCTAGCCTTAGGCTAGGGTTCCCCTAGCCTCGACTAGGGCACCCCTAGGCTTAGGCTAAGGCTAGGGTTCCCCTAGCCTTAGGCTAGTGCTCCCCTACCCTTAGGCTAGGGCACCCCTAGGCTTAGGCTAAGGCTAGGGCTCCACTAGCCTTAGGCTAGGGCTCCCCTAGCCTTAGGCTAGGGCACCTCTAGGCTTAGGCTAAGGCTAGGGCTCCCCTATCCTTAGGCTAGGGCTCCCCTAGCCTTTGGCTAGGTCACCCCTAGGCTTAGGCTAAGGCTAGTGCTCCGGTAGCCTTCGGCTAAGGCTCTCCTAGCCTTAGGCTAGGGCACCCCTAGGCTTAGGCTAGGGCTACCCTAGCCTTAGGTTAGGGCCCACCAACCTTAGGCTAGGGCACCACTTGGCTTAGCCTAGGGCTCCCCTAGCCGTAGATTCGGGCACCCCTAGGCTTAGGCTAAGGCTAGGGCTCCCCTAGCCTTAGGCTAGGTCTCCCCTAGCCTTATGCTACAGTCCCCTAGGCATAGGCTAAGGCTAGGACTCCCATAGCCTTATGCTAGGGCTCTCCTAGCCTTAGGCTAGGACAACCCTCGGCTTAGGCTAGGGCTCCCCTAGCCTTAGGCCAGGGCACCCCTAGGCTTAGGCCAGGGCTCCCCTAGCCTTAGGCTAGGACTCCCCTAGCCTTAGGCTAGGGCACACCTAATCTTAGGCTAAGGCTACGGCTCACCTTGCCTTAGGCTAGGGCTCCCCTAGCCTTAGGCTAGGGCACCCCTAGCCTTAGGCTAGGGCTCCCTTAGCGTTACTCTAGGGCTCCCCTAGCCTTAAGCCAGGGCACCCCAAGGCTTAGTCCAGGGCTCCCCAAGCCTTAGCCTATGGCATCCCTAGGCTTAGGCTAAGGCTACGGCTCCCCTAGCCTTAGGCTAGGGTACCCCTTGACTTAGGCTAGGGCTCCCCTAGCGTTACGCTAGGGCTCCCCTAGCCTTAGGCTAGGGCACCACTATGCTTAGGCTAGGACACCCCTAGTCTTAGGCTAAGGCTAGGGCTCCCCCAGCCTTATGCTAAGGCTACAGTAGCCTTAGGCTAGCGCTCCCCTAGCCTTAGTCTAGGTCACCCCTAGGCTTAGGCTAAGGCTAGGGCCCCCCTAGCCTTAGGCTAAGGCTCTCCTAGCCTTAGGTTAGGACACCCGTAGGCTTAGGCTAGGGCCACAGTAGCCTTAGGCTAGGGCTACCCTAGCCTTAGGCTAGGGCACCCCTAGGCTTAGGCTAGGCCTCCCCTAGGCTTAGACTCGGGGTCCCCTAACCTAAGGCTCGTGCTCACTAAGCTGTAGGATCGGGCTCCCCTAGCCTTAGGCTAGGGCTCCCCTAGCTTCACGCTAGGTCTTCCCTAGCCTTAGGCCAGGGCACCCCTAAGGTTAGGCCAGGGCTCCCCTAGCCTTAGGCCAAGGCTGTCCTAGCCTTAGGCTAGGGCACCACTAGGCTTAGGCTAGGGCTACCCTAGCCTTAGGCTTGGGCCCCCTTAGTCTTAGTCTCAGGCACCCCTAGCCTTAGGCTAGGGCTCCCCTAGCGTTACGCTAGGGCTCCCCTAGCCTTAGGCTATACCACCCCTAGGCTTAGGCAAAGGCTTTTCTCCCCTAGCCTTAGGCTAGGGCTCCCCTAGCCTTAGGCTAGGGCACCCCTAGGCTTAGGCTAAGGCTAGGCTCCCCTAGCCTTTGGCTAAGGCTCTCCTAACCTTAGGCTAGGGCACCCCTAGGCTTAAGCTATGGCTACCCTAGCTTTAGGCTAGGGCCCACCTAGCCTAAGGCTAGGGCACCCCTAGGCTTAGGCTGGGGCACCCCTAGCTTAGGCTGGGGCAACCCTAGGCTTAGGCTAGGGCACCCCGAGGCTTCGACTAGGGCACCACTAGGCTTAGGCTAAGGTTAGGGCTCCCCTAGCCTAAGGCTAGGGCACCCCTAGGCTCACTCTAGGGCACCCCTAGGCTTAGGCTAGGGCACCCATAGGCTTAGGCTAAGTCTAGGTCTCCCCTCGACAAAGCTTAGGCTAGGGCTACCCTAGGCTTAGGCTAGGGCTCTCCTAGCCTTAGGCTCGTGCTCCCCTAGCCTTAGGCTCAGTCACCCCTAGCCTTAGGCTAGGGCTTTCCTAGCATTAGGCTAGGGCTCCCTTAACGTTACGATAGGGCTCCCCTAGCCTTAGGCCAGGGCACCCCTAGGCTTAGTCCAGGGCTCCCCAAGCCTTAGGCTATGGCACCCCTAGGCTTAGACTAAGGCTACGGCTCCCCTAGACCTAGGCTAGGGCACCCCTAGACTTAGGCTAGGGCTCCCCTAGCCTTATACTCAGACACCCCTAACCTTAGGCTAGGACTCCCCTAGCTTTACGCTAGGGCTCCCCCAGCCTTAGGCCAGGGCACCTCTAGACTTAGGCTAGGGCACCCCTAGGCTTAGGCTAGGGCACCTCTAGGCTTAGGCTAAGGCTAGGGCTCCCCTAGCCTTAGGCTAGGGCACCCCTAGGCTTAGGCTAAGGCTAGGGCTCCCCTAGCCTTTGGCGAGGGCACCCCTAGGCTTAGGCTAGGGCAACCCTAGGCTTAGGCTAAGGTTAGGGCTCCTCTAGCCTTAGGCTAGGGTTCCCCTAGCCTCGGCTAGGGCACCCCTAGGCTTAGGCTATGGCTAGGGCTCCCCTAGCCTTAGGCTAGTGCTCCCCTACCCTTAGGCTAGGGCACCCCTAGGCTTAGGGTAAGGCTAGGGCTCCACGAGCCTTAGGCTAGGGCTCCCCTAGCCTTAGGCTAGGGCACCCCTAGGCTTAGGCTAAGGCTAGGGCTCCCCTATCCTTAGGCTAGGGCTCCCCTAGCCTTTGGCTAGGTCACCCCTAGGCTTAGGCTAAGGCTAGGGCTCCGCTAGCCTTCTGCTAAGGCTCTCCTAGCCTTAGGCTAGGGCACCCCTAGGCTTAGGCTAGGGCTACCCTAGCCTTAGGTTAGGGCCCACCTAGCCTTAGGCTAGGGCACCACTAGGCTTAGCCTAGGGCTCCCCTAGCCGTAGATTCGGGCACCCCTTGGCTTAGGCTAAGGCTAGGGCTCCCCTAGCCTTAGGCTAGGGCTCCCCTAGCTTTATGCTACAGTCCAACTAGGCTTAGGCTAAGGCTAGGACTCCCATAGCCTTAGGCTAGGACAACCCTCGGCTTAGACTAGGGCTCCCCTATCCTTAGGCCAGGGCACCCCTAGGCTTAGGCCAGGGCTCCCCTAGCCTTAGGCTATGACTCCCCTAGCCTTAGGCTAGGGCACCCCTAATCTTAGTCTAAGGCTACGGCTCACCTTGCCTTAGGCTAGGGCACCCCTAGGCTTAGGCTAAGGCTAGGGGTCCCCTAGTCTTATGCTTGGGCTCCCTTAGCCTTAGGCTAGGGCACCCCTAGGCTTAGGCTAAGAAAAGGGCTCCCCTAGCCTTAGGCTAGAGCTCGCCTAGCCTTAGGCTAGGGCACCCGTAGGCTTAGGCTAAGGCTAGGGTTCCCCTTGCATTAGGCTAAGGCACCCCTAGGCTTAGGGTAGGGCTCCCCTTGCCTTAGCTTCGGGCTCCTCTAGCGTTAGGCTAGGGCTCCCCTAGCCTTAGTGTAGGGCACCTCTAGGCTTAGGCTAAGGCTAGGGCTTCCCAAGCCTTAGGCTAGGGCACCCCTAGGCTTAGGCTAAGGCTAGGGTTCCCCCAGCTTTAGGCTAAGGTACCCCTAGGCTTAGACTAATACAAGGGCTCCCCTAGCCTTATTCTAGGGCTCCCCTTGCCTTAGGCTAGGGCACCTCTAGCCTTAGGCTAGGGCTCCCCTAGCCTTAGGCTAGGGCACCGCTCTCTTAGGCTAAGGCTACGGCTCACCTAGCCTTTTGCTAGGGCCCCCCTAGGCTTAGGCTAGGGCTCCCGTAGCGTTATGCTTGGGCTCCCCATGCCTTAGGCTAAGGCACCCCTAGGCTTAGGCTAGGTCACCCGTAGGCTTAGGGTAAGGCTAGGGCTCCCCTAGCATTAGGCTAGGGCTCCCCTAGGCTTAGGTTAGGGCACCCCAAGGCTTAGGCTAGGGCTCCCCTAGCCTTAGGCTCGGTAACCCCTAGGCTTAGGCTAAGGCCAGGGCTCCCCTAGCCTTAGGCTAGGGCTCTCCTTGCCTCAGGCTCATGCTCCCCTAGCCTTAGGCTCGGGCACCCCTAGCCTTAGGCTAGGGCTCCCCTAGCCTTAGGCTAGGGCTCCCTTAGCGTTACACTAGGGCTCCCCTAGCCTTAGGCCAGGGCACACCTAGGCATAGTCCAGGGCTCCCCAAGCCTTAGGCTTGGGCACCCCTAGACTTAGGCTAGGGCTCCCCTAGCCTTAGACTCAGGCACCCCTAGCCTTAGGCTAGGGCAACCCATGGCTTAGGCTAAGGCTAGGGCTCCACTAGCCTTAGGCTAGGGCTCTCCTCGCGTTAGGCTAGGGCACCCCTAGGCTTAGGCGAGGGCACCCCTAGGCTTAGGCTAAGGCTATGGCTCCCCCAGCCTTAGGCTAAGGCTACAGTAGCCTTAGGCTAGGGCTCCCTAGCCTTAGGCTAGGTCACCCCTAGGCTTAGGCTAAGGCTAGTGCTTCCCTAGCCTTAGGCTAAGGCTCTCCTAGGCTTAGGTTAGGACATCCCTAGGCTTAGGGTAGGGCTACACAAGCCTTAGGCTAGGGCTCCCCTAGCCTTAGGCTAGGGCACCCCTAGGCTTAGGCTAGGGCTCCCCTAGCCTTAGACTCGGGATCCCCTAGCCTAAGGCTCGTGCTCCAGAAGCCATAGGCTCGGGCTCCCCTAGTCTTAGGCTAGGGCTCCCCTAACTTTACGCTAAAGCTCCCCTAGCCTTAGTCCAGGGCAACCCGAGGCTTAGGCTAAGGCTAGGGCTCCCCTTGCCTTAGGCTAGGGCACCCCTAGGCTTAGGCTATGGCTAGGGCTACCCTTGACTTAGGCTAGGCCTACCCTAGCTTTACGCTAGGGCTCCCCTAGCCTTAGGCCAGGGCACCCCTAGGCTTAGGCTAAGGCTAGGGCTCCCCTAGACTTTGGCGAGGGCACCCCTAGGCTTAGGCCAGGGCACCCCTAGGCTTAGGCTAAGGCTAGGGCTACTCTAGCCTTAGGCTAGGTCTCCCCTAGCTTGGGCTAGGGCACCCCTAAGTTTAGGCTAAGGTTAGGGCTCCGCTAGCCTTAGGCTAGTGCTCCCCTAGCCTTAGGCTAGGGCACCCCTAAGCTTAGGCTAAGGCTAGGGCTCCCCTAGCCTTAGGCTAGGGCACCCCAAGGTTTAGGCGAAGACAACGGCTCCCCTAGCCTTAGGCTAGGGCACCTCTAGGCTAGGGCACCCCTAGGCTAAGGCTAAGGCTAGGGCTCCCCTAGCCTTTGGCGTGGGCACCCCTAGGCTTAGGCTAGGGCACCCCTAGGCTTAGGCTAAGGCTAGGGCTCCTCTAGCCTTAGGCTAGAGCTCTCCTAGCCTCGGCTAGGGCATCCCTAGGTTTAGGCTAAGGCTAGGGCTCCCCTAGCCTTAGGCTAGGGCTCCCCTAGCCTTAGGCTAGGGCTCCCCTAGCCTTAGGCTATGGCTCAACTAGCCTTAGCCTAGTGCTCCCCTACCCTTAGGCTAGGGCACCCCTAGGCTTAGGCTAAGGCTAGGGCTCCCCTAGCCTTAGGCTAGGGCTCCCCTAGACTTAGGCTAGGTCACCCCTAGGCTTAGGCTAAGGCTAGGGCTCCCCTAGCCTTCGGCTTAGGCTCTCCTAGCCTTAGGATAGGGCACCCCTAGGCTTAGGATAGGGCTACCCTAGACTTAGGCTAGGGCCCACCTAGGTTTAGGCTAAGGCTACGGCTCTCCTAGTCTTAGGCTTGTGCTCCCCTAGCCTTAGGCTCAGGCACCCCTAGCCTTAGGCTAGGGCTTTCCTAGCATTAGGCTAGGGCTCCCTTAACGTTACGCTAGGGCTCCCCTAGCCTTACGCCAGGGCACCCCTAGGCTTAGTCCAGGGCTCCCCAAGCCTTAGGCTATGGCACCCCTAGACTTAGACTAAGGCTACGGCTCCCCTAGACTTAGGCTAGGGCACCCCTAGACTTAGGCTAGGGCAACCCTAGGCTTAGGCTAAGGCTAGGCCTCCTCTAGCCTTAGGCTAGGGCTCCCCTAGCCTGGGCTAGGGCACCCCTAGGCTTAGGCTAAGGCTAGGGCTCCGCTACCCTTAGGCTAGTGCTCCCCTAGCCTTAGGCTAGGGCACCTCTAGCCTTAGGCTAAGGCTAGGGCCCCCCTAGCCTTAGGCTAGGGCACCCCTAGGCTTAGGCTAAGGCTAGGACTCCCCTAGCCTTTGGCGAGGGCACCACTAGGCTTAGGCTAGGGCAACCCAAGGCTTAGGCTAAGGTTAGGGCTCCTCTAGCCTTAGGCTAGGGTTCCCCTAGCCTCGACTAGGGCACCCCTAGGCTTAGGCTAAGGCTAGGGTTCCCCTAGCCTTAGGCTAGTGCTCCCCTACCCTTAGGCTAGGGCACCCCTAGGCTTAGGCTAAGGCTAGGGCTCCACTAGCCTTAGGCTAGGGCTCCCCTAGCCTTAGGCTAGGGCACCTCTAGGCTTAGGCTAAGGCTAGGGCTCCCCTATCCTTAGGCTAGGGCTCCCCTAGCCTTTGGCTAGGTCACCCCTAGGCTTAGGCTAAGGCTAGTGCTCCGGTAGCCTTCGGCTAAGGCTCTCCTAGCCTTAGGCTAGGGCACCCCTAGGCTTAGGCTAGGGCTACCCTAGCCTTAGGTTAGGGCCCACCAACCTTAGGCTAGGGCACCACTTGGCTTAGCCTAAGGC
The DNA here is from genome assembly GCF_050624435.1 of Tenrec ecaudatus. Lineage (NCBI taxonomy): Eukaryota > Metazoa > Chordata > Mammalia > Afrosoricida > Tenrecidae > Tenrec > Tenrec ecaudatus. The sequence continues at coordinate 184,537 of NW_027457870.1, forward strand.
TCCCCTAGCCGTAGATTCGGGCACCCCTAGGCTTAGGCTAAGGCTAGGGCTCCCCTAGCCTTAGGCTAGGTCTCCCCTAGCCTTATGCTACAGTCCCCTAGGCATAGGCTAAGGCTAGGACTCCCATAGCCTTATGCTAGGGCTCTCCTAGCCTTAGGCTAGGACAACCCTCGGCTTAGGCTAGGGCTCCCCTAGCCTTAGGCCAGGGCACCCCTAGGCTTAGGCCAGGGCTCCCCTAGCCTTAGGCTAGGACTCCCCTAGCCTTAGGCTAGGGCACACCTAATCTTAGGCTAAGGCTACGGCTCACCTTGCCTTAGGCTAGGGCTCCCCTAGCCTTAGGCTAGGGCACCCCTAGCCTTAGGCTAGGGCACCCCTAGCCTTAGGCTAGGGCTCCCTTAGCGTTACTCTAGGGCTCCCCTAGCCTTAAGCCAGGGCACCCCAAGGCTTAGTCCAGGGCTCCCCAAGCCTTAGCCTATGGCATCCCTAGGCTTAGGCTAAGGCTACGGCTCCCCTAGCCTTAGGCTAGGGTACCCCTTGACTTAGGCTAGGGCTCCCCTAGCGTTACGCTAGGGCTCCCCTAGCCTTAGGCTAGGGCACCACTATGCTTAGGCTAGGACACCCCTAGTCTTAGGCTAAGGCTAGGGCTCCCCCAGCCTTATGCTAAGGCTACAGTAGCCTTAGGCTAGCGCTCCCCTAGCCTTAGTCTAGGTCACCCCTAGGCTTAGGCTAAGGCTAGGGCCCCCCTAGCCTTAGGCTAAGGCTCTCCTAGCCTTAGGTTAGGACACCCGTAGGCTTAGGCTAGGGCCACAGTAGCCTTAGGCTAGGGCTACCCTAGCCTTAGGCTAGGGCACCCCTAGGCTTAGGCTAGGCCTCCCCTAGGCTTAGACTCGGGGTCCCCTAACCTAAGGCTCGTGCTCACTAAGCTGTAGGATCGGGCTCCCCTAACCTTAGGCTAGGGCTCCCCTAGCTTCACGCTAGGTCTTCCCTAGCCTTAGGCCAGGGCACCCCTAAGGTTAGGCCAGGGCTCCCCTAGCCTTAGGCCAAGGCTGTCCTAGCCTTAGGCTAGGGCACCACTAGGCTTAGGCTAGGGCTACCCTAGCCTTAGGCTTGGGCCCCCTTAGTCTTAGTCTCAGGCACCCCTAGCCTTAGGCTAGGGCTCCCCTAGCGTTACGCTAGGGCTCCCCTAGCCTTAGGCTATACCACCCCTAGGCTTAGGCAAAGGCTTTTCTCCCCTAGCCTTAGGCTAGGGCTCCCCTAGCCTTAGGCTAGGGCACCCCTAGGCTTAGGCTAAGGCTAGGCTCCCCTAGCCTTTGGCTAAGGCTCTCCTAACCTTAGGCTAGGGCACCCCTAGGCTTAAGCTATGGCTACCCTAGCTTTAGGCTAGGGCCCACCTAGCCTTAGGCTAGGGCACCCCTAGGCTTAGCCTAGGGCTCCCCTAGCCTTAGCTTCGGGAACCCCCAGGCTTAGGCTAAGGCTAGGGCTCCCCTTGACTTAGGCTAGGGCTCCCGTAGCCTTAGGCTAGGGCACCCCTAGTCTTAGGCTAAGACTAGGGGTCCCCTAGCCTTAGGCTTGGGCTCCCGTAGCCTTAGGCTAGGACACCCCTAGGCTTAGGCTAAGGCTAGGGCTCCCGTAACCTTAGGCTAGGGCTCCCCAAGCCTTAGGCTAGGACAACCCTAGGCTTAGGGTAAGGCTAGGGCACCCCTAGGCCTTGGCTACGGCTATGGCTCCCCTAGCCTAAGGCTAGGGCTCCCCAATCCTTAGGCTAGGGCACCGCTAGGATTAAGCTAGGGCACCCCTAGTCTTAGGTTAAGGCTAGGGCTCCCCAAGCCTTAGGCTAGGGCTCCCCTAGCCTTAGCTTCGGGCACCCCTAGGCATAGGCTAAGGCTAGGGCTACCCTAGCCTTAGGCGTGGGCTCCCTTAGCCTTAGGCTAGGACACCCCTAAGCTTAGGCTAAGGCTAGGGCTCCAATAGCCTTAGGCTAGGGCTTTCCTAGTCTTAGGCTAGGGCTCAACTAGCCTTAGGCTAGTGTTCCCCTACCCTTAGGCTAGGGCACCCCTAGGCTTAGGCTAAGGCTAGGGCTCCCCTAGCCTTAGGCTAGGTCACCCCTAGGCTTAGGCTAAGGCTAGGACTCCCCTAGCCTTCGGCTAAGGCTCTCCTATCCTTAGGCTAGGGCGCCCCTAGGCTTAGGCTAGGGCTACCCTAGCCTTAGATTAGGGCTCCCCTAGTCTTAAGCTAGGGCTCAACAGCCTTAGGCTAGTGCTCCCCTACCCTTAGGCTAGGGTACCCCTCGGCTTAGGCTAAGGCTAGGGCTCCCCTAGCCTTAGGCTAGGGCACCCCTAGGCTTAGGCTAAGGCTAGGGCTCCCCTATCCTTAGGCTATGGCTCCCCTAGTCTTACGCTAGGTCACCCCTAGGCTTAAGCTAAGGCTAGGGCTCCCCTAGCCGTCGGCTAAGGCTCTCCTAGCCTTTGGCTAGGGCACCCCTAGGCTTAGGCTAGGGCTACCCTAGCCTTAGGCTAGGGCCCACCTAGCCTTAGGCTAGGGCACCCCTAGGCTTAGCCTAGGGCTCCCCTAGCCTTAGCTTCAGGCCCCCTAGGCTTAGGCTAAGGCTAGGGCTCCCCTAGCCTTAATCTAGGGCTCCCCTAGCCTTATGCTACAGTCCTCTAGGCTTAGCCTAAGGCTAGGGCTCCCATAACCTTAGGCTAGGGCTCTCCTAGCCTTAGGCTAGGACACCCCTAGGCTTAGGCTAGGGCTCCCCTAGCCTTAGGCCAAGGCACCCCTAGGCTTAGGCCAGGGCGCTCCTAGCCTTAGGCTAGGGATCCCCTAGCCTTAGGCTAGGGCACCCCTAATCTTAGACTAAGGTTACGGATCAACTATCCTTAGGCTATGGCTCCCCTAGTCTTACGCTAGGTCACCCCTAGGCTTAGGCTAAGGCTAGGGCTCCCCTAGCCTTCGGCTAAGGCTCTCCTAGCCTTTGGCTAGAGCACCCCTAGGCTTAGGCTAGGTCTTCCCTAGCCTTAGGCTAGGGCCCACCTAGCCTTAGGCTAGGGCACCCCTAGGCTTAGCCTAGGGCTCCCCTGGCCTTAGCTTCGGGCATCCCTAGGCTTAGGCTAAGGCTAGGGCTCCCCTAGCCTTAGTCTAGGGCTCCCCTAGCCTTATGCTACAGTCCCCTAGTTCAGGCTAAGGCTAAGGCTCACATAGCCTTGTGCTAGGGCTCTCCTAGCCTTAGGCTAGGACAACCCTAGGCTTAGGCTAGGGCTCCCCTAGCCTTAGGCCAGTGCACCCCTAGGCTTAGGCCAGGGCTCCCCTAGCCTTAGGCTAGGGCACCCCTAATCTTAGGCTAAGGTTACGGCTCACCTACCCTTAGGCTAGGGCTCTCTTAGCCTTTGGCTAGGGCTCTCCTAGCCTTAGGCTCATGCTCCCCTAGCCTTAGGCTCAGGCACCCATAGCCTTAGGCTAGGGCTCCCCTAGCCTTAGGCTAGGGCTCCCTTAGCGTTACCCTAGGGCTCCCCTAGCCTTAAGCCAGAGCACCCTTAGGCTTAGTCCAGGGCTCCCCAAGACTTAGGCTATGGAACACTTAGGCTTAGGCTAAGGCTACAGCTCCCCTAGCCTTAGGCTAGGGCACCCCTAGACTTAGGCTAGGGCTCCCCTAGCCTTAGACTCAGGCACCCCTAGCCTTTGGCTAGGGCTCCCCTAGCGTTACCCTAGGGCTCCCCTAGCCTTAGGCTAGGTCACCCCTAGGCTTAGGCTAGGTTACCCCTAGGCTTAGGCTAAGGCTAGGGCTCCCCCAGCCTTATGTTAAGGCTACCGTAGCCTTAGGCTAGCGCTCCCCTAGCCTTAGGCTAGGTCACCCCTAGGCTTAGGCTAAGGCTAGGCCTCCCCTAGCTTTAGCCTAAGGCTCTCCTAGCCTTAGGTTAGGACACCCCTAGGCTTTGGCTAGGGCTACACTAGCTTTAGGCTAGGGCTACCCTAGCCTTAGGCTAGGGCACCCCTAGGCTTAGGCTATGTCTCCCCTAGCCTTAGACTCGGGCTCCCTAAGCCGTAGGATCGGGCTCCCATAGCCTTAGGTTAGGGCTCCCCTAGCTTTACGCTAGGGCTTCCCTAGCCTTAGGCCAGGGCACCTGTAGGCTTAGGCCAGGGCTCTCCTAGCCTTAGGCCAAGGCTGTCCTAGCCTTAGGCTAGGGCACCCCTAGGCTTAGGCTAGGGCTACCGTAGCCTTAGGCTTGGGCCCCCCTAGCCTTAGACTCAGGCACCCCTAGCCTTAGGCTAGGTCTCCCCTAGCCTTAGGCTATAGCACCCCTTGCTTAGGCTAAGGTTTTCTCCCCTAGCCTTAGGCTAGGGCTCCCCTAGCATTAGGCTAGGGCTCCCCTGGCCTTAGGCTAGGGCACCCCTAGGCTTAGGCTAAGGCTAGGGCTCCCCTATACTTAGGCTAGGGCTCCCCTATCCTTAGGGTAGGGCACCCCTAGGCTTAGGCTAGGGCTACCCTAGCCTTAGGCTCGGGTTCCCCTAGTCTTAGGCTAGGGCTCAACTAGCCTTAGGCTAGTGCTCCCCTACCCTTAGGCTAGGGCACCCCTAGGCTTAGGCTAAGGCTACGGCTCCCCTAGCCTTAGGCTAGGGAACCCCTAGGCTTAGGCTAAGTCTAGGGCTCCCCTATCCTTAGGCTAGGGCTCCCCTAGTCTTAGGCTAGGTCAACCCTACGCTTAGGCTAAGGCTAGGGCTCCCCTAGCCTTCGGCTAAGGCTCTCCTAGCCTTAGGCTAGGGCACCCCTAGGCTTAGGCTAGGGCTACCCTAGCCTTAGGCTAGGGCCCACATAGGCTTAGGCTAGGGCACCCCTAGGCTTAGCCTAGGGCTCCCCTAGCCTTAGCTTCGGGCACCCCTAGGCTTAGGCTAAGGCTAGGGCTCCCCTAGCCTTAGACTAGGGCTCCCCTAACCTTATGATACAGTCCCCTAGGCTTAGGCTAAGGCTAGGGCTCCCATAGCCTTAGGCTAGGGCTCTCCTAGCCTTAGGCTAGGACTCTCCTAGCCTTAGGCTAGGACTCTCCTAGCCTTAGGCTAGGACAACCCTAGGCTTAGTCTAGGGCTCCCGTAGCCTTAGGCCAGGGCACCCCTAGGCTTAGGCCAGGGCTCCCCTCGCCTTAGGCTAGGGCTCCGCTAGCCTTAAGCTAGGGCACCCATAATCTTAGGCTAAGGTTACGGCTCACCTAGCCTTAGGCTAGGGCTCCCCTAGCCTTAGGCTTGGTCACCCCTAGGCTTAGGCTAAGGCTAGGGCTCCCCTAGCCTTCGGCTAAGGCTCTCCTAGCCTTAGGCTAGGGAACCCCTAGGCTTAGACTTGGGCTACCCTAGCCTTAGTCTAGGGCCCACCTAGCCTTAGGCTAGGGCACCCCTAGGCTTAGCCTAGGGCTCCCCTAGCCTTAGCTTCGGGCACCCCTCTGCTTAGGCTAAGGCTAGGGCTCCCCTATCCTTAGGCTAGGGCTCCGCTAGCCTTAGGCTAGGTCACAGCTAGGCTTAGGCTAAGGCTAGGGCTCCCCTAGCCTTCGGCTAAGGCTCTCCTACCCTTAGGCTAGGGCATCCCTAGGCTTAGGCTAGGGCTACCCAAGCCTTAGGCTAGGGCCCACCTAGCCTTAGGCTAGGGCACGCCTAGGCTTAGCCTAGGGCTCCCCTAGCCTTAGCTTCGGGCACCCCTAGGCTTAGGCTAAGGCTAGGGCTCCCATAGCTTTAGGCTAGGGCTCTCCTAGCTTTAGGCTAGCACAACCCTAGGCTTAGGCTAGGGCTCCCCTATCCTTAGGCCAGGGTACCCCTAGGCTTAGGCCAGGGCTCCCCTAGCCTTAGGCTAGGGCTCCCTTAGCCTTAGGCTAGGGCTCCCCTAGCCTTAGGCTAGGGCACCCCTAATCTTAGGCTAAGGTTACGGCTCACCTAGCCTTAGGCTAGGGCTCCCCTAGCCTTATGATACAGTCCCCTAGGCTTAGGCTAAGGCTCGGGCTCCTATAGCCTTAGGCTAGGACTCTCCTAGCCTTAGGCTAGGACAACCCTAGGCTTAGTCTAGGGCTCCCCTAGCCTTATGCCAGGGCACCCCTAGGCTTAGGCCAGGGCTCCCCTAACCTTAGGCTAGGGCTCCCCTAGCCTTAGGCTAGGGCACCCCTAATCTTAGGCTAAGTTTACGGCTCACCTAGCCTTAGGCTAGGGCTCCGCTAGCCTTAGGCTAGGTCACCCCTAGGCTTAGGCTAAGGCTAGGGCTCCCCTAGCCTTCGGCTAAGGCTCTCCTAGCCTTAGTCCAGGGTACCCCTAGGCTTAGGTTAGGGCTACCCAAGCCTTAGACTAGGGCCCAACTAGCCTTAGGCTAGGGCACACCTAGGCTTAGCCTAGGGCTCCCCTAGCCTTAGCTTCGGGCACCCCTAGGCTTAGGCTAAGGCTAGGGCTCCCCTAGACTTAGTCTAGGGCTCCCCTAGCCTTATGCTACAGTCCCCTAGGCTTAGGCTAAGGATAAGGCTCCCATAGCCTTAGGCTAGGGCTCTCCTAGCCTTAGGCTAGGACAACCCTAGGCTTAGGCTAGGGCTCCCCTAGCCTTAGGCCAGGGAACCCCTAGGCTTAGGCCAGGGCTCCCCAAGCCTTAGGCTAGGGAACCCCTAATCTTAGGCTAAGGTTACGGCACCCCTAGCCTTAGACTAGGGCTCCACTAGCCTTAGGCTAGGGCTCTCCTAGCCTGAACTAGGGCACCCCTAGGCTTAGGCTAAGGCTAGGCCTCCCCTAGCCTTAGGCTAGGGCTCCCCTAGCCAGAGTAGGGCACCCCTAGGCTTAGGCTAAGGCTAGGGCTCCCCTAGCCTTAGGCTAGGGCTCCCCTAGCCTTAGGCTAGGGCACCCCTAGGCTTAGGCTAAGACTAGGGCTCCCGTAGCCTTAGGCTAGGGCTCCCCTAGCCTTAGGCTAGGGCACCCCTAGGCTTAGGCTAGGGCACCCCTAGGCTTAGGCTAGGGCACCCCTAGGCTTAGGCTAAGACAAGGGCTCTTCTAGCCTTAGGCTAGGGCTCCCCTAGCCTGGACTAGGGCACCCTTAGGCTTAGGCTTTGTCGATCCTAGCCTTAGGGTAGGCCACCACTAGGCTTAGGCTAGGGCACCCCTAGGCTTAGGCTAGGGCTCCCCTAGCCTTAGGCTAGGGCTCCCCTAGCCTTAGTCTAGGGCTCCCCTAGCCTTAGTCTAGGGCTCCCCTATCCTTAGGCTAGGGCACCCCTAGGCTTAGGCTAAGACAAGGGCTCCTCTAGCCTTAGGCTAGGGCTCCCCTAGCCTGGACTAGGACACCCCTAGGCTTAGGCTAAGGCTATGGCTCCCCTAGCCTTAGACAGGGCTCCCCTAGCCTTAGGTTAGGGCACCTTTACGCTTAGGCGATGGCTAGGGCTCCCCTAGCCTATGGCTAGGGCTCCCCTAGGGTGAGACTAGGCTCCCCTAGCCTTAGGCTAGGGTAACCCTAGGCTTAGGCTAGGGCTCCCCTAGCCTTAGGCTAGGGCACCCCTAGGTTTAGGCTAGTGTTCCACTAGCCTTAGGCTAGGGCACCCCTAAGCTTAGGCTAAGGCTTGGGCTCCCCTAGCCTTAGGCTAGTGCTCCCCTAGTCTTAGGCTAGGGCACCCCTAGGCTTAGGCTAAGGCTAGGGCTCCCCTAGCCATAGGCTAGGTCTCCCTTAGCCTTAGGCTAGGGCTCCCCTAAGCTTAGGCCAGGGCACCCCTAGCCTTAGGCTAGGGCACCCATAGGCTTAGGCTAAGGCTAGGGCTCACCTAGCCTTAAGCTAGGGCTCCCCTAGTCTGAGGCTTGGGCTCCCCTAGTCTTAGGCTAGGGCTCCCCTAGCCTTAGACTCGGGCTCCCCAATCCTTTGGCTCGGGCACCTCTAGCCTTAGTCTTGGGCTCCCTTAGCCTTATGCTAGGGCACCCCTAGCCTTAGGCTAGGACTCTCCAAGCCTTAGGCTAGGGCACCCCTAGGCTTAGGCTAGGGCACACGTAGGCTAAGCCTAGGGGTCACCTAGCCTAAGGCTAGGGCACCCCTAGGCTTAGGCTAAGGCTAGTGCTCCCCTAGCCTTAGTCTAGGGCACCCCTTAGCCTAGGCTAAGGCTAGGGCTCACCTAGCCTTAGGCTAGGGCTCCCCTAGGCTTAGGCTAGGGCTCCTCTAGCCTTAGGCTCAGACTCCCATAGCCTTAGGCTCGGGCTCCCATAGCCTTAGGCGCGGGCTCCCCTAGCCTTAGGCTCGGGCTCCCCTAGCCTTAAGTTCGGGCACCCCTAGCCTTAGTCTAGGGCTCCCCTAGCCTTATGCTAGGGCACCCCTAGCCTTAGGCTAGGACTCTCCAAGCCTTAGGCTAGGGCACCCCTAGGCTTAGGCTAGCGCACCCCTAGGCATAGTCTAAGGCTAGTTCTCCCCTAGCCTTAGGCTAGGGCACCCCTTAGCTTAGGTTAAGGCTAGGGCTCCCCTTGCCTTAGGCTAGGGCTTTCGTACCCTTAGACTAGGGATAACCTAACCTTAGGCTAGGGCACACCTAGCCTTAGGCTAAGGCTAGGGCTCCCCTAGCCTTTGGCGAGGGCACCCCAAGGCTTAGGCTAGGGCACCCCTAGGCTTAGTCTAAGGCTGGGGCTCCTCTAGCCTTAGGCTAGGGCACCCGTATGCTTAGGCTAAGGCAAGGGCTCCTCTAGCCTTAGGCTAGGGCTCCCCTAGCCTCGGGTAGGGCACCCCTAGATTTAGGCTAAGGCTAAGGCTCCCCTAGCCTTAGGCTAGGGCTCCTTTAGCGTTAGGCTAGGGCTCCCCTAGTCTTAGGCTAGGGCTCAACTAGACTTAGGCTAGTGTTCCCCTAGCCTTAGGCTAGGGCACCCCTAGGCTTAGCCTAAGGCTAAGGCTCCCCTAGCATTAGTCTAGGGCTTCTCTAGCGTTAGGCTAGGGCTCCCCTAGTCTTAGGCTAGGGCTCAACTAGCCTTAGGCTAGTGTTCCCCTAGCCTTAGGCTAGGGCACCCCTAGGCTTAGCCTAAGGCTTGGGCTACCCTAGCCTTAGGCTTTGTCTATCCTAGCCTTAGGGTAGGGCACCACTAGGCTTAGGCTAGGGCACCCCTAGGCTTAGGCTAGGGCTCCCCTAGCCTTAGGCTAGGGCTCCCCTAGCCTTAGTCTAGGGCTCCCCTATCCTTAGGCTAGGGCACCCCTAGGCTTAGGCTAAGACAAGGGCTCCTCTAGCCTTAGGCTAGGGCTCCCCTAGCCTGGACTAGGGCACCCCTAGGCTTAGGCTAAGGCTATGGCTCCCCTAGCCTTAGGCAGGGCTCCCCTAGCCTTAGGTTAGGGCACCTTTAGGCTTAGGCGATGGCTAGGGCTCCCCTAGACTAAGGCTAGGGCTCCCCTAGGGTGAGGCTAGGCTCCCCTACCCTTAGGCTAGGGTAACCCTAGGCTTAGGCTAGGGTTCCACTAGCCTTAGGCTAGGGCACCCTTAGGCTTAGGCTAAGGCTTGGGCTCCCCTAGCCTTAGGCTAGTGCTCCCCTAGTCTTAGGCTAGGGCACCCCTAGGCTTAGGCTAAGGCTAGGGCTCCCCTAGCCATAGGCTAGGGCTCCCTTAGCCTTAGGCTAGGGCTCCCCTAACCTTAGGCCAGGGCACCCCTAGCCTTAGGCTAGGGCACCAATAGGCTTAGGCTAAGGATAGGGCTCACCTAGCCTTAAGCTAGGGCTCCCCTAGTCTTTGGCTTGGGCTCCACTAGTCTTAGGCTAGGGCACCCCTAGGCATAGGCTAAGGCTAGTGCTCCCCTAGCCTTAGGCCAGGGAACCCCTAGCCTTAGGCTAGGGCACCCATAGGCTTAGGCTAAGTCTAGGGCTCACCTAAACTTAGGCTAGGGCTCCCCTAGTCTTAGGCTCGGGCTCCCATAGCCTTAGGCTCGGGCTCCCCTAGCCTTAGGCTCGGGCTCCCCAAGCCTTAGGCTCGGGCACCTCTAGCCTTAGTCTTGGGCTCCCTTAGCCTTATGCTAGGGCACCCCTAGCCTTAGGCTAGGACTCTCCAAGCCTTAGGCTAGGGCACCCCTAGGCTTAGGCTATGGCACACGTAGGCTAAGCCTAGGGGTCCCCTAGCCTAAGGCTAGGGCACCCCAAGGCTTAGGCTAAGGCTATGGCTCCCCTTGCCTTAGGCTAGGGCTCCCGTACCCTTAGACTAGGGCTCCCCTAACCTTAGGCTACGGCACACCTAGCCTTAGGCTAAGGCTAGGGCTCCTCTAGCCTTAGGCTAGGGTACCCCTAGGCTTAGGCTAAGGCTAGGGCTCACCTAGCCTTTGGCGAGGGCACCCCTAGGCTTATGCTGGGGCACCCCTATGCTTAGGCTAAGGCAAAGGCTCCTCTAGCCTTAGGCTAGGGCTCCCCTAGGCTTAGGCTAACGCTAGGGCTCCCCTAGCCTTAGGCTAGGGCTCAACTAGCCTTAGGCTAGTGTTCCCCTAAACTTAGGCTAGGGCACCCCTAGGCTTAGGCTAAGGCTAGGTCTCCCCAAGCCTTAGGGTAGGGATCCCCTAGCCTTAGGCTACGGCAACCCTAGCCTTAGGCTGAGGCAAGGGCTACCCTAGCATTAGGCTATGGCTCCCCTAGCCCTAGGCTAGGGCACCCCTAGTCTTAGGCTAAGGCTAGGGCCGGCTAGCCTTAGGGTAGCGCACCCCTAGGCTTACGCTAGGGCTCCCCTAGCCTTACGCTAGGGCTCCCCTAGCCTTAGGCTAGGGCTCCCCTAGCCTTAGTCTAGGGCTCCCCTAGCCTTAGGCTAGGGCTCCCCTAGCCTTAGTCTAGGGCTCCGCTAACCTTAGGCTACGGCTCCCCTAGGCTTAGGCTAAGGCTAGGGCTCCTCTAGCCTTAGGCAGGGCTCCCCAAGCCTTAGGCTAGGGCACCATTAGGCTTAGATTATGGCTAGGGCTCCCCTAGCCGAAGGCTAGGTCTCCCCTAGGCTTAGGCTAGGGCACCCCTAGGCTTAGGCTAAGACTAGGGCTCCTCTAGCCTTAGGCTAGGGCTCCTCTAGCCTGGACTAGGGCACCCCTAGGCTTAGGCTAAGGCAATGGCTCCCCTAGCCTTAGGCAGGGCTCCCCTAGCCTTAGGTTAGGGCACCTTTAGGCTTAGGGGATGGCTAGGGCTCTCCTAGCCTTAAGCTAGGGCACCACTAGGCTTAGTCTAGGGCACCCCTAGGCTTAGGCTAGGGCTCCCCTAGCCTTAGTCCAGGGCTCCCCTAACCTTAGGCTACGGCTCCCCTAGCCTTAGCCTAGGGCTCCCCTAGCCTTCGGCTAGGGCACCCCTAGGCTTAGGCTAAGGCTAGGGCTCCTCTAGCCTTAGGCATGGCTCCCCTAGCCTTAGGCTAGGGCACCATTAAGCTTAGGCCATGGCTAGGGCTCCCCTAGCCTAAGGCTAGGGCTCCCATAGACTTAGGCTAGGGCACCCCTAGGCTTAGGCTAAGACTAGGGCTCCTCTAGCCTTAGGCTAGGGCTCCACTAGCCTGGACTAGGGCACCCCTAGGCTTAGGATAAGGCTAGGGTTCCCCTAGCCTTAGGCAGGGCTCTCCTAGCCTTAGGTTAGGGCACCTTTAGGCTTAGGCGATGGCTAGGGCTCCCCTAGCCTAAGGCTAGGGCTCCCCCAGGGCTGAGGCTAGGCTCCCCTAGCCTTAGGCTAGGGTACCCCTAGGCTTAGGCTAGGGCTCCTCTAGCCTTAGGCTAGGGCTCCCCTATCCTAAGGCTAGGGCACCCCTAACCTTAGGCTAGGGCACCCATAGGCTTAGGCTAAGGCTAGGGCTCACCTAGCCTTAGGGTAGGGCACCCCTAGTCTTAGGCTTGGGCTCCCCTAGCCTTAAGCTAGGGCACCCCTAGGCTTAGGCTAAGGCTAGTGCTCCCCTAGCCTTAGGCTAGGGCACCCATAAGCTTAGGCTAAGGCTAGGGCTCCCCTAGCCTTAGACTAGGGCTCCCCTAGCCTAAGGCTAGGGCACCCCTAGGCTTAGGCTAGGGCTCCTCTAGCCTTAGGCTCGGGCTCCCATAGCCTTAGGCTCGGGCTCCATTACCCTTAGGCTCGGGCTCCCCTAGCTTTAGGCTCGGGCACCCCTAGCCTTAGTGTAGGGCTCCCCTAGCCTTATGCTAGGGCACCCCTAGCCGTAGGCTAGGACTCTCCAAGCCTTAGGCTAGGGCACCCCTAGGCTTAGGCTAGCGCACCCCTAGACTTAGGCTAAGGCTAGTGCTCCCCTAGCCTTAGGCTAGGGCACCCCTTAGCTTAGGCTAAGGCTAGGGCTCCCCTTTCCTTAGGCTAGGGCTCCCGTACTCTTAGACTAGGGCTCCCCTAACCTTAGGCTAGGGCACACCTAGCCTTAGGCTAAATCTAGGGCTCCCCTAGCCTTTGGGGAGGGCACCCCTAGGCTTAGGCTAAGGCAAGGGCTCCTCTAGCCTTAGGCTAGGGCTCCCCTAGCCTCGGCTAGGGCACCCCTAGATTTAGGCTAAGGCTTAGGTTCCCTTAGACTTAGGCTAGGGCTCCCCTGCGTTAGGCTAGGGCTCCCCTACTCTTAGGCTAGGGCTCAACTAGCCTTAGGCTAGTGTTCCCCTAGCCTTAGGCTAGGGCACCCCTAGGCTTAGCCTAAGGCTAAGGCTCCCCTAGCCTTAGGCTAGGGCTCCCCTAGCGTTAGGCTAGGGCTCCCCTAGTCTTAGGCTAGGGCTCAACTAGCCTTAGGCTAGTGTTCCCCTAGCCTTAGGCTAGGGCACCCCTAGGCTTAGCCTAAGGCTAGGGCTCCCCTAGCATTAGGCTTTGGCTATCCTAGCCTTAGGCTAGGGCACCACTAGGCTTAGGCTAGGGCTCCCCTAGCCTTAGGCTAGGGCTCCCCTAGCCTTAGTCTAGGGCTCCCCTAGCCTTAGTCTAGGGCTCCCCTAACCTTAGGCTATGGCACCCCTAGGCTTAGGCTATGGCTACGGCTCATCTAGCCTAAGGCTAGGGCTCCCCTAGTCTTAGGCTAGGGTACCCCTAGGCTTACGCTAAGACTAGGGCTCCTCTAGCCTTAGTCTAGGGCTCACCTAGCCTGGACTAGGGCACCCCTAGGTTTAGGCTAAGGCTATGGCTCCCCTAGCCTTAGGCAGGGCTCCCCTAGCCTTAGGTTAGGGCACCTTTAGGCTTAAGCGATGGCTAGGGCTCCCCTAGCCTAAGGCTAGGGTTTCCCCTAGGCTGAGGCTAGGCTCCCCTAGCCTTAGGCAAGGGTACCCCTAGGCTTAGGCTAGGGGTCCCCTAGCCTTAGGCTAGGGCACCCCTAGGCTTAGGCTAGGGTTCCACTAGCCTTAGGCTAGGGCTCCCCTATCCTAAGGCTAGGGCTAGCCTAGCCTTAGGCTAGGGCACCCCTAGGCTTAGACTAAGGCTTGGGCTCCCCTAGCCTTAGGCTAGTGCTCCCCTAGTCTTAGGCTAGGGCACCCATAGGCTTAGGCTAAGGCTAGGGCTCCCCTAGCCATAGGCTAGGGCTCCCTTAGCCTTAGGCTAGGGCTCCCCTAGTCTTAGTCTAGGGCTCAACTAGCCTAAGGCTAAGGCTCCCCTAGCCTTAGTCTAGGGCTCCCCTAGCGTTAGGCTAGGGCTCCCCTACTCTTAGGCTAGGGCTCAACTAGCCTTAGGCTAGTGTTCCCCTAGCCTTAGGCTAGGGCACCCCTAGGCTTAGCCTAAGGCTAAGGCTCCCCTAGCCTTAGGCTAGGGCTCCCCTAGCGTTAGGCTAGGGCTCCCCTAGTCTTAGGCTAGGGCTCAACTAGCCTTAGGCTAGTGTTCCCCTAGCCTTAGGCTAGGGCACCCCTAGGCTTAGCCTAAGGCTAGGGCTCCCCTAGCATTAGGTTTTGGCTATCCTAGCCTTAGGCTAGGGCACCACTAGGCTTAGGCTAGGGCACCCCTAGGCTTAGGCTAGGGCTCCCCTAACCTTAGGCTAGGGCTCCCCTAGCCTTAGTCTAGGGCTCCCCTAGCCTGGACTAGGGCACCCCTAGGCTTAGGCTAAGGCTATGGCTCCTCTAGCCTTAGGCAGGGCTCCCCTAGCCTTAGGTTAGGGCACCTTTAGGCTTAATCGATGGCTAGGGCTCCCCTAGCCTAAGGCTAGGGCTCCCCTAGGCTGAGGCTAGGCTCCCCTAGCCTTAGGCTAGGGTACCCCTAGGCTTAGGCTAGGGTTCCACTAGCCTTAGGCTAGGGCTCCCCTAGGCTTAGGCTAGGGTTCCACTAGCCTTAGGCTAGGGTTCCCCTATCCTAAGGCTAGGGCTAGCCTAGCCTTAGGCTAGGGCACCCCTAGGCTTGGGCTAAGGCTTGGGCTCCCCTAGCCTTAGGCTAGTGCTCCCCTATTCTTAGGCTAGGGCACCCATAGGCTTAGGCTAAGGCTAGGGCTCCCCTAGCCATAGGCTAGGGCTCCCTTAGCCTTAGGCTAGGGCTCCCCTAGTCTTAGGCTAGGGCTCAACTAGCCTTAGGCTAGTGATCCCCTAGACTTAGGCTAGGGCACCCCTAGGCTTAGCCTAAGGCTAAGGCTCCCCTAGCCTTAGTCTAGGGCTCCCCTAGCGTTAGGCTAGGGCTCCCCTAGCCTTAGGCTTTGGCTATCCTAGCCTTTGGGTAGGGCACCACTAGGCTTAGGCTAGGGCACCCCTAGGCTTAGGCTAGGGCTCCCCTAGCCTTAGTCTAGGGCTCCCCTATCCTTAGGCTATGGCACCCCTAGGCTTAGGCTATGGCTACGACTCCCCTAGCCTAAGGCTAGGGCTCCCCTAGTCTTATGCTAGGGCACCCCTAGGCTTAGGCTAAGACTAGGGCTCCTCTAGCCTTAGGCTAGGGCTCCCCTAGCCTGGATTAGGTCACCCCTAGGCTCAGGCTAAGGCTATGGCTCCCCTAGCTTTAGGCAGGGCTCCCCTAGCCTTAGGCTAGGGCACCATTAGGCTTAGGCTATGGCTAGGGCTCCCCTAGCCTAAGGCTAGGGCTCCCATAGACTTAGGCTAGGGCACTCCTAGGCTTAGGCTAAGACTAGGGCTCCTCTAGCCTTAGGCTAGGGCTCCACTAGCCTGGACTAGGGCACCTCTAGGGTTAGGATAAGGCTAGGGTTCCCCTAGCCTTAGGCAGGGCTCCCCTAGCCTTAGGTTAGGGCACCTTTAGGGTTAGGCGATGGCTAGGGCTCCCTAGCCTAAGGCTAGGGCTCCCCTAGGTTGAGGCTAGGCTCCTCTAGCCTTACGCTAGGGTACCCCTAGCTTAGGCTAGGGCTCCCCTAGACTTAGGCTAAGGCACCCCTAAGCTTAGGCTTGGGCTCCTCTAGCCTTAGGCTAGGGCTCCCCTATCCTAAGGCTAGGGCTCCCCTAACCTTAGGCTAGGGCACCCCTAGGCTTAGGCTAAGGCTAGGGCTCCCCAAGCCTAAGGCTAGGGCTCCCTTAGCCTTAGGGTAAGGCTCCCCTAACCTTAGGCAAGAGCACCCCTAGCCTTAGTCTAGGGCACCCATAGGCTTAGGCTAAGGCTAGGGCTCACCTAGCCTTAGGCTAGGGCACCCCTAGTCTTAGGCTTGGGCTCCCCTAGCCTTAAGCTAGGGCACCCCTAGGCTTAGGCTAAGGCTAGTGCTCCCCTAACCTTAAGCTAGGGCACCCCTAAGCTTAGGCTAAGGCTAGGGCTCCCCTAGCCTTAGACTAGGGCTCCACTAGCCTTAGGCTAGGGCACCCCTAGGCTTAGGCTAGGGCTCCCCTAGCCTTAGGCTATGGCACCCCTAGGCTTAGGCTAAGGCTAGGGCTCCTCTAGCCTTAGGCAGGGCTCCCCTAGCCTTAGGCTAGGGCACCATTAGGCTTAGGCTATGGCTCCCCTAGCCTTATGCTAGGGCACCCCTAGCTGTAGGCTAGGACTCTCCAAGCCTTAGGCTAGTGCACCCCTAGGCTTAGGCTAATGCACCCCTAGACTTAGGCTAAGGCTAGTGCTCCCCTAGCCTTAGGCTAGGGCACCCTTTAGCTTAGGCTAAGGCTAGGGCTCCCCTTGCCTTAGGCTAGGGCTCCCGTACCCTTAGACTAGGGCTCCCCTAACCTTAGGCTAGGGCACACCTAGCCTTAGGCTAAATCTAGGGCTCCCCTAGCCTTTGACGAGGGCACCCCTAGGCTTAGGCTAAGGCAAGGGCTCCTCTAGCCTTAGGCTAGGGCTCCCATAGCCTCGGCTAGGGCACCCCTAGATTTAGGCTAAGGCTTATGTTCCCCTAGACTTAGGCTAGGGCTCCCCTGCGTTAGGTTAGGGCTCCCCTAGTCTTAGGCTAGGGCTCAACTAGCCTTAGGCTAGTGTTCCCCTAGCCTTAGGCTAGGGCACCCCTAGGCTTAGCCTAAGGCTAAGGCTCCCCTAGCCTTAGGCTAGGGCTCCCCTAGCGTTAGGCTAGGGCTCCCATAGCCTTAGTCTCTGGCTCCCCAACCTTAGGCTACGGCTCCCCTAGGCTTAGGCTAAGGCTAGGGCTCCCCTAGGCTTAGGCTAAGACTAGGGCTCCTCTAGCCTTAGGCTAGGGCTCCTCTAGCCTGGACTAGGGCACCCCTAGGCTTAGGCTAAGGGTATGGTTCCCCTAGCCTTATGCAGGGCTCCCCTAGCCTTAGGCTTGGGTACCCCTAGGCTTAGGCTAGGGGTCCCCTAGCCTTAGGCTAGGGCACCCCTAGGTTTAGGCTAGGGTTCCACTAGCCTTAGGCTAGGGCTCCCCTAGCCTTAGGCTAGGGAACCCCTAGGCTTAGGCTAAGGCTTGGGCTCCCCTAGCCTTAGGCTAGTGCTCCCCTAGTCTTAGGCTAGGGCACCCCTAGGCTTAGGCTAAGGCTAGGGCTCCCCTAGCCATAGGCTAGGGCTCCCTTAGCCGTTGGCTAGTGCTCCCCAAACCTTAGGCCAGGGCACCCCTAGCCTTAGGCTAGGGCACCCACAGGCTTAGGGTAAGGCTAGGGCTCACCTAGCCTTAGGCTAGGGCTCCCCTAGTCTTAGGCTTGGGCTCCCCTAGTCTTAGGCTAGGGCACCCCTCGGCTTAGGCTAAGGCTAGGGCTCCCCTAGCCTTTGGCGAGGGCACCCCTAGGCTTAGGCTAGGGCTCCTCTAGCCTTAGGCTCGGGCTCCCATAGCCTTAGGCTCGGGCTCCCCTAGCCTTAGGCTCGGGCTCCCCTAGCCTTAGGCTCGGGCACCTCTAGCCTTAGTCTTGAGCTCCTGTAGCCTTATGCTAGGGCACCCCTAGCCTTAGGCTAGGACTCTCCAAGCCTTTGGCTAGGGCACCCCTAGGCTTAGGCTAGGGAACACCTAGGCTAAGCCTAGGGATCCCCTAGCCTTAGGCTAGGGCACCCCTAGGCTTAGGCTAAGGCTAGTGCTCCCCTAGCCTTAGGCTAGGGCACCCCTAGGCTTAGGCTAAGGCTAGTGCTCCCCTTGCCTTAGGCTAGGGCTCCCGTACCCTTAGACTAGGGCTCCCCTAACCTTAGGCTACGGCACACCTAGCCTTAGGCTAAGGCTAGGGCTCCTCTAGCCTTAGGCTAGGGCACGCCTAGGCTTAGGCTAAGGCTAGGGCTCCGATAGCCTTTGGCGAGGGCACCCCTAGGCTTATGCTATGGCACCCCTATGCTTAGGCTAAGGCAAGGGCTCCTCTAGCCTTAGGCTAGGGCTCCCCTAGGCTTAGGCTAAGGCTAGGGCTCCCCTAGCCTTAGACTAGGGCTCCCCTAGCGTTAGGCTAGGGCTCCCCTAGCGTTAGGCTAGGACTCCCCTAGTCTTAGGCTAGGGCTCAACTAGCCTTAGGCTAGTGTTCCCCTAAACTTAGGCTAGGGCACCCCTAGGCTTAGGCTAAGGCTAGGTCTCCCCAAGCCTTAGGCTAGGGATCCCCTAGCCGTAGGCTAAGGCACCCCTAAGCTTAGGCTAAGGCTAGGGCTCCCCTAGCCTTATTCTTGGGCACCCCTAGTCTTAGGCTAAGGGTAGGGCCGGCTAGCCTTAGGCTAGCGCACCCCTAGGCTTAGGCTAGGGCTCCCCTAGCCGTAGGCTAGGGCTCCCATAGCCTTAGTCTCTGGCTCCCCTAACCTTAGGCTACGGCTCCCCTAGGCTTAGGCTAAGGCTAGGGCTCCCCTAGGATTAGGCTAAGACTAGGGCTCCTCTAGCCTTAGGCTAGGGCTCCTCTAGCCTGGACTAGGGCACCCCTAGGCTTAGGCTAATGGTATGGTTCCCCTAGCCTTATGCAGGGCTCCCCTAGCCTTAGGTTAGGGCATCTTTAGGCTTAGGCGATGGCTAGGGCTCTACTACCCTTAAGCTAGGGCACCACTAGGCTTAGGCTAGGGCACCCCTAGGCTTAGGCTAGGGCTCCCTTAGCCTTAGGCTAGGGCTCCCCTAGCCTTTGTCTAGGGCTCCCCTAACCTTAGGCTAAGGCTCCCCTAGCCTTAGCCTAGGGCTCCCCTAGCCTTAGGCTATGGCACCCCTAGGCTTAGGCTAAGGCTAGGGCTCCTCTAGCCTTAGGCAGGGCTCCCCTAGCCTTAGGCTAGGGCACCATTAGGCTTAGGCTATGGCTAGGGCTTCCCTAGCCTAAGGCTAGAGCTCCCATAGGCTTAGGCTAGGGCACCCCTAGGCTTATGCTAAGACTAGGGCTCCTCTAGCCTTAGGCTAGGGCTCCACTAGCCTGGACTAGGGCACCCCTAGGCTTAGGATAAGGCTAGGGCTCCCCTAGCCTTAGGCAGGGCTCCCCTAGCCTTAGGTTAGGGCGCCTTTAGGCTTAGGCGATGGCTAGGGCTCCCCTAGCCTAAGCTAGGGTTCCCCTAGGCTGAGGCTAGGCTCCCCTAGCCTTAGGCTAGGGTACCCCTATGCTTAGGCTAGGGCTCCCCTATCCTAAGGCTAGGGCTCCACTAACCTTAGGCTAGGGCACCCCTAGGCTTAGGCTAAGGCTAGGGCGCCCCAAGCCTTAGGCTAGGGCTCCCTTAGCCTTAGGCTAGGGCTCCCCTAACCTTAGGCAAGGGCACCCCTAGCCTTAGGCTAGTGCACCCCTAATCTTAGGCTAGGGCTCCCCTAGCCTTAGGCTAGGGCACCCGTATGCTTAGGCTAAGGCAAGGGCTCCTCTAGCCTTAGGCTAGGGCTCCCCTAGCCTCGGCTAGGGCACCCCTAGATTTAGGCTAAGGCTAAGGTTCCCCTAGACTTAGGTTAGGGCTCCCCTAGTCTTAGGCTAGGGCTCAACTAGCCTTAGGCTAGTGTTCCCCTAGCCTTAGGCTAGGGCACCCCTAGGCTTAGCCTAAGGCTAAGGCTCCCCTAGCCTTAGGCTAGGCCTCCCCTAGCGTTAGGCTAGGGCTCCCCTAGTCTTAGGCTAGGGCTCAACTAGCCTTAGGCTAGTGTTCCCCTAGCCTTAGGCTTTGGCTATCCTAGCCTTAGTCTAGGGCTCCCCTAGCCTTAGTCTAGGGCTCCCCTAACCTTAGGCTATGGCTCCCCTAGCCTTAGGCTTTGGCTATCCTAGCCTTAGGGTAGGGCACCACTTGGCTTAGGCTAGGGCACCCCTAGGCTTAGGCTAGGGCTCCCCTAGCCTTAGGCTAGGGCTCCCCTAGCCTTAGTCTAGGGCTCCCCTAGCCTTAGTCTAGGGCTCCCCTAACCTTAGGCTATGGCACCCCTAGGCTTAGGCTATGGCTACGGCTCCCCTAGCCTAAGGCTAGGGCTCCCCTAGTCTTAGGCTAGGGCCCCCCTAGGCTTAGGCTAAGACTAGGGCTCCTCTAGCCTTAGGCTAAGGCTCCCCTAGCCTGGACTAGGGCACCCCTAGGCTTAGGCTAAGGCTATGGCTCCCCTAGCCTTAGGCAGGGCTCCCCTAGCCTTAGGTTAGGGCACCTTTAGGCTTAGGCGATGGCTAGGGCTCCCCTAGCCTAAGGCTAGGGCTCCCCTAGGCTGAGGCTAGGCTCCCCTAGCCTTATTCTTGGACACCCCTAGTCTTAGACTAAGGCTAGGGCCGGCTAGCCTTAGGCTAGCGCACCCCTAGGCTTAGGTTAGGGCTCCCCTAGCCTTAGGCTAGGGCTTCCCTAGCCTTAGTCTAGGGCTCCCCTAACCTTAGGCTACGGCTCCCCTAGCCTTAGCCTAGGGCTCCCATAGCCTTAGGCTATGGCACCCCTAGGCTTAGGCTAAGGCTAGGGCTCCCCTAGCCTTAGGCTAGGGCTCCCTTAGCATTAGGCTAGGGCTCCCCTAACCTTAGGCAAGGGCACCCCTAGCCTTAGGCTAGGGCACCCATAGGCTTAGGCTAAGGCTAGGGCTCACCTAGCCTTAGGCTAAGGCACCCCTAGTCTTAGGCTTGGGCTCCCCTAGCCTTAGGCTAGGCCACCCCTAGGCTTAGGCTAAGGCTTGTGCTCCCCTAGCTTTAGGCTAGGGCACCCCTAAGCTTAGGCTAAGGCTAGGGCTCCCGTAGCCTTAGGCTAGGGCTCCCCTAACCTTAGGCTACGGCACACCTAGCCTTAGGCTAAGGCTAGGGCTCCTCTAGCCTTAGGCTAGGGCACGCCTAGGCTTAGGCTAAGGCTAGGGCTCCGATAGCCTTTGGCGAGGGCACCCCTAGGCTTATGCTATGGCACCCCTATGCTTAGGCTAAGGCAAGGGCTCCTCTAGCCTTAGGCTAGGGCTCCCCTAGGCTTAGGCTAAGGCTAGGGCTCCCCTAGCCTTAGACTAGGGCTCCCCTAGCGTTAGGCTAGGGCTCCCCTAGCGTTAGGCTAGGGCACCAATAGGCTTAGGCTAAGGATAGGGCTCACCTAGCCTTAAGCTAGGGCTCCCCTAGTCTTTGGCTTGGGCTCCACTAGTCTTAGGCTAGGGCACCCCTAGGCATAGGCTAAGGCTAGTGCTCCCCTAGCCTTAGGCCAGGGAACCCCTAGCCTTAGGCTAGGGCACCCATAGGCTTAGGCTAAGTCTAGGGCTCACCTAAACTTAGGCTAGGGCTCCCCTAGTCTTAGGCTCGGGCTCCCATAGCCTTAGGCTCGGGCTCCCCTAGCCTTAGGCTCGGGCTCCCCAAGCCTTAGGCTCGGGCACCTCTAGCCTTAGACTTGGGCTCCCTTAGCCTTATGCTAGGGCACCCCTAGCCTTAGGCTAGGACTCTCCAAGCCTTAGGCTAGGGCACCCCTAGGCTTAGGCTATGGCACACGTAGGCTAAGCCTAGGGGTCCCCTAGCCTAAGGCTAGGGCACCCCAAGGCTTAGGCTAAGGCTATGGCTCCCCTTGCCTTAGGCTAGGGCTCCCGTACCCTTAGACTAGGGCTCCCCTAACCTTAGGCTACGGCACACCTAGCCTTAGGCTAAGGCTAGGGCTCCTCTAGCCTTAGGCTAGGGTACCCCTAGGCTTAGGATAAGGCTAGGGCTCACCTAGCCTTTGGCGAGGGCACCCCTAGGCTTATGCTGGGGCACCCCTATGCTTAGGCTAAGGCAAAGGCTCCTCTAGCCTTAGGCTAGGGCTCCCCTAGGCTTAGGCTAACGCTAGGGCTCCCCTAGCCTTAGGCTAGGGCTCCCCTAGCCTTAGGCTAGGGCTCAACTAGCCTTAGGCTAGTGTTCCCCTAAACTTAGGCTAGGGCACCCCTAGGCTTAGGCTAAGGCTAGGTCTCCCCAAGCCTTAGGCTAGGGATCCCCTAGCCGTAGGCTAAGGCACCCCTAAGCTTAGGCTAAGGCTAGGGCTCCCCTTGCCTTATTCTTGGGCACCCCTAGTCTTAGGCTAAGGGTAGGGCCGGCTAGCCTTAGGCTAGCGCACCCCTAGGCTTAGGCTAGGGCTCCCCTAGCCGTAGGCTAGGGCTCCCATAGCCTTAGTCTCTGGCTCCCCTAACCTTAGGCTACGGCTCCCCTAGGCTTAGGCTAAGGCTAGGGCTCCCCTAGGATTAGGCTAAGACTAGGGCTCCTCTAGCCTTAGGCTAGGGCTCCTCTAGCCTGGACTAGGGCACCCCTAGGCTTAGGCTAATGGTATGGTTCCCCTAGCCTTATGCAGGGCTCCCCTAGCCTTAGGTTAGGGCATCTTTAGGCTTAGGCGATGGCTAGGGCTCTACTACCCTTAAGCTAGGGCACCACTAGGCTTAGGCTAGGGCACCCCTAGGCTTAGGCTAGGGCTCCCTTAGCCTTAGGCTAGGGCTCCCCTAGCCTTAGTCTAGGGCTCCCCTAACCTTAGGCTAAGGCTCCCCTAGCCTTAGCCTAGGGCTCCCCTAGCCTTAGGCTATGGCACCCCTAGGCTTAGGCTAAGGCTAGGGCTCCTCTAGCCTTAGGCAGGGCTCCCCTAGCCTTAGGCTAGGGCACCATTAGGCTTAGGCTATGGCTAGGGCTTCCCTAGCCTAAGGCTGGAGCTCCCATAGGCTTAGGCTAGGGCACCCCTAGGCTTATGCTAAGACTAGGGCTCCTCTAGCCTTAGGCTAGGGCTCCACTAGCCTGGACTAGGGCACCCCTAGGCTTAGGATAAGGCTAGGGCTCCCCTAGCCTTAGGCAGGGCTCCCCTAGCCTTAGGTTAGGGCGCCTTTAGGCTTAGGCGATGGCTAGGGCTCCCCTAGCCTAAGCTAGGGTTCCCCTAGGCTGAGGCTAGGCTCCCCTAGCCTTAGGCTAGGGTACCCCTAGGCTTAGGCTAGGGCTCCCCATTCCTAAGGCTAGGGCTCCACTAACCTTAGGCTAGGGCACCCCTAGGCTTAGGCTAAGGCTAGGGCGCCCCAAGCCTTAGGCTAGGGCTCCCTTAGCCTTAGGCTAGGGCTCCCCTAACCTTAGGCAAGGGCACCCCTAGCCTTAGGCTAGTGCACCCCTAATCTTAGGCTAGGGCTCCCCTAGCCTTAGGCTAGGGCTCCCCTAGCCTTAGACTAGGGCTCCCCTAGCCTTAGGCTAGGGCACCCCTAGGCTTAGGCTAGGGCTCCTCTAGTCTTAGGCTTGGGCTCCCATAGCCTTAGGCTCGGGCTCCCCTAGCCTTAGGCTCGGGCTCCCCTAGCCTTAGGCTCAGGCACCCCTAGCCTTAGTCTACGGCTCCCCTAGCCTTATGCTAGGGCACCCCTAGCCTTAGGCTAGGACTCTCCAAGCCTTAGGCTAGCGCACCCCTAGGCTTAGGCTAAGTCTAGTGCTCCCCTAGCCTTACGCTAGGGCACCCCTTAGCTTAGGCTAAGGCTAGGGCTCCCCTTGCCTTAGGCTAGGGCTCCCGTACCCTTAGACTAGGGCTCCCCTAACCTTAGGCTAGGGCACACCTAGCCTTAGGCTAAGGCTAGGGCTCCCCTAGCCTTTGGCGAGGGCACCCCTAGGCTTAGGCTAGGGCACCCCTAGACTTAGGCTAAGGCTAGGGCTCCTCTAGCCTTAGGCTAGGGCACCCGTATGCTTAGGCTAAGGCAAGGGCTCCTCTAGCCTTAGGCTAGGGCTCCCCTAGCCTCGGCTAGGGCACCCCTAGATTTAGGCTAAGGCTAAGGTTCCCCTAGACTTAGGTTAGGGCTCCCCTAGTCTTAGGCTAGGGCTCAACTAGCCTTAGGCTAGTGTTCCCCTAGCCTTAGGCTAGGGCACCCCTAGGCTTAGCCTAAGGCTAAGGCTCCCCTAGCCTTAGGCTAGGCCTCCCCTAGCGTTAGGCTAGGGCTCCCCTAGTCTTAGGCTAGGGCTCAACTAGCCTTAGGCTAGTGTTCCCCTAGCCTTAGGCTTTGGCTATCCTAGCCTTAGTCTAGGGCTCCCCTAGCCTTAGTCTAGGGCTCCCCTAACCTTAGGCTATGGCTCCCCTAGCCTTAGGCTTTGGCTATCCTAGCCTTAGGGTAGGGCACCACTTGGCTTAGGCTAGGGCACCCCTAGGCTTAGGCTAGGGCTCCCCTAGCCTTAGGCTAGGGCTCCCCTAGCCTTAGTCTAGGGCTCCCCTAGCCTTAGTCTAGGGCTCCCCTAACCTTAGGCTATGGCACCCCTAGGCTTAGGCTATGGCTACGGCTCGCCTAGCCTAAGGCTAGGGCTCCCCTAGTCTTAGGCTAGGGCCCCCCTAGGCTTAGGCTAAGGCTAGGGAACCTCTAGCCTTAGGCAGGGCTCCCCTAGCCTTAGGCTAGGGCACCATTAGGCTTAGGCTATGGCTAGGGCTTCCCTAGCCTAAGGCTGGAGCTCCCATAGGCTTAGGCTAGGGCACCCCTAGGCTTATGCTAAGACTAGGGCTCCTCTAGCCTTAGGCTAGGGCTCCACTAGCCTGGACTAGTGCACCCCTAGGCTTAGGATAAGGCTAGGGCTCCCCTAGCCTTAGGCAGGGCTCCCCTAGCCTTAGGTTAGGGCGCCTTTAGGCTTAGGCGATGGCTAGGGCTCCCCTAGCCTAAGCTAGGGTTCCCCTAGGCTGAGGCTAGGCTCCCCTAGCCTTAGGCTAGGGTACCCCTAGGCTTAGGCTAGGGCTCCCCATTCCTAAGGCTAGGGCTCCACTAACCTTAGGCTAGGGCACCCCTAGGCTTAGGCTAAGGCTAGGGCGCCCCAAGCCTTAGGCTAGGGCTCCCTTAGCCTTAGGCTAGGGCTCCCCTAACCTTAGGCAAGGGCACCCCTAGCCTTAGGCTAGTGCACCCCTAATCTTAGGCTAGGGCTCCCCTAGCCTTAGGCTAGGGCTCCCCTAGCCTTAGACTAGGGCTCCCCTAGCCTTAGGCTAGGGCACCCCTAGGCTTAGGCTAGGGCTCCTCTAGTCTTAGGCTTGGGCTCCCATAGCCTTAGGCTCGGGCTCCCCTAGCCTTAGGCTCGGGCTCCCCTAGCCTTAGGCTCAGGCACCCCTAGCCTTAGTCTACGGCTCCCCTAGCCTTATGCTAGGGCACCCCTAGCCTTAGGCTAGGACTCTCCAAGCCTTAGGCTAGCGCACCCCTAGGCTTAGGCTAAGTCTAGTGCTCCCCTAGCCTTACGCTAGGGCACCCCTTAGCTTAGGCTAAGGCTAGGGCTCCCCTTGCCTTAGGCTAGGGCTCCCGTACCCTTAGACTAGGGCTCCCCTAACCTTAGGCTAGGGCACACCTAGCCTTAGGCTAAGGCTAGGGCTCCCCTAGCCTTTGGCGAGGGCACCCCTAGGCTTAGGCAAGGGCACCCCTAGACTTAGGCTAAGGCTAGGGCTCCTCTAGCCTTAGGCTAGGGCACCCGTATGCTTAGGCTAAGGCAAGGGCTCCTCTAGCCTTAGGCTAGGGCTCCCCTAGCCTCGGCTAGGGCACCCCTAGATTTAGGCTAAGGCTAAGGTTCCCCTAGACTTAGGTTAGGGCTCCCCTAGTCTTAGGCTAGGGCTCAACTAGCCTTAGGCTAGTGTTCCCCTAGCCTTAGGCTAGGGCACCCCTAGGCTTAGCCTAAGGCTAAGGCTCCCCTAGCCTTAGGCTAGGCCTCCCCTAGCGTTAGGCTAGGGCTCCCCTAGTCTTAGGCTAGGGCTCAACTAGCCTTAGGCTAGTGTTCCCCTAGCCTTAGGCTTTGGCTATCCTAGCCTTAGTCTAGGGCTCCCCTAGCCTTAGTCTAGGGCTCCCCTAACCTTAGGCTATGGCTCCCCTAGCCTTAGGCTTTGGCTATCCTAGCCTTAGGGTAGGGCACCACTTGGCTTAGGCTAGGGCACCCCTAGGCTTAGGCTAGGGCTCCCCTAGCCTTAGGCTAGGGCTCCCCTAGCCTTAGTCTAGGGCTCCCCTAGCCTTAGTCTAGGGCTCCCCTAACCTTAGGCTATGGCACCCCTAGGCTTAGGCTATGGCTACGGCTCGCCTAGCCTAAGGCTAGGGCTCCCCTAGTCTTAGGCTAGGGCCCCCCTAGGCTTAGGCTAAGACTAGGGCTCCTCTAGCCTTAGGCTAAGGCTCCCCTAGCCTGGACTAGGGCACCCCTAGGCTTAGGCTAAGGCTATGGCTCCCCTAGCCTTAGGCAGGGCTCCCCTAGCCTTAGGTTAGGGCACCTTTAGGCTTAGGCGATGGCTAGGGCTCCCCTAGCCTAAGGCTAGGGCTCCCCTAGGCTGAGGCTAGGCTACCCTAGCCTTATTCTTGGACACCCCTAGTCTTAGACTAAGGCTAGGGCCGGCTAGCCTTAGGCTAGCGCACCCCTAGGCTTAGGTTAGGGCTCCCCTAGCCTTAGGCTAGGGCTTCCCTAGCCTTAGTCTAGGGCTCCCCTAACCTTAGGCTACGGCTCCCCTAGCCTTAGCCTAGGGCTCCCATAGCCTTAGGCTATGGCACCCCTAGGCTTAGGCTAAGGCTAGGGCTCCCCTAGCCTTAGGCTAGGGCTCCCTTAGCATTAGGCTAGGGCTCCCCTAACCTTAGGCAAGGGCACCCCTAGCCTTAGGCTAGGGCACCCATAGGCTTAGGCTAAGGCTAGGGCTCACCTAGCCTTAGGCTAAGGCACCCCTAGTCTTAGGCTTGGGCTCCCCTAGCCTTAGGCTAGGCCACCCCTAGGCTTAGGCTAAGGCTTGTGCTCCCCTAGCTTTAGGCTAGGGCACCCCTAAGCTTAGGCTAAGGCTAGGGCTCCCGTAGCCTTAGGCTAGGGCTCCCCTAGCCTTAGACTAGGGCTCCCCTGGCCTTAGGCTAGGGCTCCCATAGCCTTAGGCTAGGGCTCCCATAGCCTTAGGCTAGGGCACCCCTAGGCTTAGGCTAAGGCTAGGGGTGTCCTAGCCTTAGGCTAGGGCTCCCCTAGCATTGCATAGGGCACCCCTAGGCCTAGGCTTACGCTAGGGCTCCCCTAGCCTTAGCCTAGGGCACCTTTAGGCTTATGCTAAGGCTAGGGCTCCCCTAGCCTTAGGCTAGGGCACCTTTAGGCTTAGGCTAGGGCTCCCCTAGCCTTAGGCTAGGGCTCCCTTAGCCTTAGGCTAGGGCTCGCCTAGCTTTAGGCTAGGGCACCACTAGGCTTAGGCTAAGGCTAGGGCTCCCCTAGCCTAAGGCTAGGGCACCCCTAGGCTTAGGCTAGGGCTCCCCTAGCCTTAGGCTAGGGTACCCCTAGGCTTAGGCTAGGGCTCCCATAGCCTTAGGCTAGGGTACCACTAGGCATAGCCTAAATCTAAAGCTCCCCTAGCCTTAGGTTAGGGCACCCCTAGGTTTAGGCTAGGGCTCCCCTACCCTTAGGCTAGGGAACCCCTATGCTTAGACTAAGGCTAAGGATCCCCTAGCCTTAGGCTAGGGCTCCCCTAGCATTAGGCAGGGCTCCCCTAGCATTAGGCTAGGGCACCCCTAGGGTTACACTAAGGCTAGGGCTCCCCTAGCCTTAGGCTAGGTCTCCCCTAGCCTTGGATAGGGCACCCCTAAGCCTAGGCTAATGCAAGTGCTACCCTAGCCTTACGTTAGGGCACCCCTAGGCTTAGGCTAAGGCTAAGGCTCCCCTAGCCTTAGGCTAGGGCTCCCCTAGCCTTAGGCTAGATCACCCCTAGGCTTAGGCTAAGGCTTGGGTTCCCCTAGCCTTCGGCTAAGGATCCCCAAGCCTTAGGCTAGGGCACCCATAGGCTTAGGCTAAGGCTAGGGCTCCCCTAACCTTAGGATATGGCTCCCCTAGCCTTAGGCTAGGGTACCCCTAGGCTTAGGCTAAGGCTTGTGCTCCCCTAGCCTTAGGCTAGGGCACCCTTAGGCTTAGGCTAGGGCTCCCCTAGCCTTAGGTTCGGGCATCCCTAGGCATAGGCTAAGGCTAGGGCTCCCCTAGCCTTAGGCTAGGGCACCCCTAAGCTTAGGCTCGGGCACCCCTAGGCTTAGGCTAGAGCTCCACTAGTCTTAGGCTAGGTCTCCCCTCACCTTATGCTAGGGCACCCCTTGGCTTAGGCTAACGCTAGGGCTCCCCTAACCTTAGGCTAGGGCTCTCCTAGCCTTAGGATTGGGCACCGCTAGGCTTAGGCTAGGGCTCCCCTAGCCTTAGGCTAGGGCACCCATAGGCTTAGGCTAGGGTTCCCTTAGCCTTAGGCTAGGGCACATTTAGGCTTAGGCAAAGGCTAGGGCTCCCCTAGCCTTAGGCTAGGGCACCCCTAGCTTGGGCTAGGGCTCCCCTAGCCTTAGGCTAGGGCACCCATAGTCTTAGGCTAAGGCTAGGGCTCCCCTAGCCTTAGGCTAGGGCACCCCTTGGCTTAGGCTAGGGCTCCCATAGCCTTAGGATAGGGCACCCATAGGCTTAGGCTACGGCACCCATAGGCTTAGGCCAAGGCTAGGGCTTCCCTAGCCTTAGGTATGGCAGCCCTAGGCTTAGGATTGGGCTCCCCTAGCCTTAGACTAGGGCACCCCTAGGCTTAGGCTAAGGCTAGGGCTCCCCTAGTCTTAGGCTAGGGCACCCCTAAGCTTAGGCTAAGGCTAGGGCTCCCCTAGCCTTAGGATAGGGCTCCCCTATCCTTAGGCTAGGGCTCCCCTAGCCTTAGGCTAGGGCACCCCTAGGCTTAGGGTAAAGCTAGCGCTCTCCTAGCCTTAGGCTAGGGCACGCCTAGGCTTAGCCTATGGCTCCCCTAGCCTTAGGCTCGGGCACCCCTAGCCTTAGGCTAGGGCTCCCCTAGCCTTAAGCAAAGGCTCCCCAAGCCTTAGGCTAGGGCACCCATAGGCTTAGGCTAAGGCTAGGGCTCCCCTAGACTTAGGCTAGGGCTCCCCTAGCCTTAGGCTAGGGCACCCCTAGACTTAGGTTAGGGCACCCCTAGGATTAGGTAAGGCTAGGGCTCCCCTAGCCTTAGGCTAGGGCACCCCTAGGCTTAGGCTAAGGCAAGGTCTCCCCTAGCCTTAGGCTCAGGCTCTCCTAGCCTTAGGCTAGGGCACCCCTAGGCTTAGGCTCGGGCACCCCTAGGCTTAGATTAGGGCTCCATTAGCCTTAGACTAGGTCTCCCCTAGCCTTAGGCTAGGGCACCCCTAGGAATAGGCTAAGGCTAGGGCTCCCCTAGCCTTTGGCTAGGGCACCCCTTGGTTTAGGCTAGGGCTCCCCTAGCCTTAGGCTAGGGCACCCATAGGCTTAGGCTAGGGCACCCATAGGCTTAGGCTAAGGCTAGGGCTCCCCTAGCCTTAGGCTAGGGCTGCCCTATCCTTAGGCTAGGGCTCCCCTAGCCTAAGGCTAGGGCACCACAAGGCTTAGGGTAAGGCAAGGGCTCTCCTAGCCTTAGGCTAGGGCACGCGTAGGCTAAGGCTAGGGCTCCCGTAGCCTTAGGCTCCGGCACCGCTAGCCTTAGGGTAGGGCTCCACAAGACTTAGGCTAGTGCTCCCCTATCCTTAGGCCAGGGTACCCCTAGGCTTAGTCCAGGGCTCCCCTAGCCTTAGGCTAGGGCTCCCCTAGCCTTAGGCTAGGGCTCCCCTAGCCTTAGGCTAGGGCACACCTAGGCTTAGGCTAGGGCTCCCCTAGCCTTAGGTTCGGGCACCCCTAGGCTTAGGCTAGGGCTCCCCTAGGCTTAGGCTCTTGATCCCCTAGCCGTACCTTAGGGCACCCCTAGGCTTAGGCTAAGGCTAGGGCCCCCCTAGCCTTTGGCTAGTGCTCCCCTAGCCTTAGGCTATGGCTCCCCTAGCCTTAGGCTAGGGCAGCCCTAGGCTTAGGCTAAGGCTTTGGCTCCCCTAGGCTTAGGCTAGGGCTTCCCTAGCCTTAGGCTAGATCACCCCTAGGCTTAGGCTAAGACTTGGGCTCCCATCGCCTTCCCCTAGCCTTAGGCTAGGGCTCCCCTAGCCTTAGGCTAGGGCTCCCCTACCTTTAGGCTAGGGCTTCCCTAGCCTTAGGCTAGTGCTCCCCTAGCCTTAGGCTAGGGCACCCCTAGGCTTAGGCTAAGGCTTTGGCTCCCCTAGCCTTAGGCTAGGGCTTCCCTAGCCTTAGGCTAGATCACCCCTAGGCTTGGGCTAAGACTTGGGCTCCCATCGCCTTCCCCTAGCCTTAGGCTAGGGCTCCCCTAGCCTTAGGCTAGGGCTCCCCTAGCCTTAGGCTAGGGCTCCCCTAGCCTTAGGCTAGGGCTCCCCTAGCCTTAGGCTAGGGCTCCCCTAGCCTTAGGCTAGGGCTCCCCTAGCCTTAGGCTAGGGCTCCCCTAGCCTTAGGCTAGATCACCCCTAGGCTTAGGCTAGGGCTCCCCTAGCCTTAGGCTAGGGCTCCCCTAGCCTTAGGCTAGGGCTCCCCTAGCCTTAGGCTAGGGCTCCCCTAGCCTTAGGCTAGGGCTCCCCTAGCCTTAGGCTAGGGCTCCCCTAGCCTTAGGCTAGGGCTCCCCTAGCCTAAGGCTAGGGCACCACAAGGCTTAGGGTAAGGCAAGGGCTCTCCTAGCCTTAGGCTAGGGCACGCGTAGGCTAAGGCTAGGGCTCCCGTAGCCTTAGGCTCCGGCACCGCTAGCCTTAGGGTAGGGCTCCACAAGACTTAGGCTAGTGCTCCCCTATCCTTAGGCCAGGGTACCCCTAGGCTTAGTCCAGGGCTCCCCTAGCCTTAGGCTAGGGCTCCCCTAGCCTTAGGCTAGGGCTCCCCTAGCCTTAGGCTAGGGCACACCTAGGCTTAGGCTAGGGCTCCCCTAGCCTTAGGTTCGGGCACCCCTAGGCTTAGGCTAGGGCTCCCCTAGGCTTAGGCTCTTGATCCCCTAGCCGTACCTTAGGGCACCCCTAGGCTTAGGCTAAGGCTAGGGCCCCCCTAGCCTTTGGCTAGTGCTCCCCTAGCCTTAGGCTATGGCTCCCCTAGCCTTAGGCTAGGGCAGCCCTAGGCTTAGGCTAAGGCTTTGGCTCCCCTAGGCTTAGGCTAGGGCTTCCCTAGCCTTAGGCTAGATCACCCCTAGGCTTAGGCTAAGACTTGGGCTCCCATCGCCTTCCCCTAGCCTTAGGCTAGGGCTCCCCTAGCCTTAGGCTAGGGCTCCCCTACCTTTAGGCTAGGGCTTCCCTAGCCTTAGGCTAGTGCTCCCCTAGCCTTAGGCTAGGGCACCCCTAGGCTTAGGCTAAGGCTTTGGCTCCCCTAGCCTTAGGCTAGGGCTTCCCTAGCCTTAGGCTAGATCACCCCTAGGCTTAGGCTAAGACTTGGGCTCCCATCGCCTTCCCCTAGCCTTAGGCTAGGGCTCCCCTAAGCCTTAGGCTAGGGCTCCCCTAGCCTTAGGCTAGGGCTCCCCTAGCCTTAGGCTAGGGCTCCCCTAGCCTAAGGCTAGGGCTCCCCTAGCCTTAGGCTAGGGCTCCCCTAGCCTAAGGCTAGGGCTCCCCTAGCCTTAGGCTAGGGCTCCCATAGCCTTAGGCTAGGGCACCCATAGGCTTAGGCTAGGGCACCCATAGGCTTAGGCTAAGGCTAGGGCTCCCCTAGCGTTAGGCTAGGGCTATCCTAACTTTATGCTAGGGCAACCCTAGGCTTAGGCTAAGGCTAGGGCTCCCCTAGCCTTAGGCTAGGGCTTGCCCAGCCTTAGGCTTGGGCTCCCCTAGCCTTCAACTAGGGCTCCCCTAGCCTTAGGGTAGGTCACCCCTAGGCTTAGGCTAAGGCTAGGGCTCCCCTAGCCTTAGGCTAGGGCTCCCCTATCCTTAGGCTAGGGCTCCCCTAGCCTTCGGCTAGGGCTCCCCTAGCCTTAGGGTAGGTCATCCCTAGGCTTAGGCTAGGGCTCCCCTAGCCTTAGGCTAGGGCAACCCTAGGCTTAGGCTCGGGCACCCCTAGGCTTAGGCTAGGGCTCCCCTAGCCTTAGGCTAGGACTCCCCTAGGTTTAGGCTAAGACTATGGCTCCCCTAGCCTTAGGCAAGGGCTCCCGAGCTTTAGGCTAGGGCTCCCCTAGCCTTAGGCAAGGGCACCCCTAGGCTTATGCTAAGGCTAGGGCTCCCCTAGCCTAAGACTAGGGCTCCCCTAACCTTAGGCCAGGGCACCCATAGGCTTAGGCTAAGGCTAGGGCTCCCCTAGCCTTAGGTATGGCACCCCTAGGTTTAGGCTAAGGCTAGGGCTCCCCTAGTCTTAGGCAAGGGCACCCCTAAGCTTAGGCTAAGGCTAGCGCTCCCCTAGACTTCGGCTAGGGCTCCCCTATCCTTAGGCTAGGGCTCCCCTAGCCTTAGGCTAGGGCACACCTAGTCTTAGGCTAAGGCTAGGGCTCCCCTAGACTTAGGCTAGGGTTCTCCTAGACTTAGGCTAGGGCACCCCGAGGCTTAGGCTATGGCTCCCCTAGCCATAGGCTCGGGCTACCCTATCCTTAGGCTCGTGCTCCCCTATCCTTAGGCTCGCGCTCCCCTAGCCTTAGGCTAGGGCACCCCTAGGCTTAGGATAGGGCTCCCCTAGGCTTATGCTAAGACTAGGGCTCCCCGAGCCTTAGGCTAGTGCTCCCCAGCCTTAGGCTAGGGGTCCCCTAGCTTTAGGCAAGGGCACCCCTAGGCTTAGGCTAAGGCTAGGGCTCCCCTAGCCTTAGGCTAGAGCTCCCCTAGCCTTAGGCTCGGGCACCCCTAGGCTTAGGCTCGAGCACCCCTAAGCTTTGGCTAGGGCACCCCTAGGCTTAGGCTACGGCTCCCCTAGCCTTAGGCTAGGGCTACCCTAGCCTTAGGCTAGGGCTCCCCTAGACTTAGGGTACGACACCCCGAGGCTTAGGCTAAGGCTAGGGCTCCCCTAGCCTTAGGTTAAGGCTCCCCTATCATTAGGCTAGGGGTCCCCTAGCCTTAGGCTATGGCACCCCTAGCCTTAGGTTCGGGCACCCCTAGACTTATGCTAGGGCTCCCCTAGGAATAGGCTAAGACTTGGGCTCCCATAGCCTTAGGCTAGGGCTCCCCAAGCCTTAGGCTAGGGGTCCCCTAGCCTTAGGCAAGGGCACCCCTAGGCTTAGGCTAAGGCTAGGGCTCCCCTAGCCTTAGGCTCTTTCTCCCCTATCCTTACGTTAGGGCACCCCTAGGCTTAGGCTAAGGCTAGGGCTCCCCTAGATTTAGGCTACGGCTCCCCTAGCCTTAGGCTAGTGCTCCCCTATCCTTAGGCCAGGGCACCCCTAGGCTTATTCCAGGGCTCCGCTAGCCTTAGGCTAGGGCTCCCCTAGCCTTAGGCTAGCGCACACCTAGGCTTAGGCTAGGACTCCCCTAGCTTTAGGTTAGGGCACCCCTAGGCTTAGGCTAGGGTTCCCTTAGCCTTAGGCTAGGACACCCCTAGGCTTAGACTAAGGCTACGGCTCCCCTAACCTTAGGCTAGATCACTCCTAGGCTTATGCTAAGGCTAGGGCTCCCCTAGCCTTAGGCTATGTCTCCCCAAGCCTTAGGCTAGGGCACCCATAGGCTTAGGCTAAGGCTAGGGCTCCCCTAGACTTAGGCTAGGGCTCCCCTAAGCTTAGGCTAAGGCTAGGGCTCCCGTAGCCTTAGGCTAGGGCTCCCCTAACCTTATGCCAGGGCACCCCTAGGCTTAGGCTAAGGCTAGGGCTCCCCTAGCCTTAGGCTAAGGCTCCCCTAGCCTTAGGCTAGGGCTCCCCTAGCCTTAGGATCGGGCACCCCTAGGCTTAGCCTCGGGCACCCCTAGGCTTAGGCTAGGGCTCCCCTAGCCTTAGGCTAGGGCTCCCCAGCCTTAGGCTAGGGCTCCACTAGCCTTTGGCTAGGGCACCCCTAGGCTTAGGCTAGGGATCCCCTAGCCATAGGCTAGGGCACCCCTAGTCTTAGGCTAAGGCTAGGGCTTCCCTAGCCTTAGGCTTGGGCTCCCCTAGCCTTAGGCTAGGTCTCCCCTAGCCTTAGGCAAGGGCACCACTAGGGTTCGGCTAAGGCTAGTGCTCCCCTAGCCTTAGGCAATGGCTCCACTAGCCTTAGGCTAGGTCACCCCTAGGCTTAGGCTATGGGGCCCCTAGCCTTAGGCTAGGGCACCCCTAGGCTTAGGCTAAGTCTAGGACTCTCCTATCCTTAGGCTAGGGCTCCCCTAGCCTTAGGCTATGGCACCCCTTGGCTTAGGCTAGGACTCCCATAGCCTTAGGCTAGGGCACCCCTAGGCTTAGGGAAGGCTAGGGCTCCCCTAGCCTTAGGCTAGGGCTCCCCTAGCCCTAGGCTAGGGAACGCCTAGGCTTAATCTAGGGTTCCCCTAGCCTTAGGCTCAGGCTCCCCTAGCCTTTGGCTATGGCTCCCCTATCCTTAGGACAGGGCACCCCTAGGCTTAGTCCAGGGCTCCCCTAGCCTTAGGCTAGTGCTCTCTAGCCTTAGGCTAGGGCAAACCTAGGCTTAGGCTAGGGCTCCCCTAGCCTTAGGTTCGGGCACCCCTAGGCATAGGCTAGGGCTCCCCTAGGATTAGGATAGGTCTCCCCTAGCCTTTGGCTAGGGCACCCCTAGCCTTAGATTCGGGCCCCCCTAGGCTTAGGATAGGGCTAGGGCTCCCTTAGACTTAGGCTAGGGCTCCCCTAGCCTTAGGCTATGCTCCCCTATCCTTAGGCCAGGGCACCCCTAGGCTTATTCCAGGGCTCCCCTAGCCTTTGGCTATGGCACCCCTAGGCTTAGGCTGGGACTCCCCTAGCCTTAGGTTAGGGCACCCCTAGGGTTCCCTTAGCCTTAGGCTAGGGCTCCCCTAGCCTAAGGCTAGGGCTCCGCTAGCCTTAGGCTAGGACACCCCTAGGCTTAGACTAAGGCTAGGGCTCCCCTAACCTTAGGCTAGATCACCCCTAGGCTTAAGCTAAGGCTAGTGCTCCCCTATCCTTAGGGCAGGGCACCCCTAGGCTTATTCCAGGGCTCCCCTAGCCTTTGGCTATGGCACCCCTAGGCTTAGGCTGGGACTCCCCTAACCTTAGGTTAGGGCACCCCTAGGCTTAGCCTAGGGCTCCATTAGCCTTAGGCTAGGGATCCCCTATCCTTAGGCTAGGGTTCCCCTAGCCTTAGGCTCGGGCACCCCTAGCCTTAGGCTAGGGCACGCCTATCCTTAGGCCAGGGCACCCCTAGGCTTAGTCAAGGGCTCCCCTAGCCTTAGGCTAGGGCTCCCCTAGCCATAGGCTTGGGAACACCTAGGCGTAGACGAGGGCTCCCCTAGCCTTAGGTTCGGGCTTTCCTAGGCTTAGGCTAGGGCTCCCCTAGGCTTAGGATAGGTCTCCCCTAACCTTTGGCTAGGGCACCCCTAGGCTTAGGCTAGGACTCCCCTTGCCTTAGGTGAGGGCACCCCTAGGCTTAGGCTAGGGTTACCTTAGCCTTAGGCTAGGGCTCCCCTAGCCTAAAGCTAGGGCTCCCCTAACCTTAGGCTAGGGCACCCCTAGGCTAAGGCTAAGGGTAGGGCTCCCCTAGCCTTAGGTCTTGCTCCCTAGCCTTACGTTAAGGCACCCCTAAGCTTAGGCTAATGCTAGGGCTCCCCTAGCCTTAGGCTACGGCTCCCTTGGCCTTAGGCTAGGGCACACCTAGGCTTAGGCTAGGGAACCCCTAGGCTTAGGCTAAGCCTAGAGCTCCCCTAGCCTTAGGCTAGTGCACACCTAGGCTTAGGCTAGGGCTCCCCTAGCCTTAGGCTAGGACTCCCCTAGCCTTGGGCTAGGGCACCCCTAGGCTTAGGCTTGGGTTCGCTTAACATTAGGCTAAGGCTCCCCTAGCCTAAGGCTAGGGCTCCCATAGGCTTAGGCTAAGTCTAGGGCTCCCCTAGCCTTAGGCTAGGGCACCCCTAGGCTTAGGCTAAGGCTAGGGCTCCCCTAGCCTTAGGCTAGATCACCCCTAGGCTTAGGCTAAGGCAAGGGCTCCCCTAATCTTAGGCTAAGGCTCCCCAAGCCTTAGGCTAGGGTACCCATAGGCTTAGGCTAAGGCTAGGGCTCCCCCAGCCTTAGGCTAGGGCTCCCCTAGCATTAGGCTAGGGCTCCCCTAGCCTTAGGCTAAGGCTAGGGCTCCCCTAGCCTTAGGCTAGCGCACCCCTAGGCTTAGGCTAGGACGCCCCTATCCTTAGGCTAGGTCACCCCTAGGTTTAGGCTTGGACACCCCTAACCTTAGGTTAGGACACCCCTAGGCTTAGGCTAGGGCTCCCCTAGCCTTAGGATAGGGCTCCCCTAGGCTTAGGTTAGGGCTCCCTTAGCTTTAGGCTAGGGCTCCCCTAGCCTTTGGCTAGGGCACCCCTAGGCTTAGGCTAGGGCTCCCCGAGCCATAGGCTAGGGCACCCCGAGGCTTAGGGTAAGGCTAGGGCTTCCCTAGCCTTAGGCTTGGGCTCCCCTAGCCTTAGGCTAGGTCTCCCCTAGCCTTAGGCAAGGGCACCCCTAGGCTTAGGCTAGGACTCCCATAGCCTTAGGCTAGGGCACCCTGAGGCTTAGGGTAAGGCTAGGACTCCCCTAGCCTTGGGCTAGGGCACCCCTAGCCTTAGGCTAGGGTTTCCCTAGCCTAAGGCTAGGGCTCCCCTAGCCTTAGGCTAGGGCTCCCCTATCCTTAGGCTAGGGCTCCCCTAGCCCTAGGCTAGGGAACGCCTAGGCTTAGGCTAGGGCTCCCCTAGCCTTTGGCTTGGGTACCCCTAGCCTTAGGCTAGGGCTCCCCTATCCTTAGGACAGGGCACTCCTAGGCTTAGTCCAGGGCTCCCCTAGACTTAGGCTAGGGTTCTCCTAGACTTAGGCTAGGCCAACCCGAGGCTTAGGCTAGGGCTCCCCTAGCCTTAGGCTTGGGCACCCATAGGCTTAGGCTAAGGCTAGGGCTCCCCTAGCCTTAGGCTTGGGCTCCCCTAGCCTTCAACTAAGGCTCCCCTAGCCTTAGGGTAGGTCACCCCTAGGCTTAGGCTAAGGCTAGGGCTCCCCTAGCCTTAGGCTAGGGTTCCCCTATCCTTAGGCTAGGGCTCCCCTAGCCTTCGGCTAGGGCTCCCCTAGCCTTAGGGTAGGTCATCCCTAGGCTTAAGCTAGGGCTCCCCTAGCCTTAGGCTAGGGCACCCCTAGGCTTAGGTTCGGGCACCCCTAGGCTTAGGCTAGGGCTCCCCTAGCCTTAGGCTAGGACTCCCCTAGGTTTAGGCTAAGACTATGGCTCCCCTAGTCTTAGGCTAGGGCTCCCCAGCATTAGGCTAAGGCTCCCCTAGCCTTAGGCAAGGGCACCCCTAGGCTTAGGCTAAGGCTAGGGCTCCCCTAGCCTAAGACTAGGGCTCCCCTAACCTTAGGCCAGGGCACCCATAGGCTTAGGCTAGGGCACCCATAGGCTTAGGCTAAAGCTAGGGCTCCCCTAGCCTTAGGTATGGCAACCCTAGGTTTAGGCTAAGGCTAGGGCTCCCCTAGTCTTAAGCAAGGGCACCCCTAAGCTTAGGCTAAGGCTAGGGCTCCCCTATCCTTAGGCTAGGGCTCCCAATCCTTAGGCTAGGGTTCCCCTATACTTCGGCGCGGGCTCCCCTAGCCTTAGGCTAGGGCACCCCTAGGCTTAGGATTGGGCTCCACTAGACTTAGGTTCGGGCACCCCTAGGCTTAGGCTAGGGCTCCCCTAGGCTTAAGCTAAGACTAGGGCTCCCCGAGCCTTAGGCTAGTGCTCTCCAGCCTTAGGCTTGGGGTCCCCTAGCCTTAGGCAAGGGCACCCTAGGCTTAGGCTAAGGCTAGGGCTCCCCTAGCCTTAGGCTAGAGCTCCCCTAGCCTTAGGCTCGGGCACCCCTAGGCTTAGGCTCGAGCACCCCTAAGCTTTGGCTAGGGCTCCATTAGCCTTAGGCTAGTGCTCCCCTATCCTTAGGCTAGGGCTACCCTAGCATTAGGCTAGGGCTCCCCTAGCCTTAGGGTATGTCACCCCGAGGCTTAGGCTAAGGCTAGGGCTCCCCTAGCCTTAGGCTAAGGCTCCCCTATCCTTAGGCTAGGGCTCCCCTAGCCTTAGGTTCGGGCATCCCTAGGCTTACTGTAGGGCTCCCCTAGGCTTAGGCTAAGAATAGGGCTCCCCTAGCCTTATGCTAGGGCTCCCCAAGCCTTAGGCTAGGGTTCCCCTAGCCTTAGGCAAGGGCACCCCTAGGCTTAGGCTCGGGCACCCCTAGCCTTAGACTAGTGCTCCATTAGCCTTAGGCTAGGTCTCCCCTAGCCTTAGGCTAGGGCTACCCTAGCCTTAGTCTAGGGCTCCCCTAACCTTAGGCTAAGGCTCCCCTAGCCTTAGCCTAGGGCTCCCCTAGCCTTAGGCTATGGCACCCCTAGGCTTAGGCTAAGGCTAGGGCTCCGCTAGCCTTAGGCAGGGCTCCCCTAGCCTTAGGCTAGGGCACCATTAGGCTTAGGCTATGGCTAGGGCTTCCCTAGCCTAAGGCTGGAGCTCCCATAGGCTTAGGCTAGGGCACCCCTAGGCTTATGCTAAGACTAGGGCTCCTCTAGCCTTAGGCTAGGGCTCCACTAGCCTGGACTAGGGCACCCCTAGGCTTAGGATAAGGCTAGGGCTCCCCTAGCCTTAGGCAGGGCTCCCCTAGCCTTAGGTTAGGGCGCCTTTAGGCTTAGGCGATGGCTAGGACTCCCCTAGCCTAAGCTAGGGCACCCCTAGGCTTAGGCTAGGGCTCCTCTAGTCTTAGGCTTGGGCTCCCATAGCCTTAGGCTCGGGCTCCCCTAGCCTTAGGCTCGGGCTCCCCTAGCCTTAGGCTCAGGCACCCCTAGCCTTAGTCTACGGCTCCCCTAGCCTTATGCTAGGGCACCCCTAGCCTTAGGCTAGGACTCTCCAAGCCTTAGGCTAGCGCACCCCTAGGCTTAGGCTAAGTCTAGTGCTCCCCTAGCCTTACGCTAGGGCACCCCTTAGCTTAGGATAAGGCTAGGGCTCCCCTTGCCTTAGGCTAGGGCTCCCGTACCCTTAGACTAGGGCTCCCCTAACCTTAGGCTAGGGCACACCTAGCCTTAGGCTAAGGCTAGGGCTCCCCTAGCCTTTGGCGAGGGCACCCCTAGGCTTAGGCTAGGGCACCCCTAGACTTAGGCTAAGGCTAGGGCTCCTCTAGCCTTAGGCTAGGGCACCCGTATGCTTAGGCTAAGGCAAGGGCTCCTCTAGCCTTAGGCTAGGGCTCCCCTAGCCTCGGCTAGGGCACCCCTAGATTTAGGCTAAGGCTAAGGTTCCCCTAGACTTAGGTTAGGGCTCCCCTAGTCTTAGGCTAGGGCTCAACTAGCCTTAGGCTAGTGTTCCCCTAGCCTTAGGCTAGGGCACCCCTAGGCTTAGCCTAAGGCTAAGGCTCCCCTAGCCTTAGGCTAGGCCTCCCCTAGCGTTAGGCTAGGGCTCCCCTAGTCTTAGGCTAGGGCTCAACTAGCCTTAGGCTAGTGTTCCCCTAGCCTTAGGCTTTGGCTATCCTAGCCTTAGTCTAGGGCTCCCCTAGCCTTAGTCTAGGCTCCCCTAACCTTAGGCTATGGCTCCCCTAGCCTTAGGCTTTGGCTATCCTAGCCTTAGGGTAGGGCACCACTTGGCTTAGGCTAGGGCACCCCTAGGCTTAGGCTAGGGCTCCCCTAGCCTTAGGCTAGGGCTCCCCTAGCCTTAGTCTAGGGCTCCCCTAGCCTTAGTCTAGGGCTCCCCTAACCTTAGGCTATGGCACCCCTAGGCTTAGGCTATGGCTACGGCTCGCCTAGCCTAAGGCTAGGGCTCCCCTAGTCTTAGGCTAGGGCCCCCCTAGGCTTAGGCTAAGACTAGGGCTCCTCTAGCCTTAGGCTAAGGCTCCCCTAGCCTGGACTAGGGCACCCCTAGGCTTAGGCTAAGGCTATGGCTCCCCTAGCCTTAGGCAGGGCTCCCCTAGCCTTAGGTTAGGGCACCTTTAGGCTTAGGCGATGGCTAGGGCTCCCCTAGCCTAAGGCTAGGGCTCCCCTAGGCTGAGGCTAGGCTCCCCTAGCCTTATTCTTGGACACCCCTAGTCTTAGACTAAGGCTAGGGCCGGCTAGCCTTAGGCTAGCGCACCCCTAGGCTTAGGTTAGGGCTCCCCTAGCCTTAGGCTAGGGCTTCCCTAGCCTTAGTCTAGGGCTCCCCTAACCTTAGGCTACGGCTCCCCTAGCCTTAGCCTAGGGCTCCCATAGCCTTAGGCTATGGCACCCCTAGGCTTAGGCTAAGGCTAGGGCTCCCCTAGCCTTAGGCTAGGGCTCCCTTAGCATTAGGCTAGGGCTCCCCTAACCTTAGGCAAGGGCACCCCTAGCCTTAGGCTAGGGCACCCATAGGCTTAGGCTAAGGCTAGGGCTCAC
Organism: Tenrec ecaudatus; assembly: GCF_050624435.1. NCBI lineage: Eukaryota > Metazoa > Chordata > Mammalia > Afrosoricida > Tenrecidae > Tenrec > Tenrec ecaudatus. The sequence continues at coordinate 224,239 of NW_027457870.1, forward strand.
CTAGCCTTAGGCTAAGGCACCCCTAGTCTTAGGCTTGGGCTCCCCTAGCCTTAGGCTAGGCCACCCCTAGGCTTAGGCTAAGGCTTGTGCTCCCCTAGCTTTAGGCTAGGGCACCCCTAAGCTTAGGCTAAGGCTAGGGCTCCCGTAGCCTTAGGCTAGGGCTCCCCTAGCCTTAGACTAGGGCTCCCCTGGCCTTAGGCTAGGGCTCCCATAGCCTTAGGCTAGGGCTCCCATAGCCTTAGGCTAGGGCACCCCTAGGCTTAGGCTAAGGCTAGGGCTGTCCTAGCCTTAGGCTAGGGCTCCCCTAGCATTGCATAGGGCACCCCTAGGCCTAGGCTTACGCCAGGGCTCCCCTAGCCTTAGCCTAGGGCACCTTTAGGCTTATGCTAGGGCTAGGGCTCCCCTAGCCTTAGGCTAGGGCACCTTTAGGCTTAGGCTAGGGCTCCCCTAGCCTTAGGCTAGGGCTCCCTTAGCCTTAGGCTAGGGCTCGCCTAGCTTTAGGCTAGGGCACCACTAGGCTTAGGCTAAGGCTAGGGCTCCCCTAGCCTAAGGCTAGGGCACCCCTAGGCTTAGGCTAGGGCTCCCCTAGCCTTAGGCTAGGGTACCCCTAGGCTTAGGCTAGGGCTACCATAGCCTTAGGCTAGGGTACCACTAGGCATAGCCTAAATCTAAAGCTCCCCTAGCCTTAGGCAGGGCTCCCCTAGCATTAGGCTAGGGCACCCCTAGGGTTACACTAAGGCTAGGGCTCCCCTAGCCTTAGGCTAGGTCTCCCCTAGCCTTGGATAGGGCACCCCTAAGCCTAGGCTAATGCAAGTGCTACCCTAGCCTTAGGTTAGGGCACCCCTAGGCTTAGGCTAAGGCTAAGGCTCCCCTAGCCTTAGGCTAGGGCTCCCCTAGCCTTAGGCTAGATCACCCCTAGGCTTAGGCTAAGGCTTGGGTTCCCCTAGCCTTCGGCTAAGGATCCCCAAGCCTTAGGCTAGGGCACCCATAGGCTTAGGCTAAGGCTAGGGCTCCCCTAACCTTAGGATATGGCTCCCCTAGCCTTAGGCTAGGGTACCCCTAGGCTTAGGCTAAGGCTTGTGCTCCCCTAGCCTTAGGCTAGGGCACCCTTAGGCTTAGGCTAGGGTTCCCCAGCCTTAGGTTCGGGCATCCCTAGGCATAGGCTAAGGCTAGGGCTCCCCTAGCCTTAGGCTAGGGCACCCCTAAGCTTAGGCTCGGGCACCCCTAGGCTTAGGCTAGAGCTCCACTAGTCTTAGGCTAGGTCTCCCCTCACCTTATGCTAGGGCACCCCTTGGCTTAGGCTAACGCTAGGGCTCCCCTAACCTTAGGCTAGGGCTCTCCTAGCCTTAGGATTGGGCACCGCTAGGCTTAGGCTAGGGCTCCCCTAGCCTTAGGCTAGGGCACCCATAGGCTTAGGCTAGGGTTCCCTTAGCCTTAGGCTAGGGCACATTTAGGCTTAGGCAAAGGCTAGGGCTCCCCTAGCCTTAGGCTAGGGCACCCCTAGCTTGGGCTAGGGCTCCCCTAGCCTTAGGCTAGGGCACCCATAGTCTTAGGCTAAGGCTAGGGCTCCCCTAGCCTTAGGCTAGGGCACCCCTTGGCTTAGGCTAGGGCTCCCCTAGCCTTAGGATAGGGCACCCATAGGCTTAGGCTAGGGCACCCATAGGCTTAGGCCAAGGCTAGGGCTTCCCTAGCCTTAGGTATGGCAGCCCTAGGCTTAGGATTGGGCTCCCCTAGCCTTAGACTAGGGCACCCCTAGGCTTAGGCTAAGGCTAGGGCTCCCCTAGTCTTAGGCTAGGGCACCCCTAAGCTTAGGCTAAGGCTAGGGCTCCCCTAGCCTTAGGATAGGGCTCCCCTATCCTTAGGCTAGGGCTCCCCTAGCCTTAGGCTAGGGCACCCCTAGGCTTAGGGTAAAGCTAGCGCTCTCCTAGCCTTAGGCTAGGGCACGCCTAGGCTTAGCCTATGGCTCCCCTAGCCTTAGGCTCGGGCACCCCTAGCCTTAGGCTAGGGCTCCCCTAGCCTTAAGCAAAGGCTCCCCAAGCCTTAGGCTAGGGCACCCATAGGCTTAGGCTAAGGCTAGGGCTCCCCTAGACTTAGGCTAGGGCTCCCCTAGCCTTAGGCTAGGGCACCCCTAGACTTAGGTTAGGGCACCCCTAGGATTAGGTAAGGCTAGGGCTCCCCTAGCCTTAGGCTAGGGCACCCCTAGGCTTAGGCTAAGGCAAGGTCTCCCCTAGCCTTAGGCTCAGGCTCTCCTAGCCTTAGGCTAGGGCACCCCTAGGCTTAGGCTCGGGCACCCCTAGGCTTAGATTAGGGCTCCATTAGCCTTAGACTAGGTCTCCCCTAGCCTTAGGCTAGGGCACCCCTAGGATTAGGCTACGGCTAGGGCTCCCCTAGCCTTTGGCTAGGGCACCCCTTGGTTTAGGCTAGGGCTCCCCTAGCCTTAGGCTAGGGCACCCATAGGCTTAGGCTAGGGCACCCATAGGCTTAGGCTAAGGCTAGGGCTCCCCTAGCCTTAGGCTAGGGCTGCCCTATCCTTAGGCTAGGGCTCCCCTAGCCTAAGGCTAGGGCACCACAAGGCTTAGGGTAAGGCTAGGGCTCTCCTAGCCTTAGGCTAGGGCACGCGTAGGCTAAGGCTAGGGCTCCCGTAGCCTTAGGCTCCGGCACCGCTAGCCTTAGGGTAGGGCTCCACAAGACTTAGGCTAGTGCTCCCCTATCCTTAGGCCAGGGTACCCCTAGGCTTAGTCCAGGGCTCCCCTAGCCTTAGGCTAGGGCTCCCCTAGCCTTAGGCTAGGGCTCCCCTAGCCTTAGGCTAGGGCACACCTAGGCTTAGGCTAGGGCTCCCCTAGGCTTAGGCTCTTGATCCCCTAGCCGTACCTTAGGGCACCCCTAGGCTTAGGCTAAGGCTAGGGCCCCCCTAGCCTTTGGCTAGTGCTCCCCTAGCCTTAGGCTATGGCTCCCCTAGCCTTAGGCTAGGGCAGCCCTAGGCTTAGGCTAAGGCTAGGTCTCCCCTAGCCTTAGACTAGGGCTCCCCTAGCATTAGGCTAGGGTTCCCCTAGCCTTGGATAGGGCACCCCTAGGCCTAGGCTCACGCTAGGGCTCCCCTATCCTTAGGCTAGGGCACCCCTAGGCTTAGGCTAAGGCTTTGGCTCCCCTAGCCTTAGGCTAGGGCTCCCCTAGCTTTAGGCTAGGGCTTCCCTAGCCTTAGGCTAGTGCTCCCCTAGCCTTAGGCTAGGGCACCCCTAGGCTTAGGCTAAGGCTTTGGCTCCCCTAGCCTTAGGCTAGGGCTTCCCTAGCCTTAGGCTAGATCACCCCTAGGCTTAGGCTAAGACTTGGGCTCCCATCGCCTTCCCCTAGCCTTAGGCTAGGGCTCCCCTAGCCTTAGGCTAGATCACCCCTAGGCTTAGGCTAGGGCTCCCCTAGCCTTAGGCTAGGGCTCCCCTAGCCTTAGGCTAGGGCTCCCCTAGCCTTAGGCTAGGGCACCCCTAGGCTTCGGCTAAGGCTTTGGCTTCCCTAGCCTTAGACTAGGGCTTCCCTAGCCTTAGGCTAGATCACCCCTAGGCTTAGGCTAAGACTTCGGCTCCCCTAGCCTTAGGCTAATGCTCCCCAAGCCATAGGCTAGGGCACCCCTAGGCTTAGGGTAACGCTAGGGCTCCCCTTGCCTTAGGCTACGGCTCCTCTAGCCTTAGGCAAGGGCTCCCCTAGCCTTAGGCTAGATCACCCCTAGGCTTAGGCTAAGGCTAGTGCTACCCTATTCTTAGGATAGGGCAACCATAGGCTTCGGCTAAGGCTAGGGCTCCCTAGCCTTAGGCTAGGGCACCACTAGGCTTAGGCTAGGGCTCCCCTAGCCTTAGGCTCGTGCTCCCCTAGCCATAGGCTCGTGCTACCCTAGCCTTAGGCTCGGGCACCCCTTGCCTTAGGCTAGGGTTCACCTAGACTAAGGCTAGGGCTCCCCTAGCCTTAGGATAGTGCTCACCTATCCTTAGGCCAGGGCACCTGTAGGCTAAGTCCAGGGCTCCCCTAGCCTTAGGGTAGGGCTATCTAGCCTTAGGCTATGGCTCCCCTAACCTTATGTTAGGGCACCCCTAGGCTTAGGCTAAGGCTAGGGCTCCCCTAGCCTTCGGCTAGGGCTCCCCTAGCCTTAGGGTAGGTCACCCCTAAGCTTAGGCTAAGGCTAGGGCTCCCTTAGCCTTAGGCTAGGGCTCCCCTATCCTTAGGCTAGGGCACCCCTAGGCTTAGGCTCGTGCACCCTTAGGCTTAGGCTAGGGTTCCCCTAGACTTAGGCTAGGGCTCCCCTAGCCTTACGCTAGTGCGCCCCTATCCTTAGGCCTGAGCACCACTAGGCTTAGTCCAGGGCTTCCCTAGCCCTTGGCTAGGGCTCCACTATCCTTAGGCTAGGGCAGCCCTAGGCATAGGCTAAGGCTAGGGCTCCCCTAGACTTAGGCTAAGGTTCCCCAAGCCTTAGGCTAGGGCACCCATAGGCTTAGGCTAAGGCTAGGGCTCCCCTAGCCTTAGGCTAAGGCTCCCCTATCCTTAGGCTAGGGCTCCCCTAGCCTTAGATTAGGGCACCCCTAGGCTTAGGCTAGGGCACCCCTAAGCTTAGGCTAGGGCTCCCCTAGCATTAGACTAGGGCTCCCCTAGGCTTAGGCTAGGGCACACCTAGGCTTAGGCTGGGGCACCTCTAGGCTTAGGCTAGGACTCCCCTAGTCTTTGGCTAGGGCACACCTAGGCTTAAGCTCGGGCTCCCCTAGCCATAGGCTAGTGCACCACTAGGTTTAGGCTAAGGCTAAGGCTTCCCTAGCCTTAGGCTAGGGTTTCCCTAGCCTTAGGGTAGGTCACCCATAGGCTTAGGCTAAGGCTAGGGCTCCCCTAGCCTTAGGCTAAGGCTCCCCTAGCCTTAGGCTAGGGCACCCCTAGGCTTAAGCTTAGGCACCCCTAGGCTTAGGCTAGGGCTCCCCTAGCCTTAGGCTAGGGCTCCCCTAGGCTTAGGCTAAGACTAGGACTCCCCTAGCCTTAGGCTAAGGCTCCCCTATCCTTAGGCTAGGGCTCCCCTAGCCTTAGCCTAGGGCACCCCTAGGCTTAGGCTAGGCCACACCTAAGCTTAGGCTAGGGCTCCCCTAGCCTTAGGCTAGGGCTCCCCTAGGCTTAGGCTAGGGCACACCTAGGCTTAGGCTGGGGCACCCCTAGGCTTAGTCTAGGACTCCCCTAGCCTTTGGCTAGGGCACCCCTAGGCTTATGCTCGGGCTCCCCTAGCCATAGGCTAGGGCTCCCCTAACCTTATGCTAGGGCACCCCTAGGCTTAGGCTAAGGTTTGGGCTCCCCTAGCCTTAGGCTAGGGCTCCCATAGCCTTAGGCTAGGGCACCCATAGGCTTAGGCTAGGGCACCCATAGGCTTAGGCTAAGGCTAGGGCTCCCCTAGCGTTAGGCTAGGGCTATCCTAACTTTATGCTAGGGCACCCCTAGGCTTAGGCTAAGGCTAGGGCTCCCCTAGCCTTAGGCTAGGGCTTGCCCAGCCTTAGGCTTGGGCTCCCCTAGCCTTCAACTAGGGCTCCCCTAGCCTTAGGGTAGGTCACCCCTAGGCTTAGGCTAAGGCTAGGGCTCCCCTAGCCTTAGGCTAGGGCTCCCCTATCCTTAGGCTAGGGCTCCCCTAGCCTTCGGCTAGGGCTCCCCTAGCCTTAGGGTAGGTCATCCCTAGGCTTAGGCTAGGGCTCCCCTAGCCTTAGGCTAGGGCAACCCTAGGCTTAGGCTCGGGCACCCCTAGGCTTAGGCTAGGGCTCCCCTAGCCTTAGGCTAGGACTCCCCTAGGTTTAGGCTAAGACTATGGCTCCCCTAGCCTTAGGCAAGGGCTCCCCAGCTTTAGGCTAGGGCTCCGCTAGCCTTAGGCAAGGGCACCCATAGGCTTATGCTAAGGCTAGGGCTCCCCTAGCCTAAGACTAGGGCTCCCCTAACCTTAGGCCAGGGCACCCATAGGCTTAGGCTAAGGCTAGGGCTCCCCTAGCCTTAGGTATGGCACCCCTAGGTTTAGGCTAAGGCTAGGGCTCCCCTAGTCTTAGGCAAGGGCACCCCTAAGCTTAGGCTAAGGCTAGCGCTCCCCTAGACTTAGGCTAGGGCTCCCGTATCCTTAGGCTAGGGCTCCCCTAGCCTTAGGCTAGGGCACACCTAGTCTTAGGCTAAGGCTAGGGCTCCCCTAGACTTAGGCTAGGGTTCTCCTAGACTTAGGCTAGGGCACCCCGAGGCTTAGGCTATGGCTCCCCTAGCCATAGGCTCGGGCTACCCTATCCTTAGGCTCGTGCTCCCCTATCCTTAGGCTCGCGCTCCCCTAGCCTTAGGCTAGGGCACCCCTAGGCTTAGGATAGGGCTCCCCTAGGCTTATGCTAAGACTAGGGCTCCCCGAGCCTTAGGCTAGTGCTCCCCAGCCTTAGGCTAGGGGTCCCCTAGCTTTAGGCAAGGGCACCCCTAGGCTTAGGCTAAGGCTAGGGCTCCCCTAGCCTTAGGCTAGAGCTCCCCTAGCCTTAGGCTCGGGCACCCCTAGGCTTAGGCTCGAGCACCCCTAAGCTTTGGCTAGGGCACCCCTAGGCTTAGGCTACGGCTCCCCTAGCCTTAGGCTAGGGCTACCCTAGCCTTAGGCTAGGGCTCCCCTAGACTTAGGGTACGACACCCCGAGGCTTAGGCTAAGGCTAGGGCTCCCCTAGCCTTAGGTTAAGGCTCCCCTATCATTAGGCTAGGGGTCCCCTAGCCTTAGGCTAGGGCACCCCTAGCCTTAGGTTCGGGCACCCCTAGACTTATGCTAGGGCTCCCCTAGGAATAGGCTAAGACTTGGGCTCCCATAGCCTTAGGCTAGGGCTCCCCAAGCCTTAGGCTAGGGGTCCCCTAGCCTTAGGCAAGGGCACCCCTAGGCTTAGGCTAAGGCTAGGGCTCCCCTAGCCTTAGGCTCTTTCTCCCCTATCCTTACGTTAGGGCACCCCTAGGCTTAGGCTAAGGCTAGGGCTCCCCTAGATTTAGGCTACGGCTCCCCTAGCCTTAGGCTAGTGCTCCCCTATCCTTAGGCCAGGGCACCCCTAGGCTTATTCCAGGGCTCCGCTAGCCTTAGGCTAGGGCTCCCCTAGCCTTAGGCTAGCGCACACCTAGGATTAGGCTAGGACTCCCCTAGCTTTAGGTTAGGGCACCCCTAGGCTTAGGCTAGGGTTCCCTTAGCCTTAGGCTAGGACACCCCTAGGCTTAGACTAAGGCTACGGCTCCCCTAACCTTAGGCTAGATCACTCCTAGGCTTATGCTAAGGCTAGGGCTCCCCTAGCCTTAGGCTATGTCTCCCCAAGCCTTAGGCTAGGGCACCCATAGGCTTAGGCTAAGGCTAGGGCTCCCCTAGACTTAGGCTAGGGCTCCCCTAAGCTTAGGCTAAGGCTAGGGCTCCCGTAGCCTTAGGCTAGGGCTCCCCTAACCTTATGCCAGGGCACCCCTAGGCTTAGGCTAAGGCTAGGGCTCCCCTAGCCTTAGGCTAAGGCTCCCCTAGCCTTAGGCTAGGGCTCCCCTAGCCTTAGGATCGGGCACCCCTAGGCTTAGCCTCGGGCACCCCTAGGCTTAGGCTAGGGCTCCCCTAGCCTTAGGCTAGGGCTCCCCAGCCTTAGGCTAGGGCTCCACTAGCCTTTGGCTAGGGCACCCCTAGGCTTAGGCTAGGGATCCCCTAGCCATAGGCTAGGGCACCCCTAGTCTTAGGCTAAGGCTAGGGCTTCCCTAGCCTTAGGCTTGGGCTCCCCTAGCCTTAGGCTAGGTCTCCCCTAGCCTTAGGCAAGGGCACCACTAGGGTTCGGCTAAGGCTAGTGCTCCCCTAGCCTTAGGCAATGGCACCACTAGCCTTAGGCTAGGTCACCCCTAGGCTTAGGCTATGGGGCCCCTAGCCTTAGGCTAGGGCACCCCTAGGCTTAGGCTAAGTCTAGGACTCTCCTATCCTTAGGCTAGGGCTCCCCTAGCCTTAGGCTATGGCACCCCTTGGCTTAGGCTAGGACTCCCATAGCCTTAGGCTAGGGCACCCCTAGGCTTAGGGAAGGCTAGGGCTCCCCTAGCCTTAGGCTAGGGCTCCCCTAGCCCTAGGCTAGGGAACGCCTAGGCTTAATCTAGGGTTCCCCTAGCCTTAGGCTCAGGCTCCCCTAGCCTTTGGCTATGGCTCCCCTATCCTTAGGACAGGGCACCCCTAGGCTTAGTCCAGGGCTCCCCTAGCCTTAGGCTAGTGCTCTCTAGCCTTAGGCTAGGGCAAACCTAGGCTTAGGCTAGGGCTCCCCTAGCCTTAGGTTCGGGCACCCCTAGGCATAGGCTAGGGCTCCCCTAGGATTAGGATAGGTCTCCCCTAGCCTTTGGCTAGGGCACCCCTAGCCTTAGATTCGGGCCCCCCTAGGCTTAGGATAGGGCTAGGGCTCCCCTAGACTTAGGCTAGGGCTCCCCTAGCCTTAGGCTAGTGCTCCCCTATCCTTAGGCCAGGGCACCCCTAGGCTTATTCCAGGGCTCCCCTAGCCTTTGGCTATGGCACCCCTAGGCTTAGGCTGGGACTCCCCTAGCCTTAGGTTAGGGCACCCCTAGGGTTCCCTTAGCCTTAGGCTAGGGCTCCCCTAGCCTAAGGCTAGGGCTCCGCTAGCCTTAGGCTAGGACACCCCTAGGCTTAGACTAAGGCTAGGGCTCCCCTAACCTTAGGCTAGATCACGCCTAGGCTTAAGCTAAGGCTAGGGCTCCCCTATCCTTAGGGCAGGGCACCCCTAGGCTTATTCCAGGGCTCCCCTAGCCTTTGGCTATGGCACCCCTAGGCTTAGGCGGGGACTCCCCTAACCTTAGGTTAGGGCACCCCTAGGCTTAGCCTAGGGCTCCATTAGCCTTAGGCTAGGGATCCCCTATCCTTAGGCTAGGGTTCCCCTAGCCTTAGGCTCGGGCACCCCTAGCCTTAGGCTAGGGCACGCCTATCCTTAGGCCAGGGCACCCCTAGGCTTAGTCAAGGGCTCCCCTAGCCTTAGGCTAGGGCTCCCCTAGCCATAGGCTTGGGCACACCTAGGCGTAGACAAGGGCTCCCCTAGCCTTAGGTTCGGGCTTTCCTAGGCTTAGGCTAGGGCTCCCCTAGGCTTAGGATAGGTCTCCCCTAGCCTTTGGCTAGGGCACCCCTAGGCTTAGGCTAGGACTCCCCTTGCCTTCGGTGAGGGCACCCCTAGGCTTAGGCTAGGGTTACCTTAGCCTTAGGCTAGGGCTCCCCTAGCCTAAAGCTAGGGCTCCCCTAACCTTAGGCTAGGGCACCCCTAGGCTAAGGCTAAGGGTAGGGCTCCCCTAGCCTTAGGTCTTGCTCCCTAGCCTTACGTTAAGGCACCCCTAAGCTTAGGCTAATGCTAGGGCTCCCCTAGCCTTAGGCTACGGCTCCCTTGGCCTTAGGCTAGGGCACACCTAGGCTTAGGCTAGGGAACCCCTAGGCTTAGGCTAAGCCTAGAGCTCCCCTAGCCTTAGGCTAGTGCAGCCCTAGGCTTAGGCTAGGGCTCCCCTAGCCTTAGGCTAGGACTCCCCTAGCCTTGGGCTAGGGCACCCCTAGGCTTAGGCTTGGGTTCGCTTAACATTAGGCTAAGGCTCCCCTAGCCTAAGGCTAGGGCTCCCCTAGGCTTAGGCTAAGTCTAGGGCTCCCCTAGCCTTAGGCTAGGGCACCCCTAGGCTTAGGCTAAGGCTAGGGCTCCCCTAGCCTTAGGCTAGATCACCCCTAGGCTTAGGCTAAGGCAAGGGCTCCCCTAATCTTAGGCTAAGGCTCCCCAAGCCTTAGGCTAGGGTACCCATAGGCTTAGGCTAAGGCTAGGGCTCCCCCAGCCTTAGGCTAGGGCTCCCCTAGCATTAGGCTAGGGCTCCCCTAGCCTTAGGCTAAGGCTAGGGCTCCCCTAGCCTTAGGCTAGCGCACCCCTAGGCTTAGGCTAGGACGCCCCTATCCTTAGGCTAGGTCACCCCTAGGTTTAGGCTTGGACACCCCTAACCTTAGGTTAGGACACCCCTAGGCTTAGGCTAGGGCTCCCCTAGCCTTAGGATAGGGCTCCCCTAGGCTTAGGTTAGGGCTCCCTTAGCTTTAGGCTAGGGCTCCCCTAGCCTTTGGCTAGGGCACCCCTAGGCTTAGGCTAGGGCTCCCCGAGCCATAGGCTAGGGCACCCCGAGGCTTAGGGTAAGGCTAGGGCTTCCCTAGCCTTAGGCTTGGGCTCCCCTAGCCTTAGGCTAGGTCTCCCCTAGCCTTAGGCTAGGTCTCCCCTAGCCTTAGGCAAGGGCACCCCTAGGCTTAGGCTAGGACTCCCATAGCCTTAGGCTAGGGCACCCTGAGGCTTAGGGTAAGGCTAGGACTCCCCTAGCCTTGGGCTAGGGCACCCCTAGCCTTAGGCTAGGGCTTCCCTAGCCTAAGGCTAGGGCTCCCCTAGCCTTAGGCTAGGGCTCCCCTATCCTTAGGCTAGGGCTCCCCTAGCCCTAGGCTAGGGAACGCCTAGGCTTAGGCTAGGGCTCCCCTAGCCTTTGGCTTGGGTACCCCTAGCCTTAGGCTAGGGCTCCCCTATCCTTAGGACAGGGCACTCCTAGGCTTAGTCCAGGGCTCCCCTAGACTTAGGCTAGGGCTCCCATAGCCTTAGGCTAGGGCATCCCTAGACTTAGGCTAGGGTTCTCCTAGACTTAGGCTAGGCCAACCCGAGGCTTAGGCTAGGGCTCCCCTAGCCTTAGGCTAGGGCACCCATAGGCTTAGGCTAAGGCTAGGGCTCCCCTAGCCTTAGGCTTGGGCTCCCCTAGCCTTCAACTAAGGCTCCCCTAGCCTTAGGGTAGGTCACCCCTAGGCTTAGGCTAAGGCTAGGGCTCCCCTAGCCTTAGGCTAGGGTTCCCCTATCCTTAGGCTAGGGCTCCCCTAGCCTTCGGCTAGGGCTCCCCTAGCCTTAGGGTAGGTCATCCCTAGGCTTAGGCTAGGGCTCCCCTAGCCTTAGGCTAGGACTCCCCTAGGTTTAGGCTAAGACTATGGCTCCCCTAGTCTTAGGCTAGGGCTCCCCAGCATTAGGCTAAGGCTCCCCTAGCCTTAGGCAAGGGCACCCCTAGGCTTAGGCTAAGGCTAGGGCTCCCCTAGCCTAAGACTAGGGCTCCCCTAACCTTAGGCCAGGGCACCCATAGGCTTAGGCTAGGGCACCCATAGGCTTAGGCTAAAGCTAGGGCTCCCCTAGCCTTAGGTATGGCAACCCTAGGTTTAGGCTAAGGCTAGGGCTCCCCTAGTCTTAAGCAAGGGCACCCCTAAGCTTAGGCTAAGGCTAGGGCTCCCCTATCCTTAGGCTAGGGCTCCCAATCCTTAGGCTAGGGTTCCCCTATACTTCGGCGCGGGCTCCCCTAGCCTTAGGCTAGGGCACCCCTAGGCTTAGGATTGGGCTCCACTAGACTTAGGTTCGGGCACCCCTAGGCTTAGGCTAGGGCTCCCCTAGGCTTAGGCTAAGACTAGGGCTCCCCGAGCCTTAGGCTAGTGCTCTCCAGCCTTAGGCTAGGGGTCCCCTAGCCTTAGGCAAGGGCACCCTAGGCATAGGCTAAGGCTAGGGCTCCCCTAGCCTTAGGCTAGAGCTCCCCTAGCCTTAGGCTCGGGCACCCCTAGGCTTAGGCTCGAGCACCCCTAAGCTTTGGCTAGGGCTCCATTAGCCTTAGGCTAGTGCTCCCCTATCCTTAGGCAAGGGCTACCCTAGCATTAGGCTAGGGCTCCCCTAGCCTTAGGGTATGTCACCCCGAGGCTTAGGCTAAGGCTAGGGCTCCCCTAGCCTTAGGCTAAGGCTCCCCTATCATTAGGCTAGGGCTCCCCTAGCCTTAGGTTCGGGCATCCCTAGGCTTACTGTAGGGCTCCCCTAGGCTTAGGCTAAGAATAGGGCTCCCCTAGCCTTATGCTAGGGCTCCCCAAGCCTTAGGCTAGGGTTCCCCTAGCCTTAGGCAAGGGCACCCCTAGGCTTAGGCTCGGGCACCCCTAGCCTTAGACTAGGGCTCCATTAGCCTTAGGCTAGGTCTCCCCTAGCCTTAGGCTAGGGCTACCCTAGCCTAAGGCTAGGGCTCCCCTAGCCTTAGGGTATGTCACCCCGAGGCTTAGGCTAAGGCTAGGGCTTCCCTAGCCTTAGGCTAAGGCTCCCCTATCCTTAGGCTAGGGCTCCCCTAGCCTTAGGCTAGGACACCCCTAGGCTTAGGCTCGGGCACCCCTAGGCTAAGGCTAGGGCTCCCCTAGCCTTAGGTTCGGGCACCCCTAGGCTTACTGTAGGGCTCCCCTAGGCTTAGGCTAAGACTAGGGCTCCCCTAGCCTTAGGCTAGGGCTCCCCAAGCCTTATGCTAGGGTTCCCCTAGCCTTAGGCAAGGGCACTCCAAGGCTTAGGCTCGGGCACCCCTAGCCTTAGGCTAGGGCTCCATTAGCCTTAGGCTAGGGCTCCCCTAGCCTTAGTCTAGGGCTCACCTAGCCTTAGGTTGGGGCACCCCTAAGATTAGGCTAAGGCTAGGGCTCCCCTAGCCTACTGCTAGGGCTCCCCTAGACTTAGAGTAAGTCTCCCCGAGGCTTAGGCTAAGGCTAGGGCTCCCCTAGCCTTAGGCTAAGGCTCCCCTATCCTTAGGCTAGGGCTCCCCTAGCATTAGGTTAGGGCACCCTTAGGCTTAGGCTCGGGCACCCCTAGGCTTAGGCTAGGGCTCCCCTAGCCTTAGGCTAGGGCTCCATTAGCCTTAGGCTAGGGCTCCCCTAGCGTTAGTCTAGGGCTCACCTAGCCTTAGGTTGGGGCACCCCTAAGCTTAGGCTAAGGCTAGGGCTCCCCTAGCCTACTGCTAGGGCTCCCCTATCCTTAGGGTAAGTCACCCCGAGGCTTAGGGTAAGGCTAGGGCTCCCCTAGCCTTAGGCTAAGGCTCCCCTATCCTTAGGCTAGGGCTCCCCTAGCATTAGGTTAGGGCACCCTTAGGCTTAGGCTCGGGCACCCCTAGGCTTAGGCTAAGGCTAGGTCTCCCCTAGCCTTAGGCTAGACCTCCCCTAGCCTTAGGCTCGGGCACCCCTAGGCTTAGGCTCGAGCACCCCTAAGCTTTGGCTAGGGCTCCATTAGCCTTAGGCTAGTGCTCCCCTAGCCTTAGGCTAGGGCTACCCTAGCCTTAGGCTAGGGCTCCCCAAGCCTTAGGGTATGTCACCCCGAGGCTTAGGCTAAGGCTAGGGCTCCCCTAGCCTTAGGCTAAGGCTCCCCTATCCTTAGGCTAGGGCACCCCTAGGCTTTGGATAGGGCTCCCCTACCCTTACGTTCGGGCACCCCTAGGCTTACTGTAGGGCTCCCCTAGGCTTAGGCTAAGACTAGGGCTCCCCTACCCTTAGGCTAGGGCTCCCCAAGTCTTAGGCTAGGGTTCCCCTAGGCTTAGGGTCGGGCACCCCTAGGCTAAGGCTAGGGCTCCCCTAGCCTTAGGCTAGGGATCCCCTAGCCTTAGGCTAGGGCACCCCTAGGCTTTGGATAAGGCTCCCTTACCGTTACGTTCGGGCACCACTAGGCTTACTGTAGGGCTCCCCTAGGCTTAGGCTAAGACTAGGGCTCCCCTAGCCTTAGGCTAGGGCTCCCCAAGCCTTAGGCTAGGGTTCCCCTAGGCTTAGGCAAGGGCACCCCTAGGCTTAGGCTCGGGCACCCCTAGGCTTAGGCTAAGGCTAGGGCTCCCCTAGCCTTAGGTTCGGGCACCCCTAGGCTTAGGCTAAGGCAAGGGCTCCCCTAGCCTTAGGTTAGGTCACCCCTAGGCTTAGGCTAAGGCTAGGGATCCCTGAGCCTTAGGCTAAGGCTCCCCTAGCCTTAGGCTAGGGCTCCCTTAGCCATAGGCTAGGGCACCCCTAAGCTTAGGCTCGGGAACCCCTACATTTAGGCTAGGGCTCCCCTAGCCTTAAGCTAGGGCTCCCCTAACCTTAGGCTTGGGCTCCCCTAGGTTTAGGCTCGGGGACCCCTAGCCTTAGGCTAGTGCTCCCCTACCCTTAGGGTAAGTCACCCATAGCCTTAGGCTAAGGCTCCCCTATCCTAAGGCTAGGGCTCCCCTAGGCTTAGGATAGGGCTCCTCTAGCCTTAGGTTCGGGCACTCCCAGTGTTAGGCTAGGGCTCCCCTAGGCTTAGGCTAAGACTAAAGCTTCCCTAGCCTGAGGCTAGGGCTCCCCTAGCCTTAGGCTCGGGCACCCCTAGGCTTAGGCTCGAGCACCCCTAAGCTTTGGCTAGGGCTCCATTAGCCTTAGGCTAGTGCTCCCCTATCCTTAGGCTAGGGCTACCCTAGCATTAGGCTAGGGCTCCCCTAGCCTTAGGGTATGTCACCCCGAGGCTTAGGCTAAGGCTAGGGCTCCCCTAGCCTTAGGCTAAGGCTCCCCTATCCTTAGGCTAGGGCTCCCCTAGCCTTAGGTTCGGGCATCCCTAGGCTTACTGTAGGGCTCCCCTAGGCTTAGGCTAAGAATAGGGCTCCCCTAGCCTTATGCTAGGGCTCCCCAAGCCTTAGGCTAGGGTTCCCCTAGCCTTAGGCAAGGGCACCCCTAGGCTTAGGCTCGGGCACCCCTAGCCTTAGACTAGGGCTCCATTAGCCTTAGGCTAGGTCTCCCCTAGCCTTAGGCTAGGGCTACCCTAGCCTAAGGCTAGGGCTCCCCTAGCCTTAGGGTATGTCACCCCGAGGCTTAGGCTAAGGCTAGGGCTCCCCTAGCCTTAGGCTAAGGCTCCCCTATCCTTAGGCTAGGGCTCCCCTAGCCTTAGGCTAGGACACCCCTAGGCTTAGGCTCGGGCACCCCTAGGCTAAGGCTAGGGCTCCCCTAGCCTTAGGTTCGGGCACCCCTAGGCTTACTGTAGGGCTCCCCTAGGCTTAGGCTAAGACGAGGGCTCCCCTAGCCTTAGGCTAGGGCTCCCCAAGCCTTATGCTAGGGTTCCCCTAGCCTTAGGCAAGGGCACTCCAAGGCTTAGGCTCGGGCACCCCTAGCCTTAGGCTAGGGCTCACCTAGCCTTAGGTTGGGGCACCCCTAAGATTAGGCTAAGGCTAGGGCTCCCCTAGCCTACTGCTAGGGCTCCCCTAGACTTAGAGTAAGTCTCCCCGAGGCTTAGGCTAAGGCTAGGGCTCCCCTAGCCTTAGGCTAAGGCTCCCCTATCCTTAGGCTAGGGCTCCCCTAGCATTAGGTTAGGGCACCCTTAGGCTTAGGCTCGGGCACCCCTAGGCTTAGGCTAGGGCTCCCCTAGCCTTAGGCTAGGGCTCCATTAGCCTTAGGCTAGGGCTCCCCTAGCGTTAGTCTAGGGCTCACCTAGCCTTAGGTTGGGGCACCCCTAAGCTTAGGCTAAGGCTAGGGCTCCCCTAGCCTACTGCTAGGGCTCCCCTATCCTTAGGGTAAGTCACCCCGAGCTTAGGGTAAGGCTAGGGCTCCTCTAGCCTTAGGCTAAGGCTCCCCTATCCTTAGGCTAGGGCTCCCCTAGCATTAGGTTAGGGCACCCTTAGGCTTAGGCTCGGGCACCCCTAGGCTTAGGCTAAGGCTAGGTCTCCCCTAGCCTTAGGCTAGACCTCCCCTAGCCTTAGGCTCGGGCACCCCTAGGCTTAGGCTCGAGCACCCCTAAGCTTTGGCTAGGGCTCCATTAGCCTTAGGCTAGTGCTCCCCTAGCCTTAGGCTAGGGCTACCCTAGCCTTAGGCTAGGGCTCCCCAAGCCTTAGGGTATGTCACCCCGAGGCTTAGGCTAAGGCTAGGGCTCCCCTAGCCTTAGGCTAAGGCTCCCCTATCCTTAGGCTAGGGCACCCCTAGGCTTTGGATAGGGCTCCCCTACCCTTACGTTCGGGCACCCCTAGGCTTACTGTAGGGCTCCCCTAGGCTTAGGCTAAGACTAGGGCTCCCCTACCCTTAGGCTAGGGCTCCCCAAGTCTTAGGCTAGGGTTCCCCTAGGCTTAGGGTCGGGCACCCCTAGGCTAAGGCTAGGGCTCCCCTAGCCTTAGGCTAGGGATCCCCTAGCCTTAGGCTAGGGATCCCCTAGCCTTAGGCTAGGGCACCCCTAGGCTTTGGATAAGGCTCCCTTACCGTTACGTTCGGGCACCACTAGGCTTACTGTAGGGCTCCCCTAGGCTTAGGCTAAGACTAGGGCTCCCCTAGCCTTAGGCTAGGGCTCCCCAAGCCTTAGGCTAGGGTTCCCCTAGGCTTAGGCAAGGGCACCCCTAGGCTTAGGCTCGGGCACCCCTAGGCTTAGGCTAAGGCTAGGGCTCCCCTAGCCTTAGGTTCGGGCACCCCTAGGCTTAGGCTAAGGCAAGGGCTCCCCTAGCCTTAGGTTAGGTCACCCCTAGGCTTAGGCTAAGGCTAGGGATCCCTGAGCCTTAGGCTAAGGCTCCCCTAGCCTTAGGCTAGGGCTCCCTTAGCCATAGGCTAGGGCACCCCTAAGCTTAGGCTCGGGAACCCCTACATTTAGGCTAGGGCTCCCCTAGCCTTAAGCTAGGGCTCCCCTAACCTTAGGCTTGGGCTCCCCTAGGTTTAGGCTCGGGGATCCCTAGCCTTAGGCTAGTGCTCCCCTACCCTTAGGGTAAGTCACCCATAGCCTTAGGCTAAGGCTCCCCTATCCTAAGGCTAGGGCTCCCCTAGGCTTAGGATACGGCTCCTCTAGCCTTACGTTCGGGCACTCCCAGTGTTAGGCTAGGGCTCCCCTAGGCTTAGGCTAAGACTAAAGCTTCCCTAGCCTGAGGCTAGGGCTCCCCTAGCCTTAGGCTAGGGCACCCCTAGGCTTAGGCTAAGGCTAGGGCTCCCCTTGCCTGAGGCTAGGGCTCCCCTAGCCTTAGGCTAGGGCACCCCTAAGCTTAGGCTCGGGCACCCCTAGGCTTAGGCTAGGGCTCCATTTGCCTTAGGCTAGGGCTCCCCTAGCCTTAGGCTATGGCACCCCTATGCTTACGCTAAGGCTAGGGCTCCCCTAGCCTTAGGCTATGGCACCCCTAGGCTTAGGCTAGGGCTCCCCTAGCCTTAGGTTGGGGCACCCCTAAGCTTAGGCTAAGGCTAGGGCTCCCCTAACCTTTTGGTAGGGCACCCCTAGGCTTAGGCTAAGGCTAAGGCTCCCCTAACCTTCGGCTAGTGCTCCCCTAGCCTAAGGCTAGGGCACCCCTAGGCTTAGGCTCGGGCAACCCTAGGCTTAGGGTAGGACTCCCCTAGCCTTAGGCTAGGGCTCCCCTAGGCTTTGGCTAGGGCACACCTAGGCTTTGGATAGGGCTCCCCTAGTCTTAGGTTCGGGCACCCCTAGGCTTAGGCTAGGGCTCCCCTAGCCTTAGGTTAAGGCACCCCTAGGCTTAGGCTAGGACTCCCCTAGCCTTAGGCGAGGGCACCCGAGGCTTAGGCTAGGGCTCCCCTAGCCATAGGCTAGGGCACCCCTAGGTTTAGGCTAAGGCTAGGGCTTCCCTAGCCTTAGGTTTGGGCTCCCCTAGCCTTAGGCTAGGTCTCCCCTGGCCTTAGCCAAGGGCACCCCTAGGCTTAGGCTAAGGCTAGGGCTCCCGTAGCCTTAGGCTAGGGCTCCCATAGCCTTAGGCTAGGGCACCCATAGGCTTAGGCTAGGGCACACATAGGCTTAGGCTAAGGCTAGGGCTCCCCTAGCCTTAGGTATGGCAGCCCTAGGCTTAGGCTTTGGCTCCCCTAGTCTAAGCCTAGGGCTCCCCTAGCTTTAGGCTAGGGCTTCCCTAGCCTTACACTAGGGCACCCCTAGGCTTAGGCTAGGGCTACTGCTCCCCTAGCCTTATGCTAGGGCACTTCTAGGCTTGGGCTAAGGCTAGGGCTCCCCTAGCCTTAGGTTGGGACACCGCTAAGCTTAGGCTAAGGCTAGGGCTCCCCTAGCCTTAGGCTAGGGCTCCTCTAACCTTTCCCTAGGGTACCCCTAAGCTTAGGCTAAGGCTACGGCTCCCCTAACCTTAGGCTAGGGCTCCCCTAGCCTTAGGGTATGTCACCCCGAGGCTTAGGCTAAGGCTAAGGCTCCCCAATCCTTAGGCTAGGGCTCCCTTAGCCTTAGGCTAGGGCACCCCTAGGCTTAGGCTCGGGCACGCCTAGGCTAAGGCTAGGGCTCCCCTAGGCTTAGCCTAGGGCACACCTATGCTTAGGATAGGGCTCCCCTAGTCTTAGGTTCGGGCACCCCTAGGCTTAGGTTAGGGCTCCCCTAGCCTTATGCTAGGGCTCCACTAGCCTTTGGCGAGGGCACCCCTAGGCTTAGGCTAGGGCTCCCCTTGCCATAAGCTAGGGCACCCCTAGGTTTAGGCTAAGAATAGGGTTTCCCTAGCCTTAGGTTTGGGGTCCCCTAGCCTTAGGCTAGGTCTCCCCTAGCCTTAGGCAAGGGCACCCCTAGGTTTAGGCTAGGGCACCCATAGGCTTAGGCTAGGGCACCCATAGGCTTAGGCTAAGGCTCGGGCTCCCCTAGCCTTAGGTATGGCAGCCCTAGGCTTAGGCTTGGGCTCCCCTAGCTTAAGCCTTGGGCTCCCCTAGCTTTAGGCTAGGGCTCCCCTAGCCTTACACTAGGGCACCCCTAGGCTTAGGCTAAGGCTAGGGCTCCCCTAGCCTTAAGCTAGGGCACCCCTAAGCTTGGGCTAAGGCTAGGGCTCCCCTAGATTTAGGCTAGGGCACCCCTAGGCTTAGGCTAGGGCACCCATAGGCTTAGGCTAGGGCACCCATAGGCTTAGGCTAAGGCTCGGGCTCCCCTAGCCTTAGGTATGGCAGCCCTAGGCTTAGGCTTGGGCTCCCCTAGCTTAAGCCTTGGGCTCCCCTAGCTTTAGGCTAGGGCTCCCCTAGCCTTACACTAGGGCACCCCTAGGCTTAGGCTAAGGCTAGGGCTCCCCTAGCCTTAGGCTAGGGCACCCCTAAGCTTGGGCTAAGGCTAGGGCTCCCCTAGATTTAGGCTAGGGCACCCCTAGGCTTAGGCTAGGGCTCCCCTAGCCTTAGGTTCGGAACCCCTAGGCTTAGGCTAAGGCAAGGGCTCCCCTAGCCTTAGGGTAGGTCACGCCTAGGCTTAGGCTAAGGCTAGAGCTCCCCTAGCCTTAAGCTAAGGCTCCCCTAGCCTTAGGCTAGGGCACCCCTAGGCTTAGGCTCGGGCTCCCCTATCCTTAGGTATGGCAGCCCTAGGCTTAGGCTTGGGCTCCCCTAGCCTTAGGCTAGGGCACCCCTAGGCTTAGGCTAAGGCTAGGACTCCCCTAGTCTTAGGCAAGGGCACCCCTAAGCTTAGGCTAAGGCTAGGGCTCCCCTATCCTTAGGCTAGGGCTCCCCTATCCTTAGGCTAGGGCTCCCCTAGCCTTAGGCTAGGGCACCCCTAGGCTTAGGCTAAGGCAAGGGCTCTCCTAGACTTGGGCTAGGGCTGCCCTAGCCTTAGGGTAAGTCACCCCGAGGCTTAGGCTAAGGCTAGGGCTCCCCCAGCCTTAGGCTAAGGCTCCCCTATCCTTAGGCTAGGGCTTCCCTAGCCTTAGGCTAGGGCACCCCTAGGCTTAGGCTCGGGCAACCCTAGGCAAAGGCTAGGGCTCCCCTAGCCTTAGGCTAGGGCACTCCTAGGCTTAGGATAGGGCTCCCCTAGCCTTAGGTTCGGGCACCCCTAGGCTTAGGCTAGGGCTCCCCTAGGCTTAGGCTAAGACTAGGGCTCCCCTAGCCTTAGGCTGAGGTTCCACAAGCCTTAGGCTAGGGGTCCCCTAGCCTTAGGCAAGGGCACCCCTAGGCTTAGGCTAAGGCTAGGGCTCCATTAGCCTTCGGCTAGGGCTCCCCTAGCCTTAGGCTAGGGCTCACCTAGCCATAGGCTATGGCACCCCTATGCTTAGGCTAAGGCTAGGGCTCCCCTTGCCTTAGGCTATGGCACCCCTAGGCTTAGGTTAAGGCTAGGTCTCCCCTATCCTTAAGCTAAGGATCCCCTAGCCTTAGGCTAGGGCACCCCTAGGCTTGGGCTCGGGCAACCCTAGGCTTAGGCTAGGGCTCCCCTAGCCTTAGGCTAGGGCTCCCCTAGGCTTAGGCTAAGACTAGGGCTAACCTAGCCTTAGGCTAGGGCTCCCCAGCCTTAGGCTAGTGCTCCCCAAGCCTTAGGCAAGGGCACCCCTAGGCTTAGGCTAAGTCTAGGGCTCCCCTAGTCTTAGGTATGGCAGCCCTAGGCTTAGGCTTGGGCTCCCCTAGCCTTAGACTAGGGCACTCCAAGGCTTAGGCTAAGGCTAGGGCTCCCCTAGTCTTAGGCAAAGGCACCCCTAAGTTTAGGCTAAGGCTAGGGCTCCCCTATCCTTAGGCTAGGGCTCCCCTATCCTTGGCTAGGGCTCCCCTAGCCTTAGGCTAGGGCACCCCTAGGCTTAGGCTAAGGCAAGGGCTCTCCTAGACTTAGGCTAGGGCTCCCCTAGCCTTAGGGTAAGTCACCCCGAGGCTTAGGCTAAGGCTAGGGCTCCCCTAGCCTTAGGCTAAGGTTCCTTATCTTTAGGCTAGGGCTTCCCTAGACTTAGGCTAGGGCACCCCTAGATTAGGCTGGGAACCCCTAGGCTAAGGCTAGGGCTCCCCTAGCCTTAGGCAAGGGCACCCCTAGGCTTAGGATAGGGCTCCCCTAGCCTTAGGTTCGGGCACCACTAGGCTTAGGCTAGGGCTCCCCTAGGCTTAGGCTAAGACTAGGGCTCCCCTAGCCTTAGGCTGGGGCTCCCCAAACCTTAGGCTAGGGGTCCCCTAGCCTTAGGCAAGGGCACCCCTAGGCTTAGGCTAAGGCTAGGGCTCCATTAGCCTTAGGCTAGGGCTCCCCTAGCCTTAGGCTAGGGCTCACAGAGCCATAGGCTATGGCACCCCTATGCTTAGGCTAAGGCTAGGGCTCCCCTAGCCTTAGGCTATGGCACCTCTAGGCTTAGGATAGGGCTAGGATACCCCTAGCCTTAGGCTAGGGCTCCCCTAACCTTTTGCTAGGGCATCCCTAGGCTTAGGGTAAGGCTAAGGCTCCCCTAGCCTTAGGGTAAGTCACCCCGAGGCTTAGGCTAAGGCTCGGGCAACCCTAGCCTTAGGCTAAGGCTCCCCTATCCTTAGGCTAGGGCTCCCCCAGCCTTAGGCTAGGGCTACCCTAGCCTTAGGCAAGGGCTCCCCTAGCCTTAGGGTACGTCACCCCGAGGCTTAGGCTAAGGCTAGGGCTCCCCGAGCCTTAGGCTAAGGCTCCCCTATCCTTAGGCTAGGGCTCCCCTAGCCTTAGGCTAGGGTACCCCTAGGCTTAGGCTCGGGCATCCCTAGGCTTAGGCTAGGGCTCCCCTAGGCTTAGGCTCGGGCACCCCTAGTCTTAGGCTAGGCCTTCCCTAGCCTTAGGCTAGGGCACCCCTACGCTTAGTCTAGGACTCGCCAAGCCTTAGGTTAGGGCACCCCTAGGCTTAGGCTAGGGCTCCCTTAGCGTTAGGCTGGGGCTCCCCTAGCCTTTGGCTAGGGCACCCCTAGGCTTAGGCTAGGGCTCCCCTAGCCATAGGCTATGGCACCCCTAGACTTAGGCTAAGGCTAGTGCTTCCTTAGCCTTAGGCTTGGGCTCCCCTAGCCTTAGACTAGGTCTCCCCTAGCCTTAGGCAAAGGCACCCCTAGGGTTAGGCTAAGGCTAGGGCTCCCTTAGCTTTAGGCTAGGGCTCCCATAGCCTTAGGCTAGGGCACCCATAGGCTTAGGCTAGGGCACGCATAGGCTTAGGCTAACGCTAGGGCTCCCCTAGCCGTAGGCTAGGGCACCCCTAGCCTTAGCCTAGGCACCCCTAGGCTTAGGCTAAGGCTAGGGCTCCCTTCACCGTAGGCTAGGGCTCCCCTAGCATTAGGCTAGGGCACCCCTAGGCTTAGGCTAAGGCTAGGGCTCCCCTAGCCTTTGGCTAGGGCTCCCCTAGCCTTCGATAGGGCACCCCTAGGCCTAGGCTAACGCTAGGGCTCCCCTAGCCTTAGGCTAAGGCACCCCTATGCTTAGGCTAAGGCTAGGGCTCCGCTAGCCTTAGGCTAGGGCATCCCTAGGCTTAGGCTAAGGCTAGGGCACCCCTAGCCTTAGGCTAAGGTACCCCTAGCCTTAGGCTTATGTACCATTAGCCTTAGGCTAGGACACCCATAGGCTTAGGTTAAGGCACCCCTAGGCTTAGGCTGGGGCTCCCCTAGCCTTTGGTTCGGGCAACCATAGGCTTAGACTAAGGCTAGGGCTCCCCTAGGCTAAGGCTATTGCTCCATTAGCCTTAGGCTAGGGCTCCCCTAGCCTTAGGCTAGGGCTCCCCTAACCTTAGGCTATGGCACCCCTAGGCTTATGCGAACGATAGGGCTCCCCTAGCCTTAGGCTAGGGCACCCCTAGGCTTAGGCTAGGGCTCCCCTAGCCTTAGGTTGGGGCTTCCCTAGGCTTAGGGTAGGTCACCCCTAGGCTTAGGCTAAGGCTAGGGCTCCCCTAGCCTTAGGCTAAGGCTCCCCTAGCCTTAGGCTAGGGCTCCCCTAGCCTTAGGCTAGGGCACCCCTAGGCTTAGGATCGGGCACCCCTAGGCTTAGGCTAAGACTAGGGCTCAACTAGCCTTAGGCTGGGGCTCCCCAAACCTTAGGCTAGGGGTCCCCTAGCCTTAGGCAAGGGCACCCCTAGGCTTAGGCTAAGGCTAGGGCTCCATTAGCCTTAGGCTAGGGCTCCCCTAGCCTTAGGCTAGGGTTCACAGAGCCATAGGCTATGGCACCCCTATGCTTAGGCTAAGGCTAGGGCTCCCCTAGCCTTAGGCTATGGCACCTCTAGGCTTAGGATAGGGCTCCCCTAGCCTTAGGTTTGGCCACCCCTAAGCTTAGGCTAAGGCTAGGGTTCCCCTAGCCTTAGGCTAGGGCTCCCCTAACCTTTTGCTAGGGCATCCCTAGGCTTAGGCTAAGGCTAAGGCTCCCCTAGCCTTAGGGTAAGTCACTCCGAGGCTTAGGCTAAGGCTAGGGCTCCCCTAGCCTTAGGCTAAGGCTCCCCTATCCTTAGGCTAGGGCTCCCCTAGCCTTAGGCTAGGGCTACCCTAGCCTTAGGCAAGGGCTCCCCTAGCCTTAGGGTACGTCACCCCGAAGCTTAGGCTAAGGCTAGGTCTCCCCTAACCTTGGGCAAAGGCTCCCCTATCCTTAGGATAGGGCTCCCCTAGCCTTAGGCTAGGGCACCCCTAGTCATAGGCTCGGGCACCCCTAGGCTTAGGATAGCGCTCCCCTAGGCTTAGGCTCGGGCACCCCTAGGCTTATACTAGGTCTCCCCTAGCCTTAGGCTAGGGCTCCCCTAGCCTTAGGGTACGTCACCCCGAGGCTTAGGCTAAGGCTAGGGCTCCCCTAGCGTTAGGCTAAGGCTCCCCTATCCTTAGGCTACGGCTCCCCTAGCCTTAGGCTAGGGCACCCCTAGGCTTAGGCTCGGGCACCCCTATGCTTAGGATAGGGCTCCCCTAGGCTTAGGCTCGGGCACCCCTAGGCTTAGGCTAAGGCTAGTGCTTCCTTAGCCTTAGGATTGGGCTCCCCTAGCCTTAGACTAGGTCTCCCCTAGCCTTAGGCAAGGGCACCCCTAGGGTTAGGCTAAGGCTAGGGCTCCCCTAGCCTTAGGCTAGGGCTCCCATAGCCTTAGGCTAGGGCACCCTTAGGCTTAGGCTAGGGCCCCCATAGGCTTAGGCTAAGGCTAGGGCTCCCCTAGCCTTAGGTATGGCAGCCCTAGGCTTAGACTAGGGCACCCCTAGGCTTAGGCTAACGCTAGGGCTCCCCTAGCCGTAGGCTAGGGCACCCCTAGCCTTAGGTTAGGGTACCCCTAGGCTTAGGCTAAGGCCTGGGCTCCGCTAGCCTTAACTAGGGCATCCCTAGGCTTAGGCTAAGGCTACGGCTCCCCTAGCCTTAGGCTAAGGTACCTCTAGCCTTAGGCTTAGGTACCCCTAGCCTTAGGCTAGGACACCCATAGGCTTAGGTTAGGGCACCCCTAGGCTTAGGCTAGGGCTCCCCTAGCCTTTGGTTCGGGAAACCCTAGGCTTAGGCTATGGAACTCCTAGGCTTATGCTAACGGTAGGGCTCCCCGAGCCTTAGACTAGGGCACCCCAAGGCTTAGGCTAAGCCTAGGGCTCCCCTAGTCTTAGGCAAGGGCACCCCTAAGTTTAGGCTAAAGCTAGGGCTCCCCTATCCTTAGGCTAGGGCTCCCCTATCCTTAGGCTAGGGCTCCCCTAGCCTTAGGCTAGGGCACCCCTAGGCTTAGGCTAAGGCAAGGGCTCTCCTAGACTTAGGCTCGGGCACCCCTAGGCTAAGGCTAGGGCTCCCCTAGCCTTAGGCTAGGGCACCCCTATGCTTAGGATAGGGCTCCCCTAGCCTTAGGTTCCGGCACCCCTAGGCTTAGGCTAGGGCTCCCCTAGGCTTAGGCTAAGACTAGGGCTACCCTAGCCTTAGGCTGGGGCTCCACAAACCTTAGGCTAGGGGTCCCCTAGCCTTAGGCAAGGGCACCCCTAGGCTTAGGCTAAGGCTAGGGCTCCATTAGCCTTAGGCTAGGGCTCCCCTAGCCTTAGGCTAGGGCTCACAGAGCCATAGGCTATGGCACCCCTATGCTTAGGCTAAGGCTAGGGCTCCCCTAGCCTTAGGCTATGGCACCCCTAGGCTTAGGCTAGGGCTCCCCTAACCTTTTGCTAGGGCATCCCTAGGCTTAGGCTAAGGCTAAGGCTCCCCTAGCCTTAGGGTAAGTCACCCCGAGGCTTAGGCTAAGGCTAGGGCTCCCCTAGCCTTAGGCTAAGGCTCCCCTATCCTTAGGCTAGGGCTCCCCTAGCCTTAGGCTAGGGCTCCCCTAGCCTTAGGCAAGGGCTCTTCTAGCCTTAGGGTACGTCACCCCGAGGCTTGGGCTAAGGCTAGGTCTCCCCTAGCCTTGGGCAAAGGCTCCCCTATCCTTAGGCTAGGGCTCCCCTAGCCTTAGGCTAGGGCACCCCTAGGCTTAGGCTCATGCAACCCTAGGCTTAGGCTAGCGCTCCCCTAGGCTTAGGCTAGGTCTCCCCTAGCATTAGGCTACGGCTACCCTAGCCTTAGGCTAGGGCTCCCCTAGCCTTAGGGTACGTCACCCCGAGGCTTAGGCTAAGGCTAGGGCTCCCCTTGCCTTGGGCTAAGGCTCCCCTATCCGTAGGCTAGGGCACCCCTAGGCTTAGGCTCGGGCACCCCTAGGCTTAGGCTAGGGCTCCCCTAGGCTTAGGCTGGGGCACCCCTAGACTTAGGCTAGGCCTACCCAGCCTTAGGCTAGGGCACCACTACGCTTAGGCTAGGACTCCCCAAGCATTAGGTTAGGGCACCCCTAGGCTTAGGCTAGGGCTCCCCTAGCCTTAGGATAGGGTTTCCCCTAGCCTAAGGCTAGGGCTCCCCTAGCCTTAGGCTAGGGCACCCCTAGGCTTAGGCTAGGGCTCCCTTAGCGTTAGGCTGGGGCTCCCCTAGCCTTTGGCTAGGGCACCCCTAGGCTTAGGCTAGGGCTCCCCTAGCCATAGGCTAGGGCACCCCTAGGCTTAGGCTAAGGCTAGTGCTTCCTTAGCCTTAGGCTTGGGCTCCCCTAGCCTTAGCCTAGGTCTCCCCTAGCCTTAGGCAAGGGCACCCCTAGGGTTAGGCTAGACTAGGGCTCCCCTAGCCTTAGGCTAGGGCTCCCATAGCCTTAGGCTAGGGCACCCATAGGCTTAGGCTAGGGCACGCATAGGCTTAGGCTAAGGCTAGGGCTCCCCTAGCCTTAGGTATGGCAGCCCTAGGCTTGGACTAGGGCACCCCTAAACTTAGGCTAACGCTAGGGCACCCCTAGCCTTAGCCTAGGGCACCCCTAGGCTTAGGCTTATGTACCCCTAGCCTTAGGCTAGGACACCCATAGGCTTAGGTTAGGGAACCCCTAGGCTTAGGCTAGGGCTCCCCTAGCCTTTGGTTCGGGCAACCATAGGCTTAGGCTAAGGCTAGGGCTCCCCTAGGCTAAGGTTAGGGCTCCATTAGCCTTAGGCTAGGGCTCCCCTAGCCTTAGGCTAGGGCTCCCCTAACCTTAGGCTAGGGCTCCCCTAGGCTTATGCTAACGCTAGAGCTCCCCTAACCTTAGGCTAGGGCACCCCTAGGCTTAGGCTAGGGCTCCCCTAGCCTTAGGTTGGGGCATCCCTAGGCTTAGGGTAGGTCACCCCTAGGCTTAGGCTAAGGCTAGGGCTCCCCTAGCCTTAGTCTAAGGCTCCCCTAGCATTAGGCTAGGGCTCCCCTAGCATTAGGCTAGGGCTCCCCTAGGATTAGGCTAAGGCTAGGGCTCCCCTAGCCTTAGGCTAGGGCTCCCCAGCCTTAGGCTAGGGCTCCCCTAACCTTAGACAAGGGCACCCCTAGGCTTAGGGTGTGGCTAGTGCTCCCCTAGCCTAAGACTAGGGCCCCCCTAACCTTAGGGTATGTCACCCCGAGGCTTAGGCTAAAGCTAGGGCTCCCCTAGCCTTAGGCTAGGGCACCCCTAGGCTTAGGCTCAGGCACCCCTAGGCTAAGGCTCGGGCTCCCCTAGCCTTAGGCTAGGGATCCCCTAGCCTTAGGCTAGGGATCCCCTAGCCTTAGGCTAGGGCACCCCTAGGCTTAGGATAGGGCTCCCCTAGCCTTAGGTTCGGGCACCCCTAGGCTTAGGGTAGGGCTCCCCTAGGCTTAGGGTAAGACTAGTGCTCGCCTAGACTTAGGCTAGGGCTCCCCAAACCTTAGGCTAGAGGTCCCCTAGCCTTAGGCAAGGGCACCACTAGGCTTAGGCTCGGGCACCCCTAGGCTTAGGCTAGGGCTCCATTAACCTTAGGCTAGGGCTCCCCTAGCTTTAGGCTAGGGCTCCCCTAGCCTTAGGCTATGGCACCTCTATACTTAGGCTAAGGTTAGGGCTCCCGTAGTCTTAGGCTATGGCACCCGTAGTCTTAGGGTAAGTCACCCCGAGGCTTAGGCTTAGGCTCGAGCCCCCTAGCCTTAGACTAAGGCTCCCCTATCCTTAGGCTAGGGTTACCCTAGCCTTAGGCTAGGGCACCCCTAGGCTTAGGCTCGGGCACCCCTAGGCTTAAGCTAGGGCTCCCCTAGTCTTAGGCTAGGGCTCTCCTAGGCTTAGGCTAGGGCACAACTAGGCTTAGGATAGGGCTCCCCTAGCCTTAGGTTAGGGCACCCCTAGGCTTAGGCTAGGGCTCCCCTAGCCTTAGGCTAGGGCACCCCTAGGCTTAGGTTAGGACTCCCCTAGCCTTATGCTAGGGCATCCCTAGGCTTAGGCTATGGCTCCCCTAGCCTTAGGCAAGGGCACCCCTAGGCTTAGGCTAAGGCTAGGGCTTCCCTAGCCTTAGGCTAGGGCTCCCATAGCCTTAGGCTAGGGGACCCAAAGGCTTAGGCTAGGGCACCCATAGGCATAGGCTTAGGCTAGGGCTCCCCTAGCCTTAGGTATGGCAGCCCTAGGCTTAGGCTTGGCCTCCCCTAGCCTAAGCCTAGGTCTCCCCTAACTTTAGGCTAGGGCTACCCTAGCCTTACACTAGGGCACCCCAAGGCTTAGGCTAAGGCTAGGGCTTCCCAAGCCTTAGGCTATGGCACCCCTAGGCTTAGGCTAAGGCTAGGGATCCACTAGCCTTAGGCTAGGTCACCACTAAGCTTAGGCTAGGGCTCCCCTAGCCTTAGGTTCGGGCACCCCTAGGCTTAGGCTAAGGCAAGGGTTCCCCTAGCCTTAGGGTAGGTCACCCCTAGGCTTAGGCTAAGGCTAGGGCTCCCCGAGCCTTAGGCTAAGGCTCCCCTAGCCTTAGGCTAAAGCAACCCTAGGCTTAGGCTCAGGCACCCCTAGGCTTAGGCTAGGGCTCCCGTAGCCTTAGGCTAGGGCTCCCCTAGGCTTAGCCTAAGACTAGGGCTCCCGTATCCTTAGGCTAGGGCTTCCCTAGCCTTAGGCTAGGGCTCCACTAGCTTTAGGCTAGGGCACCCCTAGGCTTAGTCTAAGTCTAGGGCTCCCCTAGCCTTAGGCTAGGGCACCCCTAGGCTTAGGCTAGGGCTCCCATAGCCTTAGGCTAGGGCACCCCTAGGCTTAGGATAAGGCTAGGGCTCCTCTAGCCTAAGGCTAGGGCTCCCCTAGCCTTAGGCTAGGGCACCCCTAGGCTTAGGCTAAGGCTAGGGCTCCCCTAGCCTTAGGCTAGGGCTCCCCAGCCTTAGGCTAGGGCTCCCCTAGGCTTAGGCTAGGGCACAACTAGGCTTAGGATAGGGCTCCCCTAGCCTTAGGTTCGGGCACCCCTAGGCTTAGGCTAGGGCACCCCTAGGCTTAGGCTAGGGCTCCCCTAGCCTTAGGCTAGGGCACCCTTAGGCTTAGGCTAGGACTCCCCTAGCCTTAGGCTAGGGCACCTCTAGGCTTAGGCTAGGGCTCCCCTAGCCTTAGGCAAGGGCACCCCTAAGCTTAGGCTAAGGCTAGGGCTTCCCTAGCCTTAGGCTAGGGCTCCCATAGCCTTAGGCTAGGGCACCCATAGGCTTAGGCTAGGGCACTCATAGGCATAGGCTAAGGCTAGGGATTCCCTAGCCTTAGGCTATGGCACCCCTAGGCTTAGGCTAAGGCAAGGGTGCCCCTAGCCTTAGGGTAGGTCACCCCGAGGCTTAGGCTAAGGCTAGGGCTCCCCTAGCCTTAGGCTAAGGCTCCCCTATCCTTAGGCTAGGGCTCCCCTAGCCTTAGGCTAGGGCTCCCCTAGGCTTAGGCTCGGTCACCCCTAGGCTTAGGCTAAGGCTAGTGCTTCCTTAGCCTTAGGATTGGGCTCCCCTAGCCTTAGACTAGGTCTCCCCTAGCCTTAGGCAAGGGCACCCCTAGGGTTAGGCTAAGGCTAGGGCTCCCCTAGCCTTAGGCTAGGGCTCCCATAGCCTTAGGCTAGGGCACCCATAGGCTTAGGCTAGGGCCCCCATAGGCTTAGGCTAAGGCTAGGGCTCCCCTAGCCTTAGGTATGGCAGCCCTAGGCTTAGACTAGGGTACCCCTAGGCTTAGGCTAACGCTAGGGCTCCCCTAGCCGTAGGCTAGGGCACCCCTAGCCTTAGGCTAGGGTACCCCTAGGCTTAGGCTAAGGCTAGGGCTCCCCTCAACTTAGGCTAGGGCTCCCCTAGCATTAGGCTAGGGCACCCCTATGCTTTGGTTAAGGCTAGGCCTCCCCTAGCCTTTGGCTAGGGCTCCCCTAGCCTTCGATAGGGCAGCCCAAGGCCTAGGCTAACGCTAGGGCTCCCCTAGCCTGAGGCAAAGGCACCCCTAGGCTTAGGCTAAGGCTAGGGCTCCGCTAGCCTTAACTAGGGCATCCCTAGGCTTAGGCTAAGGCTAGGGCTCCCCTAGCCTTAGGCCAAGGTACCCCTAGCCTTAGGCTTAGGTACCCGTAGCCTTAGGCAAGGACACCCATAGGCTTAGGTTAGGGCACCCCTAGGCTTAGGCTAGGGCTCCCCTAGCCTTTGGTTCAGGCAACCCTAGGCTTAGGCTATGGCACCCCTAGGCTTATGCTAACGCTAGGGCTCCCCTAGCCTTAGACGAGGGCACCCCAAGGCTTAGGCTAAGGCTAGGGATCCCCTAGTCTTAGGCAAGGGCACCCCTAAGTTTAGGCTAAGGCTAGGGCTCCCCTATCCTTAGGCTAGGGCTCCCCTATCCTTAGGCTAGGGCTCCCCTAGCCTTAGGCTAGGGCACCCCTAGGCTTAGGCTTAGGCAAGGGCTCTCCTAGACTTAGGCTAGGGCTCCCCTAGCCTTAGGGTAAGTCACCCAGAGGCTTAGGCTAAGGCTAGGGCTCCCCTAGCCTTAGGCTTAGGTTCCCTATCCTTAGGCTAGGGCTTCCCTAGCCTTAGGCTAGGGCACCCCTAGGCTTAGGATAGGGCTCCCCTAGCCTTAGGTTCGGGCACCCCTAGGCTTAGGGTAGGGCTCCCCTAGGCTTAGGGTAAGACTAGTGCTCGCCTAGACTTAGGCTAGGGCTCCCCAAGCCTTAGGCTAGAGGTCCCCTAGCCTTAGGCAAGGGCACCACTAGGCTTAGGCTCGGGCACCCCTAGGCTTAGACTAGGGCTCCATTAACCTTAGGCTAGGGCTCCCCTACCTTTAGGCTAGGGCTCCCCTAGCCTTAGGCTATGGCACCTCTATGCTTAGGCTAAGGTTAGGGCTCCCTTAACCTTAGGCTATGGCAACCCTAGGCTTAGGGTAAGTCACCCCGAGGCTTAGGCTAAGGCTCGGGCCCCCTAGCCTTAGGCTAAGGCTCCCCTATCCTTAGGCTAGGGTTACCCTAGCCTTAGGCTAGGGCACCCCTAGGCTTAGGCTCGGTCACCCCTAGGCTTAAGCTAGGGCTCCCCTAGTCTTAGGCTAGGGCTCTCCTAGGCTTAGGCTAGGGCACACCTAGGCTTAGGATAGGGCTCCCCTAGCCTTAGATTAGGGCACCCCTAGGCTTAGGCTAGGGCTCCCCTAGCCTTAGGCTAGGGCACCCCTAGGCTTAGGTTAGGACTCCCCTAGCCTTATGCTAGGGCATCCCTAGGCTTAGGCTATGGCTCCCCTAGCCTTAGGCAAGGGCACCCCTAGGCTTAGGCTAAGGCTAGGGCTTCCCTAGCCTTAGGCTAGGGCTCCCATAGCCTTAGGCTAGGGCACCCAAAGGCTTAGGCTAGGGCACCCATAGGCATAGGCTTAGGGTAGGGCTCCCCTAGCCTTAGGTATGGCATCCCTAGGCTTAGACTTGGCCTCCCCTAGCCTAAGCCTAGGGCTCCCCTAGCTTTAGGCTAGGGCTACCCTAGCCTTACACTAGGGCACCCCAAGGCTTAGGCTAAGGCTAGGGCTTCCCAAGCCTTAGGCTATGGCACCCCTAGGCTTAGGCTAAGGCAAGGGATCCACTAGCCTTAGGCTAGGTCACCACTAAGCTTAGGCTAGGGCTCCCCTAGCCTTAGGTTCGGGCACCCCTAGGCTTAGGCTAAAGCAAGGGTTCCCCTAGCCTTAGGGTAGGTCACCCCTAGGCTTAGGCTAAGGCTAGGGCTCCCCGAGCCTTAGACTAATGCTCCCCTAGCCTTAGGCTAGGGCTCCCGTAGCCTTAGGCTAGGGCTCCCCTAGGCTTAGGCTAAGACTAGGGCTCCCGTAGCCTTAGGCTAGGGCTTCCCTAGCCTTAGGCTAGGGCTCCACTAGCTTTAGGCTAGGGCACCCCTAGGCTTAGTCTAAGTCTAGGGCTCCCCTAGCCTTAGGCTAGGGCACCCCTAGGCTTAGGCTAGGGCTCCCATAGCCTTAGGCTAGGGCACCCCTAGGCTTAGGATAAGGCTAGGGCTCCTCTAGCCTCAGGCTAGGGCTCCCCTAGCCTTAGGCTAGGGCACCCCTAGGCTTAGGCTAAGGCTAGGGCTCCCCTAGCCTTAGGCTAGGGCACCCCAGCCTTAGGCTAGGGCTCCCCTAGGCTTAGGCTAGGGCACAACTAGGCTTAGGATAGGGCTCCCCTAGCCTTAGGTTCGGGCACCCCTAGGCTTAGGCTAGGGCTCCCCTAGCCTTAGGCTAGGGCACCTCTAGGCTTAGGCTAGGGCTCCCCTAGCCTTAGGCAAGGGCACCCCTAAGCTTAGGCTAAGGCTAGGGCTTCCCTAGCCTTAGGCTAGGGCTCCCATAGCCTTAGGCTAGGGCACCCATAGGCTTAGGCTAGGGCACTCATAGGCATAGGCTAAGGCTAGGGATTCCCTAGCCTTAGGCTATGGCACCCCTAGGCTTAGGCTAAGGCAAGGGTTCCCCTAGCCTTAGGGTAGGTCACCCCGAGGCTTAGGCTAAGGCTAGGGCTCCCCTAGCCTTAGGCTAAGGCTCCCCTATCCTTAGGCTAGGGCTCCCCTAGCCTTAGGCTAGGGCACCCCTAGGCTTAGGCTCGGGCACCCCTAGGCTTAGGATAGGGCTCCCCTAGGCTTAGGCTCGGGCACCCCTAGGCTTAGGCTAAGGCTAGTGCTTCCTTAGCCTTAGGCTTGGGCTCCCCTAGCCTTAGACTAGGTCTCCCCAACCTTAGGCAAGGGCACCCCTAGGGTTAGGCTAAGACTAGGGCTCCCCTAGCCTTAGGCTAGGGCTCCGATAGCCTTAGGCTAGGGCACCCATAGGCTCAGGCTAGGGCCCCCATAGGCTTAGGCTAAGGCTAGGGCTCCCCTTGCCTTAGGTATGGCAGCCCTAGGCTGAGACTAGGGCACCCCTAGGCTTAGGCTAACACTAGGGCTCCCCTAGCCGTAGGCTAGGGCACCCCTAGCCTTAGGCTGGGGTACCCCTAGGCTTAGGCTAAGGCTAGGGCTCCCCTCAACTTAGGTTAGGGCTCCCCTAGCATTAGGCTACGGCACCCCTAGGCTTAGGCTAAGGCTAGGGCTCCCCTAACCTTTGGCTAGGGCTCCCCTAGCCTTCGATAGGGCAGCCCAAGGCCTAGGCTAACGCTAGGGCTCCCCTAGCCTTAGGCTAAGGCACCCCTAGGCTTAGGCTAAGGCTAGGGCTCCGTTAGCCTTAACTAGGGCATCCCTAGGCTTAGGCTAAGGCTAGGGCTCCTCTAGCCTTAGGCCAAGGTACCCCTAGCCTTAGGCTTAGGTACCCGTAGCCTTAGGCTAGGACACCCATAGGCTTAGGTTAGGGCACCCCTAGGCTTAGGCTAGGGCTCCCCTAGCCTTTGGTTCAGGCAACCCTAGGCTTAGGCTATGGCACCCCTAGGCTTATGCTAACGCTAGGGCTCCCCTAGCCTTAGACTAGGGCACCCCAAGGCTTAGGCTAAGGCTAGGGCTCCCCTAGTCTTAGGCAAGGGCACCCCTAAGTTTAGGCTAAGGCTAGGGCTCCCCTATCCTTAGGCTAGGGCTCCCCTATCCTTAGGCTAGGGCTCCCCTAGCCTTAGGCTAGGGCACCCCTAGGCTTAGGCTTAGGCAAGGGCTCTCCTAGACTTAGGCTAGGGCTCCCCTAGCCTTAGGGTAAGTCACCCCGAGGCTTAGGCTAAGGCTAGGGCTCCCCTAGCCTTAGGCTTAGGTTCCCTATGCTTACGCTAGGGCTTCCCTAGCCTTAGGCTAGGGCACCCCTAGACTTAGGCTCGGGCACCCCTAGGCTAAGGCTAGGGCTCCCCTAGCCTTAGGCTAGGGCACCCCTAGGCTTAGGATAGGGCTCCCCTAGCCTTAGGTTCATGCACCCCTAGGCTTGGGCTAGGGCTCCCCTAGGCTTAGGCTAAGACTAGGGCTCCCCTAGCCTTAGGCTGGGGCTCCACAAACCTTAGGCTAGGGGTCCCCTAACCTTAGGCAATTGCATATTCTGGACCTGGAGAGATTATTACAGGATTATTTCAGAGACCACTGTACCCACTGTTGGATAGGCATCAGCTGACATTTGGGCCTCCTAGAATGAGTGTCAGTTTAGTGCCATAGGGATCCTTTGAGAAATATTAACTATCTATATTCTGACAGTGTAGTGGATTTCTACCTCAGAGGATTCATAGGAGTTGTGGGCCTATACACTTGCTCATCTTGGAATTGATAGAGCCCTCTAAGCATCCCCTGAATGTGTGGGTATGTCCATCTTCATAAATCTACTCTAACATTCCAATTAACTTCAGCTTTTAGATCCCTTTTCCAGTATATAAAAGCAATTCAACTTCATTCAGTATAGGCCACTTCATAGTCCTCATTGTCGTCCCGCAACAATGTAACTACTAGGTACTTTTCTGACGCCGTGAGCTGAAACATCGAATGAAGACTTGCCACTTGGCAGGCTCATAGCACTACACTCAGACTGACACAGTTCCCACACCTAATCCCGAGGCCTTTGTTTCTCCTTGTGTTCAGTAGGAAAAGCAAGCAGTCTCTGTCTGGAGTATGCCATACCTCCTCCTGGGCCACACTTTATGCCTCAAAGAAGTCGTGTCACGGGACAGTGGACTTCACACTAGTTATTGTTCTAAAAGCAAAAAGTGCATCTTGCAAAGCATTTGCCTCATACAAAGATTCCTGGGACACAGCTGTGGGACTATGGTCAGATGAGGATAAGAGGGCTGATTTTACTCTCGAAGGTGATTCAGGCAAAGAAGGTGGGTTAATCCCTTCAGATGGGGGCAGGAGGCTGGTCCTTCTGAAAATAAAAAAAGGTAATTCAACAATAAGGGCTCCATGTCCCTAGCTTGATCCTTTTATTGTCCACATTTTCCCATCTCAATTTTCAGGATCTCACATCTTCCCCGTCAAACCTTTCAACATAAGGGATTCAGTTGATGGTGTAATTAGCTATTCTTCAGCTAGGACTCAGGAATGATGGTGGTGTGTGGGTTACAAACTGGACTGTTAGCTAAAGGTCAGCGATTTTAAAAGCACCAGCCACGCCCCAGGTAAAAGATGAAGTTTGTGCTCCGATAAATATTTATAGCCCCCAGAGCCCTCGAGGACATTCGATTTTGGCTTATGCAGTCACTGTGCATTGCAGCCAACTCAGTGGTAGTGAGGATAAGACTCTGGATGGGTTTTCAGCAATCTCAACACTGCTACAAGAAATAAGACTTTATTTCAAGACCCAAATAGCAACTTTCAGGTCCTTTATGTACTGCTTGAGCCAGGACTTTGAAGCTCTGGACTCATCATTTTCTCTTTCCGCGTTGTGTATCTGAAAGCTGAACCAGCCAGCTTCACTATGCTTGTGGGTGTAACAAAAATGTTGAAAGATAATAATGAAATAGTAGTCACTCACAGCATTGTCTCTCACAGATGTTTGATCTAATGGTGGGGATATTATGCTTGTCTTTATTGCCACCTCATGCCATGGATTACTATGCCTCTTTACTATTGGAAGTCGAGCAATTAGTACTTTTAAATCCAGCCAGACTTGAGAATAAGTTCAGAAAGCATGCTGTAGTGGAGTTAACAAACCCAGGGACAAGAGAACAACAAGTGCTCCAAAATCAGTGACGAGGATGGTGTAAGAGGCCTAGTAGGGCTTGATCAAGGACAATGTAACTGAGAGGAATTACTGAAACTCAAATGAAGGCTGAGCATGATAGTGGGACAAGAGAAAAGTAAATGGAAATAGAGGAAAGAACTACAAGGCAAAGGGCATTTATAGAGGTCTAAGTACAGGTGTGTACATATGTAAATATATTTATATATGATGATGGGGAAATAGATCTATGTGCATATAGTTATAGATTTAGTATTAAGGTAGCAGATGGACATTGGGCCTCCACTCAAGTACTCCCTCAATGTCAGAACACTTTGTTCTATTAAGCTGGTATTCCATGAAGCTCACCTTCCTGACATGATCGCTGAAGGCAAATGGGTACATAAGCAAATGTGGTGAAGAAAGCTGATGGTGCCCAGCTATCAAAAGATATAGCATCTGGGGTCTTAAAGGCTTGAAGGTAAACAATTGGCCATCTAGCTCAGAGCAACAAAACCCACATAGAAAAAGCACAACAACCTGTGTGATCATGAGGTGTCGAAGGGATCAGATATCAGGCATCAAAGAACAAAAAATCCTATCATGGTGAATGAGGGGAAGTGCAGAGTAGGGACACAAAGCCCATCTTTAGGCAACTGGAGATCCCCTCACAGAAGGATCATGGGGAGGAGACAAGCCAGTCAGGGTGCAGTGTAGCAATGATGAAACATACAACTTTCCTCTAGTTCTTAAATGCTTCCTCTCCCTCCCCCGCCATCATGATCCCAATGCTACCTTACAAATCTGGCCAGAGGATGTAGACTGATACAGATAGGAAATGGAAACACAGGGAATCCAGGATGGATGAACTCCTCAGGACGAGTGGTGATACCGGGAGTGTCAAGGGAATGTAGAATAGAAAGGGGGAACCAGTCACAAGGATTTACATAAAACCCCCTCCCTGGGGGATAGACAACAGAAAAGTGGGTGAAGGAAGATGTCGGACAGTGTAAGACATGACAAAATAACAATTTATAAATTATCAAAGGTTCATAAGAGAGGGGGACTGGGGAGAGGGGGGAAACAAGGAACTGATGCCAAGGGCTCAAGTAGAAAGCAAATGTTTGAGAATGATGATGGCAACAGATGTACAAATGTGCTTGACACAATGGATGATTGTGTGGATTGTGATAAGAGATGTAAGAGTTCCCAAGGAAAGTATATAACTAAAAAAGAAAGAAAGCATTCTGTGTTGGGCCGGGTTGACTAGAGAAACAAATCCAGAGATACTCATATATGTATAAGAAAAAGTTTTATCTCAAGAAGTAATTATGGATCAATAAAACATTCCATCCCAGTCCAGCTCTTCAGTCTATAAGTCGCTCTTCAGACTCATTAAGTCACATGCAATGATGCAGAATGCAGGACAATCACAGGCCAGTGGGTTTAGTTATGTGGATCCAACTGACCGTATCGTAGTGCTTGCAGCAGCCAGGAAAGTGAAGGCACAGAGAGTGGGGGAGGTGCCCAGGACCCTGCTTATGAGAAAGTCTCGCCCACAGAGAGTCACCATCAGGGTGTGACCTGATTGACAGACTAAACTCTACCCTTACACTTTCATATATCTTCAAGTTGACATGAAATGATGTAACTACCACTTATTCTTTGAGTTTTGTTCTTCTAGAATCACTCTTGGTGCCAAAAAGCTAAGTCTGAGTTCTCGAGAGGGGTGCATCAGTGAGATGCACACATACATACATATAAAGAGATTTGCTGCATGGTAGGGGTTTATGCAGTTGTAGAGGTTGGCAAGTCCCAAACCTACCGTTTGTGTCCAGTGGAAGCTAAGGATTTCTGATGACTTGTGGGGTTGTAGGACTGGTGAATCCACGACCTGCTGGTTAGGATGGAGACTTCTTCAGGTTTATAACACAGGAACTGCAGATCAGGCAACTAGAGTGCAGGTCAAGAAAGAGAGCAAACTTTGCCACAACTTCCACTTCGATAAAGGAAGCTGGCCACACTCCCGAGGCAATTTCCCTTTCAACTGATTGGCTGTTCATATCAGATCACAAAAATGAAAGTTGATTCCATTATGAAAAAGCACCTGTCAGACTGATGAGAATCACAGTCTAGTCAAATTGAGGTTTACATTAGTCGTTACAGTTCCCTCAACCAACTAGCTGCCCCCCTCTTGCTCCTTGCTTGGTTTTCTCAGCACTTCCCCCATATGGCATACTAAGTTTGGTTCTCATTAGCATATGTGGTGCACAGCCCAGAGACTACGTTCACCACTGCTTCGCTAGTGCTAGAGCAAGACCTGGCATGTGGGCGCTTACTGACTATGTTCTACAAGTGAAATTTGGTGTTGACTGAACCCCATGCTGGGATTCTTGTGCCCTTGTATTTTGAATGAGGTCATTGCTAGTGTTTCCTGTCATTCACATCTGTGAAACCGTATGGGTTTGGCAGAAAGCTCAGACCCAGGAAACAGCAGTGGGGGTCAGGGCCACAGTGATTCCTAGGGCAAGGGGCAGTAAAGAACCAAAAATTGTTGTCATTCTTTGCAATTCATTATTGTATCGTACAATAGCCTTTCTGAGAACTGTTGATTTGTGACTCTTGGGTCTTCCGGTTAAACTGATTCCCACAATTTCCCTTAAATTTTCTCCAGTACATAATTCATCACACCCTCAGTTGGAGGTCTCACTTCAGGGTAACAAGAAGTGTCATACACGCAATATTTTTGTTATATCCTTAAGAGCCTAAAGTTATCATTTCAACGACCGTGGAATGAACAGGGTCGGGACATGTACCCCTTCCCTGCACTCACAGTAATGGGTGGCTCTCTTCCCTCTCTAGTTTGAAAACAGCGTGAAGTCCAATTTGCTGCTCAAGGAGCTTTATGTGGAGAACGCACACCTGCTAAAAGCCCTCCAGGTTACTGAAGAGAAACAAAGAGGAGCTGAGAAAAACAGCCTCATCTTGGAAGAAAAACTCAGAGCTCTCAACAAATTAATCAGTAAGATTTCTCCGGCATCCCTCTGTGTGTAAAGACTGCTTGCTTTCTTGGAATTTATTCTGAAAAGAAAATCTTAAAACCTGAGCCACTGTGATGCCTTAATCACTTGCAGCTTATTGGCCATGGTCCTCAGACACAGGGCGACTGTGGTGTCTGGCTCGTTCCAGCAGCATCTGCTCTGTGCCAGATCCTGGGAACATACACGTGTTGGACAAGAGCACATTTTTATAAAACTCCCAATTTTACCACTGGGAAAACATGATGGAAACACTTGGTCAGGCCTGACAGAGAAAGTGGGTTAAGATAATGCAGTTCCAATACTGCATTTTCGACTTAAGCTCTCATTGCCATCGAGTCAATTACAATTCGTAGTGACTTTGGCTTCAAAGATTAAAATGTAAAGTAGGGCTCTAGACAGCTTTATCATATTTTTCCTTTTAAATTTCATTTATGTTTTCTTAAGCAGACACACAACAAAACATACATCACTTCAGCAGTTTTTAATGTATACAGTTTGCTGA
The DNA here is from genome assembly GCF_050624435.1 of Tenrec ecaudatus. Lineage (NCBI taxonomy): Eukaryota > Metazoa > Chordata > Mammalia > Afrosoricida > Tenrecidae > Tenrec > Tenrec ecaudatus. Next base: position 262,465 of record NW_027457870.1, read on the forward strand.
TACGGATTTTATTCCTCCGGTCTGTAGCCATTTTCAGCTTTTTTGAGTTGTTGCTCATCTGTTAGCATAAATTCACTCCCCTTAGAGTTCCAGGGGAGTCCAGGTGGCATGGTGATGACAGCGCTGGGCTGCTAGCCACAAAAGCAGCACTTTAAATCCAACAGACTTGGGAGAAAGACATGGCTGTCTGCTCCCATGAAGAGTTGCGGTCTCAGAAACGCACAGGGGCAGATCTACTCGGTCCTGTAAGGTCATTGTGAATCAGAATTGATTTCATGGCAGTGTGGTTGGCTTTGTTTTTTGTTTAAAGTCCCAGGCAAATACTTCAAGTTGTTTTCCATTTTATTCCACATACATAGTTGTTAAAAGATCATCAAGCTCAAAGCAGACTTTTTTTTTACTAGTTAAGCCAAACTATTACTTGGTTTCAAGAAGACATTATGATACATTTCTGGTTTAAGGCAATAGTTTTAGGAGTTCAGCACCCTCCATGGCTCCAGAAAGTTGGGAATTGTGAGAATTTTATATTCTTGTCTGTATTTTTGCCCCATTTTGTTCAGGATCCTTCTCTGAACTCTTTGATCAAAATGCTCAGCAGTGGTAGCCAGGCACCATGCAGTTCATTTGGACTCGTGACAAAGGAGGGCATTGTTTATGGAGGCAGCTAATTAGCCATGCATTCCAGAATCCTACTCTATTCCATTCTGTTGTTCCACATGAATCGACACCAACTGTGCCTGACAACTGAAGGAGGAGGTAGAACAGAAGCACCAAACATGTTAATAAGCCAAATAATGGTATGTCCCATGAAACCATTACCCTGAACCTAAGAGCTTTACTGTCTGGTTATTCAGCTCTGTCCTCTGTTACACTTCCCAATGGCTGCTGAGTGCAGACTTTCCAGAAGGGCTTCCCTCTGTAAGCAGAGTGTCCTCTAGACAATAAAGGGGAGGACTCTTGTTCGTTTGGAACCACTTTACCACATGTAAATATTGGTACTGTGGTTACATCTGTAGGCTTGTATTTATTGTACATTAATCTTTTTTTCATTGGAGTGTTTTTGCACTGGGAATTGAACTATATGTTAAAAAAGATAAAAATATAGTTTTATACCAAAATTGATGGTCATTTGTTTATCTGAATGTACTACTGTAATGTGAAATGAGTCACTGTATTTGCAGTTTTTCAATTAAAAAATTTCAATTTTGTCCTTTGTTCTTCAATTATAAAATATCTCAAATAATTAGAAAATACAGTTTTAGGAGAAAACCCATATACCCATCAACTAGATACATTTAATATAATATTTTGAAATTTTTCTTTTTAAAAGATATAAAATATTTTAGATAGAGGTGAAGGTCGTATTCTATTGATTGTAACCTTTTACTCGTCCTAAAGGCACGCACTATCCCAAAGATGGTAAGTAAGTGTCCTGGTCTCTTTGTACATTTATTATATATGCATTATATAGTCTTGATTAGTGTCCACTCTTTTACTTTTGCATGTATCCATTGCAACGGCTACACAGAAACTCATAGACAAAATGCGTGATGAAAGAATTTAATAACTCAATAAGTTATAGTGCCAAGAGAAATGCTCAGGGTAGGTGTTTAACAGGACACATTACAGAGTTTCAGGTATGCTAATAAACACCCGAAGTGGCATACAACTCTGCTATGAGCCTCAACCCAAAGACATTCAGCTCAGGCTCTGGTCAAACCCAGGTCAGCAAACCCAGGTCTCTGAATTAAGTGCCCAGACTGAAGGACCAGGAAAACGTCAGTCTTCACAACCTAGAAATTGAAAACATTGTTCGGCACCCAGCTACCATGACCAAGTGTTATGAAAAGGATCACAACAGAAGGTTCTGTCTAGAGTGGGGGAGAAGTTAAGAACATAACCCTAAAGGATGCCAGGTTTACTGATCGAACAGAGATAGGCAGGACCTCCAAGATTTGCACTCTTCCCCTGCAGATCGGGAACTGAACTCAAATGGTACATTGACGGTATTGCTGCAATTAATGGGTTGAATCAGAATGCATATGAATTGTGGTAAATGATGTAAAAATATCACCTGATCTTTTGAGGGCAGGCCAGGTATGAGTGATAGGCTTTTTCACTGGGGTCAAGGAGGGGAGCCAAGCCCTTCTTTCAAAAGATATTTTTAATTAAAAGTTTCTTTTTTCATATAACACTGTTTAGGAATGAATAAAATGTAGCACAAAACCTGTCTCTTTCAGCACTGCCATGTTCCCAAACATGCTCCGCAGTGTTCCCCTTGCTCATATGATAAATATGATTATATCTATCCATACTTGTTTTATGAAAAATGCTCACACTGTACAAGTTGTAAAGCGGTCCTTCAAAAATTAAGGACTGTAAAAATTGTCCTTCAAAAAAAAGTTAAGTATTCCAAGATAAAAGCTGAGCGTTCATAGCTATTAGACTCCCGTACAAGAAAACTTAAATCCAGTCCTCCAACGTGAGAAATGTAAAGGAATGATACTAGAAAGTCACTCAAAGTTGAACACAAAAGGGAAAATGATGAGAACAAATGTACAAATGTGCTTGAAAATTGATATATTTATGGATTGTGATAAGAGTTATACAAGCCCCCAATAAAACTATTTTTTAAGTTGTACGAGCCCCCCAAAACCTGATTTAATAAAAAAGAAAGAGCTAGATCTGGAAATGGTGGAATGTCACCTGGCTTATATTCTTTTCTTATTTTTTGTACAATGACTATATTCCTTTCTCTCTTTTTTAATCATTTTACCACAATCCATATCTACACCCATTGTGTCAAGCACATGTGTACATTTATTTCCATCATCATTCTCAAAATACTTTCTTTCTACTTGAGGCCTTGGTATCAGCTCCTCATTTTTCCCCTCCCTCCCCACCCCCTTCCCTCATGAACCCTTGACAATTTATAAATTACTATTATTTTGTTATGTCTTACACTGTCCAACATCTCCTTTCACCCACTTTTCTGTTGCCTGTTCCTCAGGGAGGGGCTTATATTGTAGATCCTTGTAATCGGTTCCTCCATTCTATCCCACCTTTCCTCCACCCTTGAATTATCGCCACTCTCACCACTAGTCCTGAGGGGTTCATCTGTCCTGGATCCCCTGTGTTTCTTTCTGTACCCGTGTACATCCTCTGGTCTAGCCAGATTTTAAGATAGAATTGGGATCATGATAGTGGTGGGGAGGAAATATTTAAGAACTAGAGGAAAGTTGACTCATCCTTCCCTGTGGTCCCTCTGTGGGGAGATTGTTCCACTATCTACAGATGAGCTTTGGATCTCTGCTCCAGCCCTCTCGTTTTTATTTGTTATGTGTCTGCTGATGCCCAGTTCCTATGACTCCTCATGATCGCACCAGCGATGTGCTTCTTCCATGTGGACTTGTTGCTTCACTGCTGAATGGCAGCTTGTGTGACATCAAGCCTTTTAGACCCCAGACACTATATCTTTTAATAACCGGGCACCATTTGCCCTCTTCACCACATTTGTTTATGCACCTATTTTGTCTTCAGCGATTGTGTCAGGAGGGTAAACATCTCATGCTGCTGACTGGTTAGAACAAAACTTTCTCTTTTTTAAAAAATTTATGTATTGGGGCTCATGCAATTCTTATCACAATCCACACATACATCAATTGTGTAAAGCACACTTATACATTCATTGCCCTCATCATTCTCAAACTTCGCATTCCGCTTTGGTTCCTGGAATAAGCTCCTCATTTTCCTTTTTTCTCTCCCTCTCCCTCCCCGCTCCCCTCTCCCTCATGAACCCTTGATAATTTATAAATTATTATTTTATCTTATCTTACACTGCCAGGCGTCTCCCTTCACCCACTTTCCTGTTGCCCATTCCCCAGAGAGGAGGTTATATATAGATCCCCGTGATTGGTTTCCCCTTTCTACCCCTCCTTCCCTCCCGGTATCACCACTCTCACTGTTGGTCCTGAGGGGGTTCATCTGTCCTAGATTCCCTGTTTCCAAATCCCAACTGTACCGCTGTGCATCCTCTGGTCTAACCAGGTTTGCAAGGTAGAAGTGGGATCATGATAGTTGGGGGGAGGAAGTGTTTAAGAACTAGAGGAAAGTTGTGAGTTTCGTTATTGCTACACTGAAGCCTGAGTGACTCATCTCCCCACTACCGCTCTGCAATGGATGTCCAGTTGTCTACAGATGGGCATTGGGTCCCCATAGAACAAAGTGTTCTTGAATGGAAGGAGGATATGAGTGGATGCCCAAAGTCCATCCCCTACCTCAGGGTATTGCCATATAAATATATGTACATGGGCCAATACCTCTATTTTTGTAGATTAATGTATTTACATATGCACACCACTATGTTTATACCTCTATCCATTGCTTTGCTTCCTTGGTCCTTCCTCTGTTGCCTTTTACCTTCCTCATGTCCCACTGCCACTTTCCCCTTATTTCTGCCTCTTGGTAACCCCCTTAGCTAGTCTGCTGTTGCTCCAACATTACCACCACCCCCACCTTGGATCCCTATATCCTCATTACTGGCTCTGACACCCCAGTTGTTCCCCTGTCCATGGCTCAGCCTGCTCAGCACCCCCTTCCTCCACCACTCTGACCTCCCAGGTCTCCCTGGAACCGTTGGTCCCAATGCTCTCACCTCAAGCATGCCTCCCATACCTATCCTATATAGGTAGGTACACCGACTATGACATGGCCCAAAATGATTTTTTAAAATAAAAATAGTAAATCAATAAGAAAAATTTTTTAAAAAGAGAAAAGAACTATACAAAAATCCTGGGTCTCTTCGCTGGCCTTCAAGACTGTCCAGGAGCTGCCTCTCCCAGCCTGGAGTGCATGTAGACCCTACTATGAAGCACCAAACCATGAGGACAGCATGGTCACATGGAAGGATGCATGAAGAGAGAGAGCTACAGGCTAGGGAGAGGAGCCAGCATGCCACACCCACACAGAGGCAGGCCAGGAGAGAGGAAGAGAAAGAGAGCGGGACTAGACCCCACGCTGGCACGCCAGGCTCGGAGGATGACGTCCCTGGGGGAAGCTAATGGGACACAGAGGGAACTGGACAACTGACAACAGCTGGTGGCATGCTGTCCCCTTGCTGGAGCAGACTGCGACAAAGTATATTTCTTGATCACAATTGAATGTAAACAGAATTTGGTAACACAATGAAACTGAAATACACAATTATATGGAAATTAAACCATTATACAAACAACCAGTGAATATTTAGAGTCAAATGAAAATGAAGATACAACACACGAAAACATTTGAGACTCTGAAACTCTTAGGGTGGGGGAAGGGAAGTATACTTATTGCCAATTAAGTGAAGGTTTACAGAGAAGTTCATCAGTTTTACATCGAAAAATTCATACACATTGATTTTGCACATCCACTCCAATACCTTCCATGTGCCATCCTACTTCCCCACTGGGCTTTCTCTTACCATCACTCCTTCTTTAGTAACCCTCTGGACTTTGTCATTGGGTAAATGCTGCCCTTTGGGTTTTAAGCTGTTGATGGTTTTAAAAAAGGTCATTTCAGTTCCACGCCTAGAGGACATTGGCTATATTCTTGGGGTATGCTACTAGACTCCATTCAACCAGTAAACCCAGTCTGTTTTATGATCATGAGTTCTGTTCCACATTTTACCCCCATTCCATTGAGGACCTTCTAATGTGATTGTGTTCAGAGTAATAGGTAGCAGTAGTCAGGCACCATTTAGGTTTTCCAAGCTCAAGATTATAGAGACTAATGTTTGGGTTGTTCATCATTCTATTGTAATAATTGTATTCAACATGTCTTTTGACTTCACTCTTGTTTCCTCCGAGTGCAGAGAGACCAATAGTTACTACTGGCTGCTCATGCACAGTTTTTCTTATTTAAGTCACTTTTTTAAAAAACAAAAATTTCAAAAGAGGACCTGATGCAAGGGGCTTAAGTGGAGAGCAAAAGCCTTGAGAATGATTGGGGCAGGGAATGTATGGATGTGCTTTATACAATTGATGTATGTATATGTATGGATTGTGGTAAGAGTTGTTTGAGTCCCTAATAAAATGTAAAAGAAGAAAAGAGAAAAAAATGATTAGGGCAAAGACTGTACAGATGTGCTTTATACAATTGATGTATGTATATGTATGAACTGTGAAAAGAATTGTATCAGCCCCAATAAATTGTTAAAAAAATAAATTTAAAAAAATTCCTTTTATTTTTTTTGTACTGTCCGGCGTCTCCCTTCACCAACTTTTCTGTTCTGTTTTAATGTAATTTTTATCATTAAACTGTGAGTCTAATGGTAACAAAATAGAACGTGTGTGTGTCTGTGTTAAAACAGTCATTAAAGAATAGAATTCAGAGACAGAGAATTTTTTTAAGTTTTTAAAAATATTTTCTATTGTTACTTAGGTGAAGGTTTAAAGAGCAGACATCAGTTTTACATTAAATAAGTCGTTAAATCTACCATTGTCTTTTCATTTCCAATATTTTTTGCCTATCTCTTGTTTTATATTGTCTTCCCTTCACAAAAATAACACCTGTCTACCCTCTAGCTTCCACAGACAGAGAACTTATTGTTGACAAAGGCCTAAAAAACATTAAATGGGAAGCAGACACCTCTTCAATAAATGCTATTGGAAATACTGGCTATCCACTTGCAGAAGAACAAAAAAAAGACGACTGCCTCACCCATGCACAGAAACAAACTCAAGATGGATCAAATTCCTAAATGTAAAACCCAAAGCTCTCAGGATCAGAAAACTGGGACAAAACTAGGAACCCTAGTGCAGTAGATGGGCTATCAGAAATAACAAAGCTGACACAATCCATAGAAAACAAAATAGTGGGACATATTAAAAAATAAAAAACTTGCATACATTAAAAGACTTCATTGAAAGAGTAAAAAGACCCATAGACTGGGAAAAGATATTTAGTAATGACATAACAAAGGACTAATTACTAAAATCTACAGAATTTACAAGGTGGCAAGAAAAACAAACTAGTAGCCCTATGAAAAAGTGGGCAAAGGACCGGAGCAGATGATTCACAAAGGATGATACGCGAATAACTAATAAACATATGAGTAAGTTCTCTCAGTCATTAGCTATCCAGGAAATGCAAGTGAAAGCAACCATGAGATACCACCTAACACCCATAACTGTAGCCCAGTTAAAGTAAAAAAGCTGAGAACAGCAAATGTTGGAGAGTGTGTGGTGAGATAGGAACTCTTATCCTCTGCTGGTGGACTTGTAAATATGTACAGACACTCAGGAAGGCAGTATGGCGATACCTAGAACAGATGGCAACTGAACTACCATATGATCCAGCAATACCATTACTGAACATATACCCCAAAGAAATAAAAAACATCATAAGCAGACATTTGCTCCCCCATGTTCATCACAGCACAGCTCACAATTGCTAGAAGCGGCCTCCATTCCCAACAATGGATAAAAAACCTCTGGTACATAAACATGATGAGTACTGCGCATGCCTGAAGAACAGCAATGAGACCCCTCACGTCGTGGAGGGCTCTGGAAGACATGCTGAGGGAAGCGAGTGAAGCACGAAAGGACAAGCACTGTGTGAGTCCAGAGCAGCAGGAACAAGCAGCAGAAGGGGCGCAAGCTCAAGTGTGCAGGCCATGCAGTCGTCTGGCTGGGGTCAGACAGGCCGCTAACGAGCTGGACCAGTGCCAATGACCTACACATCATCTGCTCCTGGTGAGTATAGTGTAGGTCACTTGGCCGGAGGTCACCTCACGACAGCTGGGATCAAATGGAGGGTGCGAGGGGGTAGTGGCTGTTCGCTGAATAGTAGCCATTTAGATCTGTGGTGAGGTCTCCCAGAGAGGGAGGTAGCCCCGTCGGAGGAATGGGGTTTACTGATGAGAGGTGCCGCACAGGAGATGAAAGGGAATGGTCAAATTTGGGGGTACATAGGTGCATGCCTGTTGAAGGGAGGGGAGGGAGAGCTAACCTCCAGGTGGGGGACAAAAGACTGAGGATGCTCTTGGCAACAATAAATGGGAGGTGTCTTCAGTGGCATGCAATGGGTGGGCAGAACTGGTGTAGGGCATCTGGGGGGGGGGTATCCCAGGAAAGCAGACCAGGTGCCATAAAATGCTGGGACAACAAATCCTGGATCTTTGGGGTGCATGCATGCTCCAGAGGCTACATCAGTGAGCCCCATATGGGAATCCCACTGGGTAAACTAGACTCTACCTCAGACACACTTGTAACATGAGGACTTAAGCGGGAAATACATGGTGCCTGAGGAAGCAGAAAACAGCTGTACCAAGAGTGGTGTACTGATGGTTGGTGGACAAATAAGGTCATGTTACATCAACCCCCTTTATGCTGGGTTAAGATATCTAGTATTCTGGAAATCTTGTGACAGCCCCTCTACTGTGTGTTGCATGTGCTTGGGTATATTAAGGTGTGTCTCAGGGGTGCAGCACCATGGGGGTCACTTTCTTGAAGCTGTTATTTGTTTCTGCTCTTTAGTAAATGAGACCCAGAGACTTTGAGAAAGAAAATATAACAATAGTTTGGGGGGGCGAGGATAAAGAGGGTCGGGGGAAGTAAGAGGGAGATGATGTCAAGTAGTCTAGGAGGGAAATGTATGTGTGGAGACTGATTGTGGCAGCAATTTTACAATTCTGTTTGATGTGATTGAACTATGGAATAATATGACATTTGTATTAACTCCTAAGTTAGCAAATTTTTTAAAAAGCATAGATTCAGGAATGGTTTGGGGGCTCACACTTAAAAAGAATTATCATGGCCCTGCTCAGTACTCACCTTCATGAAATGATCACTGAAGATAAAGGTACTACAGCGAAGTGTCGCAAAAAAGTAGATAGTAGCACTACCTCAATGTATGAATACTTTCTTTTATTAAATTGGCACTCTGTGATGCTCACCCTCCCAACACAACTGCTGAAGCCAAAGCGGGTAAACAAGTAAATGTGAAGAAAGCTGATGGTGCCCGGCTATCAAAAGAGATAGTGTCTGGGGTCTTAAAGGCTTGAAGATATACAAGCGGCCATCTAGCTCAGAAGCAACAAAGCCCACATGGAAGAACACACCAGCCTGTGTGATTGCATGGTCCCGAAGGGAACAGATATCAAAGAACAAAAACTCAAATCATTGGCTGCACACCTCCATGATACAATCACCGAAGACAAACAGGTGCATAAGCAAATGTGGCGAAGAAAGCTGATGGTGCCCGACTATCGAAAGAGATAGTGTCTGGGGTCTTAAAGGCTTGAAGGTGAACAAGCGGCCATCTAGCTCAGAAGCAATAAAGGCCACATGGAAGAAGCACACAAGCCTGTGCAATCACGAGGTGCCAAAGGGACCAGGTATAAGGCATCATGAAATATATATATATATATATATATATATATATATATATATATATATATATATACACACACACACACACACACACACACACACACACACACACACACCATAGTGAATGAAGGGGGAAGTGCAGAGTGGAGACCCAAAGCCCATTTGTCGGCCACTGGAGATCCCCTCATAGAGGGGTTTAGGAGAGGAGATGGATCAGTCAGGGTGCGATGTAGTACCGATGAAGAACACAGCTTTCCCCCAGATCCTGGATGCTTCCTCCCGCCACCTACCATGATCCGAATTCTACCTTGCAGGACTGGATAGGGCAGAGGTTGTACACTGGTGCATATGGGAGCTGGAGGCACAGGGAATCCAGGGTGGATGATACCTTCAGGACTAGGGGTGTGAGGGCCGATGCTGGGAGAGTGGAGGGTGAGTGGGTTGGAAAGGGGGAACTGATTACAAGGATCCACATGTGACCTCCTCCCTGGGAGATGGACGGCAGAGAAGGGGGGGGGGCGGTAGATTCTGGATAGGGCAAGATATGACAAAATAACAATCTATAAATTATCAAGGGCTCATGAGGGAGGGAGGAGCGGGGATGGAGGGGGGAAAAAAAGAGGACCTGATGCAGAGGGCTTAAGTGGAGAGCAAATGCTTTGAAAATGATTAGGGCAAATAATGTATAGATGTGCTTTATACAATTGATGTATGTATATGTATGGGTTGTGATAAGAGTTGTATGAACCCCTAATAAAATGTTTTTTTAAAAAGTACTAAATCTAAAAAAAAAAAGAGTGGCTGAATTACAACACTAACTGAACCCTCTACTTAGAATGATTTCTGATGTTAATAGGAGAGCATGGATTGGGACTAAATGGGAACCTGAAAGTTACGGTGGAGAGGACTGTGCTACGCTGAGTTTTCTAGAGAAATAAATCAAACTACACTCAAATAACTTTATAGCAAAAGTCAATTTACATCAGGAAGCCCAGCCCAGTTCAACTCAAGTCCATGGGTCAGATGCTAGATGAAGTCCCCTTTAGACTCACCCAGCTTCCAGCCAATGAAGCAAAGGCAAAGCAGGAATCGGGAAAATCACAGGCCAGTAGGGGCAAGAGCATCTGGATGTAAGGTCAGCAGGAAGAGGGCAGGGCACTGCAGCTCCTATGATCAGCAGGCCGGCTCGGCCATGAATCCTAGAGATGCAGAATCAAGGTAAGCAGGATGGAGGGAGAGGGAAGAAAAGTTGTCCATGGCATCTCTCTAAATTGGGCACCTCCTCCAAGGAGAGGGCCTTATTGAGATTGAACTCTACCCATACTTTCACACAGATGCATCAAACTGATATAAAATCGAACCATCATAGGGACACACGGAAAGATTATTCTCAGAAATATCAGAACATGGATCCTTGACATGCCATTGAGTTACTTCAGCCAACAACACTACCACTCACATCTGAAGAGTTTAATCCATCATTAGTAAAGCCATTGTCCCCTCCACCTGCACTTGAGCTTAGCCCAACTTTCCCTGCTGATAGGGAACCTCGAGTTGTATCTGGAGCATTCCCTGCAGCAGATGCCTTGCAAGATAATGCTGACACTTGCTGGGAAACACCTTCGACACTCATGCCTGCTTCGACACTGCCTCTAAACTTGTCTCAGTAATCCCAAAGGTGACCTCCAAATATTGATCCAGAAAGAGCTGTGCTATCCTCTTAAAGGACTGCTAGCATTTTCTAGTATGTACAGGCAGAGACCCGAGGAATGTGTGCGGGAGTGAGATGATGATGCAAGGAGCGAACGGTTGCATCAGTCTGAATGTGTTGACGTGGACCAACTAAGCACTGATCCTTCAGTCAGTGTTTCAGCACCAGACGTTAGGACAGAATCTAATAGTTTATCTGTTTGGTTTACTGAAGCAAAGCTTCTGCAGTGGCTTAGAGCAAGTTAAGTTGAAGTACCAGACCTAGCTTGGTATACTTTAGAGGATTAAGGGAATGGGCATGTTTCAGGGCAGACCCATAGACTCACAAATGGAATGCACTGAGGACACACCTTTTCTCTCAGTGGGAAACAAATTTCTGAAGGGATCATAAGTATCTCTAAAGACTGCTGTGATTGATATTTTATTTTGAGCCAGTTTTGACAGTGGAAAATACCCTAATTAAGACGTTTGCACATAACATGGCTGATTGGGTCCCATGGTAGTAGGCGGTAAGCAGTAGCATTTAACAGAGACAAGGTGGGTGTGGTTGCCAAATGGTTAGCAGAGTCAAAGTAGTAACAGAATAGCCTGATTTGTATGGCATGGATACCTAAGCAGAGTGTCCCTAGGAGTGAAATAAATGAGAAACCTACCAAATCTTTCATTGATCTGTACAAGTTGAAAAATTCTAGGCCAGTTGAATAGCAGTCTAATTCAAATAGCCAGATATAGAGTCGCAAATGCTCGATCAATTCCCAAAAATTGAGCCAGTTCACAAACCCTTCATTTATGGGGAAGCCAGGTCCCTTTGAGGAAGGCACCCACTACACTAATAAAAAAAATGCATAGTTAGCCTTTCTCCCAGGCCTGCCCAGTGGAAACTGCGCCTTTTATAAGTGACAATTCATTGGAGAAAGGAAATAATCAGACATTGGGGATGGTTACTGGACATTGGCTCCAAACTGACATTAATCTAAGTGACCCTAAATTTTAAGGTCCCACAATCAGACTAGGAGCATATAAAGGTCAAGTTATAATGGAGTCTTAGCTCAGGTTGATCTCACAGGGGATCCAGTATGAGCCCAAACCTATCCTATAGTAATTTCCCTGTTCTAGAACACATAAATGGAATAGACAGACTCACTGACTGCCAGTACCCCATATGGCTACCTGACTCTAGAACATGGACTACTATGGCAGGGGCAGGAGTGGAAGCTAGTAAAGCTACCTCTACTTAGGAAAATGGTAAAGCCAACGCAATTATGTTTTCCTGGAGGGATTGCAAAGATCAGGGTGCAAAGATTGCACCATCAAGGAATTGAAGAATATAGGGCTGGAGACCATTACTTCCGAACTGAGCTGTTGTCTATGGGGGGACTAGCAAACTCTAGACCTATGTGGTTTGTAAGGGTCCAGGTATAAGCTGTGCTTACACACACACAAGCACCAGCAGCGGTTAAGCCAGTTTTTAGTGTGGGGTTTTTTAATCACTTTATTAGGGGCTCTTACATCTCTTTTATAACAATCCATACATCAGTGGAGTCAAGCATATTTGTACATATGTTGCCATCATCATTTTCAAAACATTTTCTTTCTACTTGAGCCCTTGATATCAGCTCCTTTTTTCCCTCCCTCACCCACCCTCCCACCCTCAAGACCCTTGATAAATTATTATCGTTTTCCTATCTTACACCATCTTCTGTCTCCCTTCACCCACATTGCTGTTGTTTGTCCCCCTCAGGGTGTGGGGGTTATGTCTACATCATCATTGTAATCAATTCTCTGTTTCTCCCCCTTCTCCCCCTACATTCCCCCTAAGTGGCCTACGCTGATAGTATTGCTACTCCCATTACTGTTCCTGATGTGTTTATCTGTCCTGGATCCCGTGTGACAAGAGCTCTTATCTGTACCATCTGGTCTAGCTAGATTTGTAAGCTAGAACTGGGATTTGTAAAGTAGAAGTGGGGTCATGATAGGTGGGTGGGGTGGGGTGCGGGAAGCACTAAAGAACTAAAGAAATGTGTGTCTCGTTGGTGCTGTACTGCACTCTGGCTGACTTGTCCCTCCTGTGAGGGATGTCCAATTGTCTACAGATGGGCTTTGAGTCTCCATCCGACTCCCTTCATTCACATCATATGATGGTTTGGGGTCTCCTGATGTCTGATACTGTTAGATTCCTCAGGTGGAAATACCTGGGTCATTGGCTTCCCATGAGAATGAATTCACACCGAAGCCTGGTTTGTGATCCAAGTGAATTTTTATAAAGGATAGAAGTGTAAAGGTGAAACTGAGGTACAGGGAGGAAGACAGACATAACTGACAGGACAAGGAAAGCAGAAACAGAAATAGCTTTATTAGGTGGGGCAGTAGGGCGGCTCCTGGGGCTCCCTGCCGAGGTTTCGTGACCTAGGCGGACAGGTCAGGGAAGTCCCATTCAGCAGCTGGGGGTGAGGGTTTTTACAGGGGTAGTGAGGAATGTATGGCAATTAGCATATGGGGTCTGGAGACCTGGAGAATTGCTTGTCATCTCCTTGCAATTCTGACTTTTCAGGGCCCTCCACTGGGAGGCGTGGTTGACAGTACTGGTTGACTCCATTGACTCAATTAAGCTCACCTGGCCTAGATTGAGGTCCTCCCAAGAGTACTGGCTTCGTCTCAACTGCCTGAATTTATTCATGCCATCCAGCCTGGAGCAGCTTCCCACAGTCTGTAAGGGTGGAGGGAGGCCTTGGCAGGTAGAGGTAGAGGTTTCTGCCTCTAGCTCCCTAACACTTTCTGATCCCATCTACACCTTGTGATCACACAGGCTGGGCAACAATTTTATTAGAGCATAGATAGAATCATTTCCAAAGAAAGTATGTGAGTCCTTCTGGCATGGTGAAAAGGATACCTTAAGCATAGATAAAATATGCTTTGCTCCCGGAATGTAGTGGGGGCCCCTTTCACAAATTAAGAAGGGTCATTCATTGTCTAGGGGAAGACTCCTAGTTTCTAAAAGACAGTTTTAAAGGGGAGGAGTTTGCCACTCCACAGATGTACAATTAGCTTTCTAATTAGTTATTTAGACCACCCTTGAGGCTCTTTAAATTACAATCTCAGCTTTTGTCTCTGGATCAGTGTGCTGTCAGATTTATCTCCAGCAGCACTGCTGTGTGAGGACATTCATTAGGGCCTAGCTTCAAGGTTGACCTGCTTACTAACCTGTTCTCACAAGGTCTTCTGTTAATTCCCATATTGCAGGCAGAAAATGCCTCTTCTGTCCCTGTCAATTTGGTCAGTGCAAAAAACAGATGGATCTTTGAGAATGGCAGGGGGTGCCTGGAAACTTATCCAGGTGGTGACTCCAATTGAAGCTACTGTCCCAGAAATGGTTTTATTGCTTGAGTAGATTAATATCTCTTCTAGTATCTGATAGCAGCTACTAATTGGGCAAATGTGTTTTTCTCAATTCCAGTTTTAAAGGAGCAGCACAAGCAGTTTGCCTTTAGCTGTTGTGGCAGTTAGATGTTATGTCAACGTGACCCTGTGGGAAACTGTAGCACTAGTCCCACCTATCAAACAGGTTACAGCCTGATGACTCCTCCTAGGGGATATGAACTTTCAAATAAGAAAGACAATGAGAGCAGCAAGAGGAGATAAGCAGCACCCCAGAGGGGATTGAGGGGCAGCTGGGAGGAGGAGGATGACCAAGCAGCACACACTGCAGAGAACAGCGCAAAAGAGTTACTGAAAGGGATAGCACTTCCAGACCACAGGATTGTCACCATAAAGATAGGTAGACACAAATAGACTACAACGAGAGAGCAGAAACACCAGCCAATTAGAACCGCTTAGGGCATCTCCTCGGCCGCCTGAGGGGAGATTCCCGGGTCTTTGAATTGGGAAGCTAGCTGAGGGGGTGGGGGGTACGTGCCAGTGGGGTGTGATGGAGCAAAAGGATCATAATTCGAAGTGACCAGACTGGGACCAGGGAAAATAAAAATATAAATTTCTTTGGCTTCCTGCCAAGACCAGAAGACTGCCAGTGGAGATCCCCCATCTAGGACTCACTCCTAGTAGTGGGTACTTCACAGCTTACTGAGCCTCACAGGGCGGAGAACAGGGCAGCTGAAAGCAGGTGTTAAGTGATTAACACCAAGAGCTCCAGCCCCCTCCTGAGGTACCACTCAGCACAACCCCTGATCGGAAGACACCCCAAAGGCCTGGTACCTTAAATAATTGGGCCACTCTGAGGATTTATTTTCATATTACTTGTTACACATACCTGGATTGCATACACCTGACTCATTGACTAAGTATTTGCATCACAAAACAAGAAGCTGGAGCAGGTTTGGCAGGCAGAACAGGTTTTACAAGCCCAGGCAAGGAATTTATATAAGGGAGTTTATATATATCATTTGTATGATATATTACTTTACGTTTTTTCCTTCCGATCTCATTGGTTTATTTCCTAGACCCCTAACACCCCATCTACCTACTAGTTCGCACCCACAACAGAGACTAAGCTCTGTGTGAAGCTTAGTGTCCCGGACAAACATACATTAACAGCTCTCCTGCATCTTATGCTAGTATGATTTTTCCTATTACTATTATTAAAACTTTCATCTCTTACCCCTTTTCTTTCATTTTCCTTTCTTTAGTCTAAATATCCAAAGTTTTACTTCATAACATCATTAACCTGTCTTTTAGTTTCACTGTACTGATCATCAAAATTTTTCTTACATTTTCAGACTCATAAAACCAAAGACTAATACTACTATCACAATATTTAAAATTGTTTTTGCTCTCAAATACTAGTACCCATTGATCCATCGTTGCAAATGAGGCATTTCAGGGCCAAATACCCCTTCCTTTAACCTACTATATAACACTACCTGATCCTCCACCCTCTTTTTTAACCTACTGCTTCTTTCACTCTCCCAACACTCATAACATTTCCTCCCCAAATTTCATATGACTCCCTTAACACATAAATTAGCAACCTCCCTCAGACACTTAATACAAACTATCCATTAGCCCTCTACTGCACCACCTAATAGAGTTAACCAGTTCCAAATAACATCGCCTACATAACACTCCCAATAGACTCCAAGATGACAAGGAAACAACAGAAGATATTAGTCTCACACACACACACACACACACACACAAAACAAGAGAAACAGAAACAAATAACCAAATAGCAATCAGACCTAAATGTAATACCTGAAACTGTACAAGTTATGGATTTCCCAGAAAAAGAATGTAAAGAATGATGTTTGTGCTCATGCAACAGCTGAAAGAAGTCTGAAAGGAAAAATAAAACAATAGAAAAGCTATAACCTCATTAGAGAAACAAACAGAAACACAAAAATCAAACACTACAATAAATAGCAGAATTACAAAGCAGGGGTGTCAAACTCAATTAAAAAGCGGGCCATTTGGTGCAACAGGCAAGATTCACATGGGCCACATCACATTTACAAATTTTGTTCAATTTCTATTTTGAAGTGAGGATTCAGGAATATGGATAGGATAATTAAAATACTATAATAGCTTTTATTTAAATATTTATTTTATTTAATGTATTTATAAAACTAAAATTATTGTTTTACCCTTAACTTGACAGTGCTTTCCTTCTACTAGTTTTCACTACGTCTTATGTTGTGACCGGAAAATATAACAAGGTAACTAATAAAAAACACCAAGATTTGGGCAGCTGACAAACGTGATGCACAATTGTAATGGCTTCCCTCTAAAAATGTTCACTAGCACTGCTGCTAGGTATGATCATAACAGCACAACCCAGAGTGCTATTTTTCACCTTTTCACTATTGGGATCTCTTTACATTATGTGACACTGAGAGTGGCAGACAGATCGCTTCCAATCATCACTGGAACTAGGTCAGTGCATTTATACACATCCACAGGCCCCCCAAAAAGCACTGGGCCACATGTATACTCATCTTCAGATAAAGGGTTAACGAGGGAATTGTGTGTACGGTATTGCCTCGATCTCCCCTAAGTGCTATTTTCTTCATAACAATTTTTTTCTATTTTCATTTTATTTCAGAGCATCGCAGGCCACAAAAAAAGCTCCTCAGGGGCTACATGCGGCCGACAGGGCCAGTTTGACACCCCTGCTATAAAGGAAAAGCGGGAGGCTGTAAAAGAAATAGAGATACAGAATTGAAGAGATAGAAACCCAAATTAGTGAACTGAAAGACAAATCTATAGATTCCAATCTAAAGGAAGGACAAATAACCAAAAAATGCAAAAGAGACTGAGAAAAGCTTGATAATAATGTGGGACACCATTAAGAGGAACAACCTGCATCTTGTAGGAATTCCAGAAGAGGAAGAAACAAACAAAGTTACATCCACACAGAGAATAGTCCAAGAGCGCCAGTCAAAGAACTTTGCTCAATGTCTAAAAGAGAAAAAGATGATTATTTAGGAAGCCAAAAGAACCCCAGCCAGGAGAGATTCTAAAAGGCAAACTCCACGGCATATTGTAGTCAAGATGTCGAACATCAGAACGGAAACAACAAACAATCTAAAAGCACCTAGAGAAAAAGATCAATTACACACAAAGGTTCAGCAACTAAATATGGTGGTATAATACAATTATTTCAAGACAAGAAAAGCCAAAAGCAAGACCACCATTACAAAAAATACTCAATGAAGTACTGTGGCCAAAAAAACCAACAGCAACAACACACAAACCTGAAACCAACATTCAAGACAATTCCTCACAAAAACCAGCACACACGGAACAACACCCAGAGCAAGGGAACGACACAGGAAGAACAAAGAAACTGAACATAATACACATCCAAACACACAACACACGCATATATAAACCAAAATGGTGGAAACAAATACACATACATGTCAATAATTTCACTGAATGTTAATGTACTAAATACACCAGTACAGAGACAGAGAGAAGCTGAATGGATAAGAAAGCAAGCCCCATCAATATGCTGCCTACAAGAAAAACACCTCACAAACAGAGACTTGAAGACATTAAAAATCAGAGGTGGAACAAAAGCATACCCAGCAAACAACAACAAAACTCAGCAGGGGTAACAATATTAATCTCCAAGAAGATAAACTTCAAGGTAAACAACATAACGAGAAAAGATTGAATACTACATAATGATAAAGGGAAAAATAGCTCAGAAAACCATAACTTTAATAGTCATCTATGCACTCAATGAAATACCTTTGAAATACATCAGATCCTCATAGAATTGAAAAAGGACCAAGACACATCGACAGTAAGAACAGAAGACTTCAATACACCACTCTCAAAGAAAAAAAATGTCAAGAAAAAAGGCAATGAAGACCAAAAAAAGTTTAATAACACAATCAATAAAAACTATCTTGGATGTATGAGCCCCTAATAAAATGTTTTTTAAAAAAACTATCTTGGAGGGAAGATGGTGACTGAGTAACACATACCAGAGGGACTCCACAGAAATCAACCCAGGAGAGCTACTAAGAGGGAAATTCAACACTGCTGGGTCACAGGAGGCGCATCATAAAGATAAGTAGGCACAGATCCACAAGGTTTGAAGGGACTGGCGGGCCCTCAAAGTTTAGTATTAAGGTAGTAGATAGACATTGGGCCTCCATTCAAGTACTGCCTCAATGCAACACTGTGTTCTATTAAACTGGCATTCCATGATGCTCACCTTCCCAACACAATCGATGAAGACAAATGAGTGCATAAGCAAATGTGGTGAAGAAAACTGATGGTGGCAAAAGATATAGTGTCTAAGGTCTTAAAGACTCAAGGTAAACAAGCGAACATCTAGCTGAGGAGCAACAAAGCCCACATGGAAGAAGCACAGCAGCCTGTGGGATTATGAGGTGTCAAAGGGATGAGGTAGGAGCCATCAAAGAACAAAAAATATTATCATTGTGAACGAGGGGGGTGCAGATTAGGGAACCAAGAGAGACTCATCTGTAGACAACTGGACATCCCCTTACAGAAGGGTTGGGGGGTGGGGCGAGACAGCCAATCAGGGTGCATTGTAGCAACAATGAAACTTACAACTTTCTTCTAGTTCTTTAATGCTTCCTTCCCCACCACTATCATGATCCCAATTCTAATTTACAAATCTGGCTAGATGAGAGGATGTACACTGGTACAGATAGGAACTGGAAAAACAGGGAATCCAGGACAGATGATCCCTTCAGGACCAGTGGTGAGAGTGGGGATACCAGGAGGGTGGAAGGAGGGGGGGGAGGGGAAACCAATTACAAGGATGTACATATAACCTCCTCCCTGGGGAATGGACAACAGAAAAGTTGGTGGAGGGCGATGTTGGACAGTGCAAGATATTACAAAATAATACATTGCCAAGGGTTAATGAGAGAGAGGGCAGCGACGGGTGGGGGGGGAATGAGGAGCTGATGCCAAGGGCTTAAGTGGAGAGCAAATGTTTTGAGAATGATGTGGGCAACGAATGTACAAATGTGCTTGACACAATTGATGTGCTATGGATTGTGATAAGAGTTGTATGAGCCCCCAATAAAATGATTTAAAAAAATAAAGATTTATTTGAACATAAAAAATAGATATAACTGATGGCATATATTCAATCTTGTTTTGTTAGGTGCCACCCAGTCAGTTCAGACTCGGTGACCCTATCAACAACATAAGGAAACAGTGCTTGTTTCTTGTGTCATCCTTACACACGTTTTCTCTTTGAGCCTATGATTTCAGTCATGTCAATCCATCTTTTTTGCTGTGCCTTTTCTGTAACAAGCATTCTTTCAGGGACTGGTCTCTCCTGAAAACCTGTCCAATGTCCAACATCTTGCCATCCTTGTATCTAAGGAGCTTTCCGGCTGTACTTCTTCCAAGACAGATTTGTTGTTGTTTTTTGGCAGTCCAATTACTTCCAATATTTTTCACAAGCACCATAATTCAAATACATCGATTCTACATTGATCTTCCTTAATCAATGTCCAATTTTTACATGTGAATGAGATGATTAAAAATGCCATGGCCCCCAAAAGACTGGACTGGAAAACGCTCCTAAGGGCCAGCAAACGATCCCTGAACTAACTACAAGCTTTTCTCTTGTGAACTGTTTTGTTCTGTTCTTTGTCAGTGGTTTGTTTTTGTTGTTTTGTTGCCTGGTTGTATATTGTTGCTTTGTTTTCCTCTGTCTTGTTTTCGTGCATGTTAGTGTCTCCACAGGTCTGTCTGAATAGGACAGGCTGGATGAACTATCTGGAGGAAAAACAATGGGACCGACAGTTCCGGGGGGACTTGGGGTGGGGGGGTAGAGGGGTATAAGGAAGTGGTGTTAACAAACCCAGGGACAAGGGAAAAACATGGGACCCAAAATGGTAGAGAAGGGGGAGTGGCAGGCCTGGTGGGAAATGATCAAGGGTAAGGTTGATTAGAGAAGAGGTATACTCTAGCCCAGGTGGCGATGAAGCATGGTAGATGGGCAGGAGGAAGGTCAAGGGAGATGGAGGAAAGAGCTAGGAGTCAAAGGGCATTCATGGAGGTCTAGACAAAGACAGGTACATGCAAATATATATAGGAGGATGGGGAAATAGATCTATGTGTCTATATTTATAGGTCAAGTATTAAGGTGGCGGAAGGACCTTGGGCCTCTACTCAAACACTCCCTCAATGTATGAATACCTTCTTTTATTAAATTGGAACTCTATGATGCTCACTCTCCCAACACAACGGCTGGAGCCAAAGTGGGTGAACAAGTAAATGTAGTGAAGAAAGCTGATGGTGACCGGCTATCAAACGAGATAGTGTCTGGGGTCTTAAAGGCTTGAAGGTGAACAAGCGGCCATCTAGCTCAGAAGCAAATAAGCCCACATGGAAGAAGCACATCGGCCAGTGCGATCCCGAGGTGCCCAAGGGACCAGGTATAAGGCATCATGCAAAAAAAAAAAAAAGATATAAGTGTGTGTATGTATGTGTATATATGTGTATATGTATATATGTATGTATATATGTATATATATATATCATAATAAATGAAGGGGGAAGTGCAGAGTGGAGACCCAAGGCCCAAGTGTCGACCAATGGAGATCCCCTCATAGAGGGGTTTAGGAGAGGAGATGGGTTAATTAGGGTGTGAGGTAGTATCGAAGAACACAGCTTTCTCCCAGATCCTGGATGCTTCCTCCCCCCAACTACCATGATCCGAATTCTACCTTGCAGGGCTGGATAGGACAGAGGCTGTACACGGGTACATATGAGGGTTGGAGGTACAGGGAATCCAGGGTGGATGATACCTTCAGGACCAAGGGTGTGAGGGACGATGCTGGGAGAGTGGAGGGTGAGTGGGTTGGAAAGGGGGAACTGATTACAAGGATCCACATGTGACCTCTTCCCTGGGAGAGGGACAGCAGAGAAGGGGGGAAGGGAGACTCTGGATAGGGCAAGATATGACAAAATAACGAGGTATAAATTACCAAGGGCATACGAGGGAGGGGGGAAAGGGGAGGGAGGGGGATGGAAAAAAGAGGACCTGATGCAAGGGGCTTAAGTGGAGAGCAAATGCCTTGAGAATGATTGGGGCAGGGAATGTATGGATGTGCTTTATACAATTGATGTATGTATATGTATGGATTGTGGTAAGAGTTGCTTGAGTCCCTAATAAAATGTAAAAGAAGAAAAGAGAAAAAAATGATTAGGGCAAAGACTGTACAGATGTGCTTTATACAATTGATGTATGTATATGTATGAACTGTGAAAAGAATTGTATCAGCCCCAATAAATTGTTAAAATAAAAAATTTTTTTTAAAAAAGCAAAAAAAAAGATGTAAGTGTGTGTATGTATGTGTATATATGTGTATATATATGTGTATATATGTATATATATGCCATATTAAATGAAGGGGGAAGTGCAGAGTGGAGACCCAAGGCCCAAGTGTCGGCCAATGGAAATCCCCCCATAGAGGCGTTTAGGCGAGGATATGGTTTAATTAGGGTGTGAGGTAGTACCGATGAAGAACACAGCTTTCCCCCAGATCCTGGATGCTTCCTCACCCCAACTACCATGATCCGAATTCTACCTTGCAGGCCTGGATAGGACAGAGGCTGTACACTGCTACATATGAGGGCTGGAGGCACAGGGAATCCAGGGTGGATGATACCTTCAGGACCAAGGGTGTGAGGGACGATGCTGGGAGAGTGGAGGGTGAGTGGGTTGGAAAGGGGGAACTGATTACAAGGATCCACATGTGACCTCTTCCCTGGGAGAGGGACAGCAGAGAAGGGGGGAAGGGAGACTCCTGATAGGGTAAGATATGACAAAATAACGATGTATAAATTACCAAGGGCACATGAGGGAGGGGAGAAAGGGGAGGGAGGGTGAAAAAAAAAGAGGACCTGATGCAAGGGGCTTAAGTGGAGAGCAAATGCCTTGAGAATGATTGGGGCAGGGAATGTATGGATGTGCTTTATACAATTGATGTATGTATATGTATGGATGGTGATAAGAGTTGTATGAGTCCCTAATAAAATTTTAAAAAAGAAAAAAATATGCCACGGCATGGTCAGGTGCAACTTGGTACTCAAAATATTCAGTTACCCAAATACATGTCTTCTGATCTCTTTGACTGCTGCATCCATGAGCATTGATTGTGGATCCAATCAAGACAAAATCCTTGACAACTTCAAACTTTTCTCCATTTATCATGCTGTTACCTACTGGTCCAGTTGTATTTTGGTTTACCTTATAGAGTAGTAACCCATACTGAAGGCTGCAATCCTTGACCTTCATCAGCAAGTGCTTCCATTTCTCTTCATTTTCAGCAAGCAAGGTTGTGACATCCGCATATTGCAGTTTGTTAATATGCCTTCCTCCAATTCTGGTGTCACATTCTTCATATAATCGAGCTAATCATACAGATTGAGTAAGTATGGTAAGACAGTATAAACCTGACTAACACCTTTCATGATTTTAAACTATGCAGTATTCCCATGTTTGATAAATTACAGAATGGAGACATAGGTACATAGGTAGAAATTTTCAATTTCTGTATCACTAGCTTGAATGGTTGGTATGTAAATTTGAATAATCACAATTGTTTGGATTTCCTTATATGAGGATAGATTTTGCATCACAGACAGCATTATACTCTAGATCTTGAAATGTCCTTTTTGACAATGCATGAAACACTATTCCTCTTGAATCTATCATTCTCAGCAAGCTACATTTAGATTCAGAATGGCCAATGCTAGTCCATTTTGGTTCACTAACACCACGAATATCTATTTCTGTCTTCCATTTCATTTTTTACAACTCTCAATTTTCCTAAATCCCTACATTCTAAGTTCCATTACTGTATATACTCAAGTATATGACTTGAATATCTGCCGAAGCACCTAATTTTACCACAAAAATTACATTAAAATGTGCTGAAAAACGTGGCTTACCCACATGGAAGAAGCACACCGGCCAGTGCGATCACGAGGTGCCAAGGGACCAGGTATAAGGCATCATGCAAAAAAACACAAACAACGATATAAGTGTGTGTATGTATGTGTATATATGTGTATATGTATATATATACCATATTAAATGAAGGGGGAAGTGCAGAGTGGAGACCCAAGGCCCAAGTGTCGGCCAATGTAGATCCCCTCATAGAGGTGTTTAGGAGAGGAGATGGGTTAATTAGGGTGCGAGGTAGTACCGATGAAGAACACAGCTTTCCCCCAGATCCTGGATGCTTCCCCCCACCTCCCAACTACCATGATCCAAATTCTAACTTGCAGGCCTGGATAGGACAGAGGCTGTACACTGGTACATATGAGGGCTGGAGGTACAGGGAATCCAGGGTGGATGATACCTTCAGGACCAAGGGTGTGAGGGACGATGCTGGGAGAGTGGAGGGTGAGTGGGTTGGAAAGGGGGAACTGATTACAAGGATCCACATGTGACCTCTTCCCTGGGAGAGGGACAGCAGAGAAGGGGGGAAGGGAGACTCCGGATAGGGCAAGATATGACAAAATAACGATGTATAAATTAGCAAGGGCACATGAGGGAGGGGAGAAAGGGGAGGGAGGGGGAAAAAAAAAGAGGACCTGATGCAAGGGGCTTAAGTGGAGAGCAAATGCCTTGAGAATGATTGGGGCAGGGAATGTATGGATGTGCTTTATACAATTGATGTATGTATATGTATGGATGGTGATAAGAGTTGTATGAGTCCCTAATAAAATTTTAAAAAAGAAAAAAATATGCCACGGCATGGTCAGGTGCAACTTGGTACTCAAAATATTCAGTTACCCAAATACATGTCTTCTGATCTCTTTGACTGCTGCATCCATGAGCATTGATTGTGGATCCAATCAAGATAAAATCCTTGACAACTTCAAACTTTTCTCCATTTATCATGCTGTTACCTACTGGTCCAGTTGTATTTTGGTTTACCTTATAGAGTAGTAGCCCATACTGAAGGCTGCAATCCTTGACCTTCATCAGCAAGTGCTTCCATTTCTCTTCATTTTCAGCAAGCAAGGTTGTGACATCCGCATATTGCAGTTTGTTAATATGCCTTCCTCCAATTCTGGTGTCACATTCTTCATATAATCGAGCTAATCATACAGATTGAGTAAGTATGGTAAGACAGTATAAACCTGACTAACACCTTTCATGATTTTAAACTATGCAGTATTCCCATGTTTGATAAATTACAGAATGGAGACATAGGTACATAGGTAGAAATTTTCAATTTCTGTATCACTAGCTTGAATGGTTGGTATGTAAATTTGAATAATCACAATTGTTTGGATTTCCTTATATGAGGATAGATTTTGCATCACAGACAGCATTATACTCTAGATCTTGAAATGTCCTTTTTGACAATGCATGAAACACTATTCCTCTTGAATCTATCATTCTCAGCAAGCTACATTTAGATTCAGAATGGCCAATGCTAGTCCATTTTGGTTCACTAACACCACGAATATCTATTTCTGTCTTCCATTTCATTTTTTACAACTCTCAATTTTCCTAAATCCCTACATTCTAAGTTCCATTACTGTATATACTCAAGTATATGACCTGAATATCTGCCGAAGCACCTAATTTTACCACAAAAATTACATTAAAATGTGCTGAAAAATGTGGCTTACCCACATGGAAGAAGCACACCGGCCAGTGCGATCACGAGGTGCCAAGGGACCAGGTATAAGGCATCATGCAAAAAAACACAAACAACGATATAAGTGTGTGTATGTATGTGTATATATGTGTATATGTATATATATACCATATTAAATGAAGGGGGAAGTGCAGAGTGGAGACCCAAGGCCCAAGTGTCGGCCAATGTAGATCCCCTCATAGAGGTGTTTAGGAGAGGAGATGGGTTAATTAGGGTGCGAGGTAGTACCGATGAAGAACACAGCTTTCCCCCAGATCCTGGATGCTTCCCCCCCCCCCAACTACCATGATCCAAATTCTAACTTGCAGGCCTGGATAGGACAGAGGCTGTACACTGGTACATATGAGGGCTGGAGGTACAGGGAATCCAGGGTGGATGATACCTTCAGGACCAAGGGTGTGAGGGACGATGCTGGGAGAGTGGAGGGTGAGTGGGTTGGAAAGGGGGAACTGATTACAAGGATCCACATGTGACCTCTTCCCTGGGAGAGGGACAGCAGAGAAGGGGGGAAGGGAGACTCTGGATAGGGCAAGATATGACAAAATAACGATGTATAAATTAGCAAGGGCACATGAGGGAGGGGAGAAAGGGGAGGGAGGGGGAAAAAAAAGAGGACCTGATGCAAGGGGCTTAAGTGGAGAGCAAATGCCTTGAGAATGATTGGGGCAGGGAATGTATGGATGTGCTTTATACAATTGATGTATGTATATGTATGGATGGTGATAAGAGTTGTATGAGTCCCTAATAAAATGTAAAAAAAGAAAAGAGGAGAAAAAATGATTAGGGCAAAGACTGTACAGATGTGCTTTATACAATTGATTTATGTATATGTATGAACTGTGATAAGAATTGTATGAGCCCCTAATAAATTGTTAAAATTAAAAAACAAAAAACATGGCTTACACTCAAGCATATATGGTAATTGGTGTTTTCAGCTATCTCTTCTCCTTTTGAGTCATGTCCCATCAGTAAATGAAGGTCCTGAAGGCTTTACTCATGTAGGGTGTATTCCACCCACATCACAAGACTCTACTTTGTGAAGGCAGTTCTCCTGGAGTCATACTGAGTGTCTTCTGGACTGAAGGCTCATCTTCTGGCACCATCTCTGACAATGTTGTTTCTACTCTTAAGGTTTTCTGTATCTGATTCACTCTGTTTGCCTCCCTGTGAGACATTCCTGTTGACAAGCCACTGGGAGCTACACTGATGGAGCCAGGGCCCTGGAGATGGAGGAGTCATATGGAGACCCATGACATCGCTCAGATGCTTCCACCACCACTGGATCCCGATTTTTCACCCACTGGCCTGTGATTTTCCTCATTCAACATCATTGCATGTGTTGCTTGAGTCTGAAGAGGAATTTATAGACTGGTATTGGACATATGGACTAATATCAGACTTATGGACTTGATCTGGCCTGGGCAGGGATGTTTTCTCAATATACAGTTGCTCTTTTATATAAAGTTCTTTTTTATACACGAGTGTCTCCCTGGATCTCTCTACCTGGACTAACACACACAACCACCACAGTAAACCTGAGTCATGAATATCCCCGGGAGAAGCAGCTAGATTATGGGCCCCAAATGAACTCTAGCTCCAGCCCAAGAATAGTCAGTTCTGAAAACATGGCCCTGCTCAATACTCACTCACATGAAAAGATCACTGAAGAGTGTCCTACGCATTGTGGTGAGAAAGCAGATGGTGCCTGGCTCTCAAGTGGAATCGTGTTTGTGGTTTTAAGGTGTGTATTCAAATAAAAAGCCATCTAAGTAAGGAGTCCACTAAGCCAACATGGAAGAAAACCAGCTCGTATGAGTCAAAGATGACAATAAACTCAAATATGATGAAAGAAGTAATATCAGACCTAAAATTATGAACACCCAATTTGTGGAAGGCTATGGAGGACAGTGGGAGCCCAAAATCCATCTGCAGAATATCAAGACAAATTAAGCCACTGGCAGATCTCTAGTTACAGGCAAAGGTCTGAAATACTTACTACCAAACAAAAATCATTGTCATCCTGATTATGCTGGATCAAACTTGGGATTTGATCAATTGACCTTCTAGATCCATCCTGAATTTGTTCTAGGTGTAAGGATCTCTTGCTTACTCCATGATAAAAACTTCTTCCCTGGCCTTTAAAATATTGATGGTGGTGGGTTAGGGAAAAAAAAAATGATGGTGGTGCTTTTTATTTGTCTTTATATATTATTGTCTTATCCATATCATTTTATTTTTTGTTATTATTTCTGTTGGATTTACCAGTTGAAGCACAGGAGTGGATAAATATAGTTAACTGATGAAAGGGTTTCTAGGAGATATAGGGGTGGGTGAGCAGGGATTGGGGAGGGTGAGGCTATTTCGGGAGTAAACAATGAAGGTGGGAGGGGGAGTGAGTACTAGGACTCAAGGTGATTACACAACTCAATTTAAAGATGATTTAACCATGGGAGTGGGGGGGTATAGAGAAAATATCCTGAAATTGTGGTAATGATTGTACAATTCTTCTTGATATGACTGAACTATTGAATTGTGTGAATGTGGATTAAAGAGAATTTCAAAACTTAAAGTACAATGCTTTCTGTAATATGAAAATATCTATATACCTACAAGGAAGCCCAATTAGTATGACTATTATTCTAATTTAAGAATAAAGAAATTGAATTCTACCAACTTCAGTCTGAACTGATCACAAATATAATCAAGATGCATTATTGATAATTGGAATGAGAGCTGGAACAAAGAGGGACAATAGTTTGAAACTATGGCTTCAGAGAAACAAAAGTTGCTGATTGCATGATAGAATTTTCTGAGATGGACTTAAATGCAATACCTTTTTCAACAACATAATGTGTACTTGGATAGACAGCATACAGAATGTATAGATAGGTCTCATACTGACTACCTCCATGGGAAGAGATGACAGAGAAGCTCAGTAATAGCAGCCCAAAGGCTGACTGTGAAACAGAACATCAATTGCTCACATAAAAGTTCAGGTTGATGTTGAAAATTAAAACATGCCCACAAAAGCCCCAATATGACCTTGCATATATCCCACCTCAATTTTATAGACACATCAAGAACAGCATTAAATATTAACAACACTGATGACAACTGATATGCTGTGGGATGAAATAAATGACAAGGTTATATAATAAGAAAGCAATATGCCAATAAAAAGAAAACAAAGCAGATATCAGAAGAGACCCTAAAACTTGCAGTTGATCATAGATCAACTGTAATAAATTTAAGAAATGAAGTTCACAGAAAATCACAAAGGGCAGATTAATGAGACAAAGTATCAAATATGCAGACTTGAAGTTAGAAAACCAAAAAGGAAGAACACACTCAACATATCTCATGCTGAAGGACTGAAAAAAAAAAATCCAAGCATTGAGTTAAACATTAAGGATTCCTATGGGCAAAATATTGAACAAAGCAGGAAGTACCCAAAGATGATGGGAAGAACACTCACTGTACTGAAAAGTACATTCAGCTATTTTAAGAGGTAACTTCTGATCACAAACCAATGGTATTGAAGGAAGAAGTCCAAGCCCTATCAAAGGCATTCGCAAAAAATAAAGTTCCTGCAATTGGTCAATGGAAATGTTTCTTCAGCGAAGTAATATACAGGCTCGTCTATGCCTAAGAAATTTGGCACAAGGTTACAAGGCCAACTGAAAATCTGTGCCTACGTCAAAGAAAGGTGACACAACAGACTGCAGAAGTTATCAAACTTCTTATATTAATATCTGTTAAATCAACTTTTGCTGAAAAAAATTCATCAATGGTTACAATCAACAGAGTGCTGCCAGAAATTCAAGTCAGATTCAGGAGAGGATGTGGAACAAAGGATTTATCATTGATTATATGAGATGGATCTTGGATGAACAAAGATAACAACTGTTGCTACTTGCGTTGTAAAGGTAACAGGGTACATAGATCATAACTATTGATCACATTTGGAAAAATGGGAATTCCTCAACCCTTGATCATCCCTGTACAAACCAAGTGGTATTTGAGGCATTCATTGGAATAGAACAATATGGGGCTGTTTAAAAGCAGCTAATATTCATGTCAGAGCTGCTTTCTTTCGCCATATTTAATCAAAATATATGGTGAAGTAATAATCTAAGAACATATGAAGACAGGCCCAGGATTGGAGAGAGTGTTTATTAACAACTTACAATATACAGATGACACCTCAACTGCTACAGGTGAGGACCTGAAACACTTGCTGATGAAGATCAAGGGTTGCAATCTTCAGTATGGAATACAACTCAATGCAAAGGAAACCAAAACCCTTATAATCAGTAGTCAACATTATGGTAAAGACTAATATTATCTAAAATGTCATTCTGCTTGGATTGACAAGCAATGCCCATGGAAGGAGCAGTCAAGAAAACAAACAGTATTGCACTGGACAAATCTGCTGCACAAGACATTTTAGTGTTGAAGAGCAAGGGAGTCACTTTGAGACTGAGACCTGTCTGACCCAAGAGAGTGTGGCATTTGGGCATTAAGACCAGAGAAGAATGGATACATTTGAATCATGGTATTGATGAAGAACAGTGAGAAGACCAGGGACAGGCAGAACAAGTATTCTAGAACAAATACAGCTAGAATGATCCTTAATGGTAAAGATGACAAGATTTCATTTCACATACTTTGAACATATTGTCTCAAGATGTTGGACATCAGACTTGTTAAAATAGGGTAGTAAAAAAGATTCTCACAATGGACTGATAAAATGGTTACAAGTTCAAACCTAATTGTGAAGAGGCACAGGACGGTAGTATTTTGCTCTTTTGTACACTGGGTTGCTATGAGGAACCAACTAAATAGCACCTAAAAATGATCAGCTTAATGAGCTTGGTCTTCTCTTGATGAATGTTTCTTCTTGATTACATTTCATTGACTTACCTTCAATGCTACCTACTTCTGTAATCTTTTGGATTTTAATTTGCTGTGTTGGTATAATTTCTAATGTTTCATTTATTTTGTTATTGTAGTCGTCCCTGAATTTTCCCAAAGTTTTGTTTGCCTTGCAATATTCTCTATGTAAAATGCCCAATTATTAACTATTAGGAAGTTCCCATGACATTTCTTCCTTAGAAAGGGTTTCTAGATCTTTATTTTGGTGAATTGTTTCTTTGGGTGAAATGAAATTGAATTCTTCAGTGTACTGTAATGGTACTATTTGTACTTAATTGGTGATTATATGTTGTTAGGTGCTAAGCACCTGTCTCCTTATGGGTGTGACACAGAACGGGAATGACTATAATTCTCTGTTCACTGCGGAGTGCAGTTGAGAACAGATTTAGAAGATGTTGGCCACTATCATTAGTCAAAAAGTGGCCCCCACCTGTAGGTAGAACTCCTATGGTAAATGGGTGGGGGGAGGGGGAGGGCTGGGCACCTGGGCTGCCAGCTATTGATATGGGGCAGTTGTCAGCTCATTGTTCTGATCAAACCCTGTTCACAAAACTTCATAATGTTCAACAGCAATGGGTACAAGAAGAAAATCTTCCAATGTTGATTATAGTGATGATTTCACATTAAACACAAATTTCATAATGGATGTGCTGTAATGTCAGTTGAGAATTTACTAGTCTCGTGTCTTCATATTTAGATTTTATTCAGCTTCTTGTAGTCAGCATTCAAATAATCTCTCTATCCTCTCCTTTAAAACTGAGGGTCCCTGGATTTTCATTCGTGTTTTATTTGGTCTTTCACATATTTCTTGTACAGGATCTTGGTAGTGTGTCTGTTTGGGCCAGGTCCGGACCAGGCAGCCCCTTGCACCAGCCTCTCAAGAAGACAAATGACCTGCTGAACTTCAAAGCAGCTGCCTCCAGCATGTCACAAAGCTTACCCCCGGGCAGAACACAGACTCCCCCCCAGCGTGCCAGGAAGCAAGTTTGCTGAGAACAAGATGATTTATGGACAGGTCATCTCCTGCTCCGAAACTTGCAGCCGCAGTACAAAGAACCTCCCTTCCCCTTACCGGCCCATAGGCCTTTAAGCTCATATAATATGTATATATCCTGCCACCCTAGCACCATGCGCGACTTCCTTAACCTATTCTTGTTGGGTTGTGGAATCCATCTGGGAGTTCTTTTCCCTCAATAAAATCTTTCTCTTTCACTCATTTTTGTCTGAACCCTGCCTCTGTTCTGTGACTCTGTCTCAATCTCTCGGTGTCTATTTAATCTTGGCAGAAGTCCTTCTTGATTATCTTTTAGTTCTATTTCCACATGACTTTTTGGAAAAGCTTTACTCACTTACTTAACATTTCATCATTTCATAATTTAAAATATAGTAGAGATGACCAAAACTACAGCCCCAACAAACACTTATGGGGTTGCTGAGTTGAAAATCTTAAACAGCACCCAACATGCACAGCAACAACAATCTAATACTAAGTTTTTATTTAATTAAAGAACACTTCATCATTGTACCTGTTTACAGAATTAGTTTCGCATTCAACAATTCTTAATTTGTTTCTTTTGTGACATTAGTTGTAATCCCTTAAACATCCTTTTTGGGTTCCCATTTCACCCTCTTCCTGCCTTCTGAACTTGGCTTTTAGCAACATTTCTTCTCATATGATTGTCAGTATACTTTGATCTCATGAGTCCTCACAAGTGTTACTATTTTACAGGTCTGTCCAGTATGGCATAAAAATGATCTCTGGGAATAGGTTCATTTTCAGGTTTGATGGATGTTTAAGGGTTATAGTCTTAGGGGGAGAGGGGATTCTCTACCTGTCTTTATCAGACCAGTGAAGCTGGTCTTTTCTCTCCTACTCTGTTCAGGATCTTCGATTTTTACTAGAGTGGTAGCCAGGAACCTTCCAGTTCTCCTCGTCTTAAGGTTAGAGAGGTTGTGGGATACAGAAAGGTTTTCCCCAGGTTGTCACAACCTTATTATGACACATGGTAAATGACTGTACACTTGGAGGTCAGCTGCTTAGAGGGTATCTTGTCACAGGTGTATCCCCAGTGTTTCCCCCTTCCTATTGTGTGTGCATTCCTAGCTCGTCCCCTTCCTGTCACGCATAAACCTATTGTACAGCCCCTTCCTGTTACGCATATGGTTACCTGTCACTAGGGGGCTTGAATGTCCTCAAAATGTATATACAGCATGATTAGAAATATGATACATTTTCTCTCTGTGTGTGGACCTGGCTGTTGAGATCATGGCCGTCCTGAAGGTGAGCAATTGTATACTTTATTTTGTCTGTTGTCTCTTTAATTTTACCCCTCAATTACACAACTGGACCCGTTTGATTGTGGGAGTTGGTACCCCTCAGGAGGTAGGAGTTCATGTGGTCCAAAAGTTCTTTAACCTAATTGTTTGGGTCTTTGATTTCAACTCTTTTCCAAATGGAAAGAGACTAACAGTTGGAACTTAACTGGTCACCACGCAAGCTTATAAGACTCCCTGTAACTGCTACTCATCCAAATAAAATGCAAAACATTCGGTTTAAAGACTGTTACACCAATTGCCCTAGACAGTCTCCAAACTATGGTCTTTACCCTTCCAGTCCAGTGCCTCAGAACTTGAAGGTGTTTTTGGATATGAATAAGTTTTCATAACTTTGTACCCTGTATGCTCTATCACATACGTGGACACATTGACATATTTACAGTACAAATAAGTATATCAAAATAGTCCCTGCCACAGAGGTATACTCCCACAGACCACCGGTTCAACTCATATCTACCTATATATATACATACACTTATAAATTATTATTTGCTTTCACTGTTATTTCAAAATGGTGATTGGTATCTTTAAAAGGCATTTGAATCCAAAAACACAATTAAATAGATAATGAATGATTGACTACAAGCTAAGCAACTCTAAGAATTGCTGGCAGTTCCCAAAAGCTGAGAAAAACGATATACGGACCTCCCTTATTTCAGAGAGAGAACAAGGTGCTGTCAACACTTGCCTTCAGATTTCTGGCCTCCAGAACCGAGAATAAACTTCCCTTTGTTTTAAGCTACCTTGCTTATGGCATTTAGTTGTTGCTGATGCACAAGTTTATTGATAGTCATGTGCCAGGCTAGCCATTACTGTCTGCCTTCGCAAATCAGATGATAAACAATTGTGGTTACACATTAAATATAGCAAGAGGTCTTACACATCATCGTAACTTGCTTGTGTGAAACATTAATAAATATTCAAGAATCTTGGGCTTCTTGGCTTCACCAGGAATGCTACAGCATCCCTGCCGAATGTAAGACCCATGAGGGTCTGCCTTCTTCTTGTACAGCCAAATGCAACTGTGTTTGGGGGGAAAAGAGGAAAAAGACTCAAAGGTAATTAACAAACCACTAATATAAAATGTTATATATATGGATAGAGATTACTGCAAGGATGAGAATTCTTAGGATTCTAATAAATTCTTAGAAATGAGCACTAAAACTATGTAGTCAAGTAATTCTGGTTTTACATAAAGAATGCCTGTAATTTTAACAATTAAACAGTGGTGTCAGGTAGATGGAAAGATGTACAGATGTCTCCAAGAGCTGGACTCTGTCTAAATGTGAAGCTATGACAGCACATGTTCCAGAATTCCTTGTCTGATTAACTGTTCACACTTCCAACGAGGTAAAAAATGCTGAGGAAAAAAAGGGACACAGAAAAGAAATTATTGGAAAATAACCTCTTGGATTATATTTTACATCAATAAAAAACAAACTAATAGCTTATTTTAAAATTCCAACAGTGATAGATCATAATCAACTCAACAGCAACAAGTAGTTAATAAGGAATTAAGTTAACTTTACTATATTTATTGCTTTATTCAAATTTTGTTAAAGCTATTGGTATTTTAATCAGAATTACTTAAATGAATTGTATAGTTTAAATTAAATTCAATAAGAAACTTGTAAACACAGAAGTGGTTTTTTGCCCAACTTTAATAAACCCTGAATTTTCCAGGAGTGTAACTAGTATATATTTTTTTTTAAAAAAGAAGAACTTATGAATTAAGGACATCAGGTATAATGAATAACTATACAGACAACTTACAACAAAGATACAAGAGATCTAGTAAAACTAGGTAATCTTGGAACCTTGAGCTTCAGAAGAAATTATAGAAAAGTGGACTGAAAACTAACTAGAAGATGAAGGGAAACAAAAGTGGTGCAAGAACAGACAGGTGAATTGTCAGCTAGCCTGACGCATTCCATCCAGACAGAAGCCTGGCACATTGGTAGCTGGCACTAAGAAAGGATCCTCACTTGTTTCCCACACCCTCCTGATATCACAATTGCCAGCCCCTACCTTCACCCATACACCAGACAGAGATATCCTTGTAAGTCCATTTCTGCTTGAAGACAAAGCTATGCCCTCATGGTTTAACATCCCCATGCCTAGAGATGGATTATCACCCCCATGCCCAGAAATGCTTGAGATTCTCCTCAAAGCACTAGCAAAAAATACAATGCTGGATCCCTCGCTGCTCTTGGACACGTGGAAAGTTCCCCCATGATTAGCCATTCTGACCCAGCTGCTTCTCTACCAGAAAGAATCCCCTCAGCTATCACCTAAGCTGTAAAAACGCCCTACTGGATCAGGTGCGTGGACCACAGAAAACAGATAGGCCTGCCAAGCTCCATCTGGAATCAATATTCAACCCCCTAGAGGCTGTGACCTATACAAAAAGGTCCTCACCCCAAGTTTTCTCTTTGTTTTTCCTTTTCCTTCACTTCCTTTTATTTATTTTAATCACGTCTGCACTCTGCTTTCTTCTTTATTTCTGCTTCTACTTCTATTCTTTCCATTTTAATTTACTTTTCCAGTTCCCTTCCTTTCCTTTTTTATGTTTTGATTAGCTTCTCTTTTATTTTTCTCTACCTTGGTTTTTGACACACACACACACACACACACACACACACTTCTAGTTATTAAATTCCTTTCACTTGCTCTTGTTTGTCCGCTGTCTCTTGCTGGTTTCTTTTTCAAAAATTATTTCTTCGTTGGCAATTTTTTTTGTCCCTTCCTGTTCTACCTGACAGTGGACAGCAATCGCAGGCCTAGCCACCTCTATGACTGTAGTCATACCTATACAGTGACAGACACTACATACTCCTGTACCACCTGATCATCTTTACGTAAGTGAGACCACCAAACAAACCATTGCTAACTGTGCTATAATAACAACAAACAGTACTACACACATTCTCAAATTATCCTTTACAACAACCAGTAGATAGGTGGAGTGTCTGCAGTCTCAAGATACTAAGATCAATTAAACACAAAAACACTAATACTACAACATCTCAGTGGCAAAGACAATTTAAGTTTATATGAAGAAACAAGACAGAACAGCTGAAGCACATGACCAATATAGAGCTAGAAGACCTTTTTTCAGGAAGAAAAGGCATTGAAATTACCTGATAAACTATTAAAAATTATACTTTTATACTATCAATGAACCGGGAGAAAGGAAAGATTGCGAAGCTAAAGAAAAACTGAACACACACACACACACTAGAGTAATTCAGGAAAGCACTAAAATAACACATCAATTGAAACTAGAAACCGTACACCACAGCAAAGAGAAATTCAGAAGATTAATACTAAGATGAGAGAAACAGATAACGCATTAGAAGAGCAAAGGACTT
The DNA here is from genome assembly GCF_050624435.1 of Tenrec ecaudatus. Lineage (NCBI taxonomy): Eukaryota > Metazoa > Chordata > Mammalia > Afrosoricida > Tenrecidae > Tenrec > Tenrec ecaudatus. The sequence goes on from NW_027457870.1 coordinate 298,327, forward strand.
TGCGAGTAGAAGGAGGCAGGGGAAGGGAGTGGTAAGCAAACAACGCCAAAGACGGGAATAACTAAGGAATTAAAATCAACAATGAGGAGGACATAGAGATCCTGGTGGTGTTGGGGTAACAGCAATTTAGCTGAGAAGAACTACTAAGGTGGAAGAAGGGTGAGTGTGATGGTGAGGTAGAAGAAAGGTAAAAAGAAACAGGAAAGATCTAGGAAGCAAAGCTATAGATAGAGGTATAAGCATAAGTGTGTACCTATGTAAATACATTAATTCATAAAAATAGAGGTATTGGTCTATGTACATCATATATGGCAAGACATTGGTGTAGTAGATGGACGTTAGGTCTCTGCTCAGGGCCTGCCTTCAATACAAGAATACTTTGTTCTAAGAACCTGGCATGTTGTGATGCTCACCCTCCTGGCATGATCGGTGAAGACAAAATGGGTGCACAAGCAAATGTGGTAAAGAAAGCTGATGGATTGCCTGCAACAATGATGCAAAAATAGAGCGATACTGGGGATGGTTCAGGACTGGATGGGGTGTGCTCTCTTGTCTAGAGGGTCACTGTGAGGTGGAGCTGGTTCGACAGCACCCGACCACAACAACAACAGAAAACTAAGACTGGCTCTGACAAGTGTCAGATGCTGCTCACCCAGGCTTGGACATTAACTTTCCATCGCGTTAAATGTAATCGCTTGGTGTCAGAGTTGGAGAAGCTGCTATTCATACTCTAGTGATCAAGTGTTATGTGAGAAAATTACTTGTACATTTACTAGTTTGCTATTCATACCTTATTTCAGTTTAGCTTAATAACCCATTCCCTTGTTTTCTTTATCTCTGGGGAAAATAAGTATCACTAATTGGAGCAGGATATGTGAAAGTACTGCAAAAATAAAACACACCATGCTAATAATAAAAAAAAAAATGAAAGCTGATGGTACCTCTTCTATCAAAAGATATAGCATCTGGGATCTAAAAGGCTTGAGGTTAAACAAGCAGCTGTCTAGCTGATAAACAAACCCACATGGAAGAAGCACACCAGCCTGTGTGATCATGAGATGGGATCAGGTAACAGGCATCAGAAGACCCAAAACACACACACACACACACCCCACACCCCCCCCCCAAATCCATCTGTAGATAATGGAACATCTCCTTGCAAAAGGGTCACAAGGGATGAGTCAACTAGGATGCAGTATAACACCAATGAAATATACAATATTCCTCTGGTTCCTTGAGGTTCCTCACCCCCCACTACCATGACTCCAGTCCTGCCTTTCACTGAGGGCTAGACCAGAACATGTACACAGATACAGATAAGAGCTCGAGACACACACTGAATCAAGGAATAACAATGGAAGTAGTGATACCAGGAGGGCAGGAGAAAGGTGACTCCAATGATTGACACATAACCACACCCCCACCCCAGGGGGACGATCAACAGAAACCAAGGGTGACGGGAGAGAGTGGTTGGTTAAGATATGAAAATAATAATAATTTATAATTTATCAAGGGGTCAAGGTGGGGTGGGGAGGGAGGGGAAAAAGAGGGACTGATATTTTGACCCTGGCCTCTAAACCCCTGATAAGGCCTGACCGTGGCAGCCTGCTCTCTGCTGGCTCCTCTAAGCCCCATGTCCATCACATGGCTGGTTCATTTTCTGTCAGCGCCCAC